>NC_085844.1:135646246-135972183 GCF_035594765.1 Anolis carolinensis
ATAAAGAACAAGGAGGGACATTTTGCATAACCCTATAAGCCTCCAGCCATTGCTAGAAGCAGAAGTCATCCTTTTCTAATTTTTGGACTTAAATGGCTGCAAAATCATTCCCTATCATCTAGCTGCTTACCATACTGAAATAACACCTCTTCCCGCTTACGCACTTTTAGCAAGAGTCAAAGTTATGGGAGAATAATATGACTAGCAGTTGTTTAATGTTGCTTTTTACTTTCTACAAAAACTTCTACCATGTTTACTAAACCATCCAATATGCATATACTTAGATTACTTTAATGGCAAATGATTGAGCTATAAAACAGGATAGTCTCTGTTTGAGGTTCTGCATTTGAAATTATCGTGAGCTCAAATGTTTGCTTAGATAAACCACCTATATCAGTTTAAGATCTTTGTCTAGAATACTGAGATATAGTAGACTCTCAGTTAACCAGAACTCAAGCAACTAGAATTCTCAAGCAACTGACATAAATCAGTACTTGATGATGAAACCTAATCATATTAATAGTGGAGTGTGATGCAGCAAAAGCAGTCAGGGACTTAATGAAAAGCCTGATGGAATTATATCAGCACAAACTGTGTGGAAAAATCTATCAATATAAATATAATCTCAGTTTATGATATAAGTAAAGAGGCAGAAAAGGAAGAAATTGAAAAAAAATCTACACTGGCATCTGGTCATGTACAAAATAGTACATGTTAACAAAAATAAATAATTGAATGCAAAAGAAAAAAAGAGTAAAGCCAAAAATTCTTAAATAATTTGTTCTACTGTTAAGAAGTGAGGCCACTGAGCAAGTTACTGACTTTGGTGAAGCCAACGGTTTGTTCCTTGAAACCACATTTATCAAGTAATTGAACCAATGACTGTATACAAGTTGAACTCAGAAAACAGAGTATTGGAAGCAAAATATAGACAAGTTCAGTTCTCTAATCGAAAACAACAAGAGTGGATTTGGCACAAATCAGACTATTAATATCAAAGAGTAATGCTAAAGAAGAGCATTAAACTAATCATTGCACCAAACCATAATATAAAGAATGTCCCTAAAAAATTTAAAAACAGCATAAAAACAAATATTAAATATACAGCCTAACTGACTGTAAGCTAGAAGAAATCAAATCAAGAGACATTATTAGTGAAGAATGCAAAAGACACTACCTGTAGCAAGAAATAAAGAAAAGCCTCACTAGATGATTGATGAAACTCTTCAAACTGTTTAAGACAGATGAGAAGCACAAGTAAAAGATGACAGCAACAGGAGCAGAATCCCAAATCTTGTCTTGAATCTGTTATTCAAGACAGAGTGAACTAATTTAGTAATTGGACGCTAAGAAATAGAAGACAACAAAAAAGAAAGAAAAAGTAATATCTTATAAGATTTAAGCAGTCAAATTGAAACTTAAGCTAAAGGGATGATGAACACTCAACTGGGTAACACAGTATGTGATCTGAACAAAATAAAAAGATCATTTACAGAAAAAGGTGGTGTACTTCTGACCTTCCTCAATAAGTTCTTGTGGGAGAAGTCATTACCTGTGGATTATTAATGGTTCAGTAGCGGCACTATTCCAGGCAAGGAAGAAGCAGAGGTTTTTCGTTAAGACCCAATTTCTGCCTCTGATGTTCTGCCAGGGCATTTGCCTTTGCCTCTGCAGTCAAAGGAAGGAGATAGGGATCAGAAGAAAAAATACACATCACAACGTGACAGCTGTGTTAAACCCACAGCAAAAAGGAATGCCTTAATTTCTGTTTTTAAGAAAGAAGATTCCTGGCTGTTGAATAATTAACTCCCATCAGTATTAGCTTCTATTGTCAGAAGACATGAGTAATCTAAATTTATTATCCAGAGTTAAATGGACTGAACCTAGATACAGCTGTTGCAAACTTCCCGACAGTGCTGATGAATTTTTCAGAAAGACTTTTAAGAAATGCTAAGTCTAATAAATTTTATGGGGTAGATTGATTGTAACAGCTAATAGTATACATACCCAACAAAGGGTTAAAGCTTTGTTTGACTTTGAAGCCAAAATAAAAGAGGTTTACCAAGATGAAGATACTGGAAGTAAATATTTGAACTTCTTGGAGTATAATAGCTCACCTTTCTAGGGGAGGTTAGTAACTTAGCAACAGTAATCAAAAAACAACTGAAGAAAGAAAGAAAGAAATGTACTCTACTGCCACCTTGTGTTCGGCTATAATGATTTAACAATTCAAAAGGAAAACAATACCAGACTGGTTCGATTCAGAACCAACTGAATTAATCCAAATTTTGGATGAATTGAGATTGATGAGAAAAGTATTAACAGCAGAAATGAAAGAAATATATTACTCTTTTTAAAAGCTCACTGGAGAACTAATTAAAGCAAACCAGAACTTAGTGAAACTAAAATTCAGAATCAAGCAGCAAAGTCTTAGAAAACCCTTCTGGAAGCATTAAAGAAAGGCTTCAGTGCCTTTCTACACAGGCTCTAAAGTCCAAGAGAAACTGGGATAAAAGGGGGATGGCTAGATGACACTGGCCAAAAATCGCAGCATCAGCTGAAAAGCAAGGCTTTAAAAAGGTGTGTTTAAAATCTGAGATCAGAATCAAAATGTGTATATTAGCATCACTGTATGGCCCTGCACTCAAAAAAACATGGGGCTTAATTGTGATGTGCATGTTGGCATTTTAAAATCCCAAAACAGCTGATGAGGGCTGTAAACAGATGGAGCCACGGATACACAGGTGGCTAAATGGAAGCACAAATGGAAAGCAATTCCCATGAGAACTCTCTGCAATCATTCCTTTATTCTCATATTTATGATATTAAACAATGCTTGAATTTACACAGTGGGCACCAGTATGGCAGGCATGTGACCCCCAAGGGAAGCGAGGTTCAAGAGGACAAACGTAAAGGCAGGAGAGTAAGGAGAAATAATGACAAAAAATCTGCTTGTGTGTATATTTGTATATCCCCTTCAGCACTTATGAGATCCAGTATATCTTGAAGAGTCAATTAAAAATTAAAAGAAAACTTCTGGCGGATGCCCCTTGTCCATCTTGTGGATTTCTAAAATCTCCTACAACTTAACCTGTCAGGACTATTTGCCGTGACTGACAGCTCCAGACTTGCTTTCAGGTACTGTGTTTTTAAACCCACTTCTTTGTCCTGCATTGTGAGGTTGTCTGGAAGGGCCCTCAGCAAAGAGATTGACAAGATTTATCAACAAATCCACCTTGAGGCCAAACAGAAAAATTGAATAGACATGCAGTTGCTAACTTTGCAAGATGGCAGATTCGAGACTGGGCTTTGCTGATGAAAAGTTGTTGTGGAAGTGAAGAAGAAGAAGAGGATCTCTTGGATGGACTGTTTCTAGATGGAGAGCCATCGGGAAGACTGAAGCTGAAAGCTTTTGATAACAGCTGATAAAGATTTATAAACTAATTGAGATGGATACATTGATTAGGCTGATAAAATATGAATATTTGTTTAGCTTTAAAAGAGAATTGGTTTGATTGATATGTTCTAAAAATGTGCGGGGGTTCACTATTTTTGAGATCTATGAGCTAATAGTATATTATTACACATAGAAATATACAACATTTCTTAAAGGAAGTGGACTAGTTAGAACTAAAAAAACAGCAGACAGAGATTTAGAGGTCTATAGAATTGTCTTTATGTTTGTTTGTGTTGTTTTAGTATATATGTTAAGTGTGTATGTCTGTGTATGTTTTATTTTTTGTGTTTATATGTTCTGTTTTCTTGCATAGTTCTTTTTAAAGTTGTATTAGTTGGAAAGTGGATTACTTAGAAATTAGGTTAGTATGGATTTTTAAAGTCTAACTTAATAATGTATTTGTTCACTGTATTACTGTTGTATTATGCCTTTTTCTTTTATATCAATAAAAAATAGTAGTAAAATAATAAAATAAAATCCAGACATATATTTTATTCATTTAATTTTACCCATAATTGTCAATTACACATTAAATGTTAGCATAAGACATAGTATCAAATTAAGAACTGATGTTTCAAATGATTGTTTCACATTGATCAAACAGATTTAGCTTTAGCACACAATAGACATGCCTTCTCCCTTGTAAAATTAAAAAATGAAAAGGATATATTTCTATTCTATTCTATTTTTCAACATGAGGTACATAAAAAAAACAACCTTATTTTGAAACCAATATATCGTATGCGGTAGGCTGGATACCAAGCAGGAGAAAGTGTGTGAAAGTTTGTATCCTGACAATATGTTATAGTGTGATACCTCAGGCACCTTTGGCCCCTGACCCTGTGACTATTGCTGACCAGGACGAAGAAGACTTTGGTTTTCTTCCAAGTCAGCAAGATTCAATTCCTTTTCAGATGCCTTCTATTGACATTGCTGAACCAGCACCAATTAAGGATGCCCTTGAAACAGTGCCGGCTCTCCCAGATTCTCCAGACGGGTTAGCGTTTGATCGCAGGGCCTTTTTGAAAACAGAGAGATCGCAGAGACAAAGCTTGAGGAGAAGTGCCAGATTAGCGGAGCGTGGTGACTACGGCTAAGCTTAGTTCTTTTGGGATGAATTAGGGAGTCAGGCACCTGGCACGGTGACTATGGCAAGCTCAGTTCTCTTGGGAAGAATTGGGGAGTCAGGCACCTGGTTTGGGGGAGCTTATGAACTGCAATAAAAGTATTGCGCCGGGAACTTTCCTTTGCGGTGTCAACTTTACTTCTTACTGAGAAGCATCATCGTCTCTAGCTCTTGAAATCCAAGCGGTCTGAAGGTGCTCTTACTCTTGAGTAGACCGGGCGCCGGTCTACCTCCTTGCCCTAGTTTGGATTGCATTTCAGCTCCTGCACATCCAGTTCATGCCTTGCCCTGAAATCCTGCTTTTGGACATCTACTCCAGAGAACTCTTCTTGCCACTTTGCTCCTTTTCCCCATTCAATACTCAAGCCGAGTTTGACTGTGTTTCGGTTTCTGGATTTTGGACTTTAATATAAGACTTTCACTTATTGGACTAATTTTGATCTTTCCTGAAAGGTCAATTGCTTATTCAACTTTGCTGCTTATTTCCTTTTGGAACTTTATTTGCTTTAATAAAGATATTATATTGTTATTGGCCTCTGTGTTGGTTTTTAGTGCTCTCGCTGCCTAGGGGTGTAACATATATCATAAAAGGAGTGGGGAGCATATTGCTATCTCTCATCTTTGACTCATATTCTATACCCCCTTCCATGATATAATAAGTATGTATTAAGAATATCAATATTTCTGAATACTGTGTTCCCTCACTTATCATGGGGGTTACATTCCAGGATAACCCGCAATAAGTGAAAATCTGCAAAGTAGAGACACTATATTTATTTTAATAGTTATACATTATTTTAGTAGTTATACACTATTTTAAGTCTTTATCAACCAGTCGTTTCCTTCTCCTCCCGTTTCCGCTTGGGCTCATTTTCTCTCCCTTCAGCTATTCCTTCTTCCCTTCCTTAGGCTGTAAATTGTAATTTTTTATGATTTATAGTATTATTTTAGAGTTTATTGAAAAACCACGAAACAGCGAATCTGCGAAAAGTGAACCGCGAAGTAGTGGGGGAACACTGTACAGCCAAATCATTTTACAAATATTTTTCAGCAAGAGTATACCTCTTTACTTTAAAGACTGAGTTCTCACAAGACAGGTTTCATGAATTCATTTCCAAAAATCTTTTCAAGTTGCTATTCCAAAAACACTAGATATTTCAAGATATTTGGAGGATATCAAGGGTTAATCAAGAAGAGGGCTGGAACCTCTGTTGCTTTAAGATGTTGTAAGATGTGGATTTGAATACAAATAAATGATGCTCAATGAAACCAACTGTTGAATACTTTGAAATTTCAACCTCTTGTTAATTCACACTATCTTTAAGGTACTTCTCAAAATAGTGTCCTTCCCTTCTCTAAAATCTATCTCATCAACCGTAGGATTTCACAGGTATGCTGTAGTAGATGCAGAAATATATCCTATTTTTTCATGTACAAGTCTAAAACTTGCAGTCAAAACATCAACCCAAAAGACCTGGTCAACATATCCCGGGTTAAGGTGAGAGTTGCACCTTAACTCGTATTTTAAAAGGAACTATTGCCTTTTCTGAGTACAGTGGGGAAAAGCAAGAACCTAAAAGAATCACCATCATTTTACTCTTTCATCAGTGGAACTATTTGTGTCCCTTTTTAATGCCTGGATGAGGAAATGGCAGTGGTGGTGGTCAAGGATGGTTGCTCCCCTGAGTTGGTATTGGTGCTTTTCCCTCTTCATGGAAACACCGTCAACTTATCCATAATTTTAGCTTCAAAACCTTATATATGAGGTCAACTTATACATGAGTATATACAATAGGTAGGTATCTTCCAAAAGATATAGATTAATAATCTTTTTTTATTTTCTTGAGAAATGCTTTATATCATGAACAATAAATCTACATAATAGTAAGAAACTACAATTTTCCTAGTTGAAGCAGCCAAATAAAAATCTGCCTTATAAAAATCTAACTACTTATATTTTAGCTGCAGTCATGCTGACTATCATGACAAACTGCAAAGATACATGGCGACCTAATAATAAAAATTGGTTGAGAAATGAAAATGCATACTTTCAAAATCAGCAAAAAGCTATCTTTTTGATACAAGAATAGCAAGAAGCTGTGGCAAACATAAAACTTGGTAAAAGTGTGGTATGATTTCATTATGTTTGCTAAACCTGCAAATACATATGTTTGCTCAGATATTGAGAGAAAATAAATTGTAGCTGGATTAATATAAGATGGAACTCTCTTTTTAATTGAAAAGTTTTTTAAACACTTTGGAGAAAAAAACACTACGTAATACCCTGGTGGCACAGTGTGTTAAAGTACTGAACTGCTGAACTTGCGGACCAAAAGGTCCCAGGTTCAAATCCTGGGAGCGGAATGAGCGCCAACCTAGCAGTTCGAAAACATGCAAATATGAGTAGATCAATAGGTACCGCTCCGACGGGAAGATAACGGCGTTCCATGCAGTCATGCTGGCCACATGACCTTGGAGGTGTCTATGGACAACGCCGGCTCTTCGGCTTAGAAATGGAGATAAGCACCAACCCCCAAAGTCAGTCACAACTGGACTTAACGTCAGGGGAAACCTTTACCTTTACTTAACGTATTTGCACTTATCTGAAATACAAATATCATGCTACTTCTGTGCATATTATCCTATAAGCTGCAGCTTTGCTATAGATGACAAAAATAAATTCAAAATAATAATTAGAAAATCCAAATAGACACGTCCAGACCACATTTTAGACAGTTTGGAAGTGTCCAAGAGACATTAAACACTAGACACAAATCTCCACTCCAAATGTAGAAATAAGATTATTAGACATAAATGAAAATATACTATAGAAATATGGATAAGAAAAAATGTTCACCAAAGTGAAGAGACTCACTGACCATGGCAGAAAGCAGATCCTGCTGTTTTCCATTTTCCACAGGGATGCCAGGACTAAAAACCATGAGGTCACTTTTGGCACCAGCCTCCCCGTTCACTCCTGCCAAGATGTGGCTGTGGCGATTTGAGTAGGACCAGCTCCCCACTTCACTGGCACAGACCAGTGTGGCTGTGCCAGGACCATACACCATTGGTTCCTTGGGTGAGCAATGACATCTAAGAGCCATGTATACTATGATGGCCAGCAGAAACAAGCTAGATACCAAACAGATGGCAATGATGAGGTAGATGTTGACATTATCCGCTCTGGGCTTAGAGCTTCCTCCCATTTTGGGAAGGTGAGCATCAGTGTGAATAACTTGAGCCCTTGCCACTAATGACACACTCAGTGTGACTGTAGTGGATAATGCTGGCCGGCCATGATCTTTAACCAACACTAGTAGACTGTGGCTGCTGCTGCCCTCCATATCATCTAGGGCACGTATAGTACTGATCTCACCACTATACTGCCCTACCCGCCAAGGTCCTTTAGTTGTCTCATGCAACTCATAGCGCAGCCATGCATTGTAGCCTGAATCAGCATCCAGAGCATGGATTTTGCCCATCACATATCCAGCCATGACAGGGGCCACCAGGGTGATATCTTCAGGACCCGAGACTACTGGCACATTGTCATTCTCATCCACTACAAAAACCTGAACCGTCACATTGCCAGACAGGACAGGAAGCCCAGCATCTTTAGCATTGACCTGGAACTCCAGCAGCATAAGCTCCTCATAATCCAGTGGTTGCAAGGCGTAGAGCTTCCCACTCTCTGAGTGGACGGAAATGTAGCTTGACAATGACAGAACCTTCTCATCTATCCAGTAGCTGACCAGGGCATTCTCAGCCACATCTGGATCAGAGGCAGATACTGTGAAAATGTGGGCACCAGGTGGGTTGTTCTCCTTCACAAAGACTGTGTATGAGGGTTGGGCAAAGGCAGGCGCATTGTCATTCACATCACCAATGGGCACAACTAGGTGGCTGCTAGCAGACAATGCTGGAGATCCTTGATCTTGAACTGTCACTATTAGCTTGTACTCTGCTACCTTCTCTCGATCCAATGGTTCAGACAGTGTCAGGGAATAATAATTTTTGAAGGTAGATGCTAGCTTGAAAGGGAGCGTCATGGGCCAAAGGGAGCAGGTGACTTGCCCGTTAGCCCCAGCATCTTTGTCCGATACACTGACGGAGGCCACCACTGTCCCCAGTGAGGAGTCTTCTGGAACTGGTACCAACAGGAAAGTCACAGCCACCTCTGGAATATTATCATTCACATCCAGAATTTCTATTAAAACTTTGCAATGTCCAGACAAAGGGTAACCACCGTTGTCTGTTGCTTCTATACGAATTTCATACAAATTAGTGTCTTCATAATCCAGTTCACCATTCAATATAATCTGCCCTACATTTGAATCTATCCTAAACATAGCATTTAATTTTGATGGATTAATACTACGAATAGAGTATGTAATGACTTTATTAATACCCTCATCCAGATCAGTGGCATTGACCTTCACCACTGAAGTCCCATTGGAAGCATTTTCTAGCAGCTGCACCTTATATATTGACTGGTTAAACACAGGAGGATTGTCATTCACATCAAGCACTGTGATCAGCAACTGAACTGTGCCTGATAGCACAGGTTGGCCACTATCAGTGACTGTAAGTAATAAGTGATGCACAGATAGAGCTTCCCTGTCTAAGGGTTTTCTTATTAGTAAGCCTAAGGAGTTATCATCACTGTTTGTCTGGAAATCTAACATGAAATGTTCACTGGGACTGAGGTGATAATTCAACTGGGCATTTGCACCAACATCAGCATCTAAGGCTCCCTCGAGAGGGAAAACAGATCCAGCAAGCCTTGATTCTAGTATGAACAACTTTTCCTCTTTTGTTCTGAAAACAGGGGCATTGTCATTAATGTCCTTGATCTCCACTTCCACATGGAAAACCCTCAGGGGATTATCCACAATCACCTCAAGATGAATGGCACAGACAGGGTTTTTGCCACATAGCTCCTCCCTGTCTATCCTGGAATTCACAAACAAGATCCCATTTTGTGTATTTACCTCTAAATAATCCTTGTGCTCCTTGGAAACTATCCGGAACATCCGAGGCACCAGTTCACTTACTTCAAGCTCCAAATCCTGGGCAATACGGCCCACAAAGGTGCCATGCTGGGATTCCTCCAGCACAGAATAATGGAGCTGGCCGCTCCCCATCTCCCAGGCTGTGTGGAGGAGAATCAACTGCAGCAGCTGCTTCCTCAACAAATAGTCTCTCCAAATAACACCCATTTCAGCTGGATTCCTGTAAATTCCCCTCTTTGGGGATGTATCTTTGAAGGGAAATGGTAATCCAGCCTGCTGTTGTCTTCTCTGCTCTGTCAATTTCGGGTCTTGTCTATTGTCTGATGATAAAAAAAGGAGGAGCTCTTCTTTGTGTCTCTGTGAGGTATTGAACAGTAAAGAGCGACACCATGTGAAAAGATTGAAAAATGCAATATTCTTGTAATATTTTGTCTGAAGATCTTTGTATCTGGTGCTTTGCATTTGTCTTCTTTTCCTGCATTTCTTCACATTCAAATGAAAATGTTTGTGCTTACCATTGCATTAAACATGAGAGAAAAGCATACATTAAAATGTGTTATGTGGGAGTGGACATTGCAATTTACTCGCATTAGCAAACTTCCTTCTTAAAAGGTTTCACACACACACACATATATAAATATATATATGGGGGCCGCGGTGTCGCAGCAGGTTGAACCGCTGAGCTACTGAACTTGCTGACCAAAAGGTCAGCAATTTGAATCTGGGGAGCATGGTGAGCTTCCACTGTTAGCCCCAGTTTCTGCCAACCTGGCAGTTCAAAAACATTCAAATGTGAGTACCGTTCTGGCGGGAGGGTAACTGTGCTCCATGCAGTCATGCTGGCCACATGACCTTGGAGGTGTCTATAGACAACACCGGCTCTTCGGTTTAGAAATGGAGAGAGCAGCAATCCCCAGGGTCAGACACAACTAGACTTAATGTCAGGGAAAAATCTTTACCTTTACCATATGCCTTTCTTAACTGTAGTTGTTTTTATTCTTATCAAGTAAATATAGTTCTGTTGAAAAGGAAGAGGAATCACAGCATTGTTTTGGAGGACAGTATACAGAGCACAAAATTTAAGTATTAATAAGTATTTAATAAGTATTATGAGCGCAGCAACAATCAATCAAACCATTGACCAGTCAGTTCAGTATTGTCTATACTGGCAGAAAGAAGGAAGCATCACTCTGAAATTGCAAGGAGGGACAGCAAGATTCAAAACCAGTTGAAAGCCTACAGACACAGGCACATTGCTGTTTTCATATCAAAATTCAATACTCAGTAAGCATAGCCCCATATTCTAAATAAAATATATCTGTCGAATAGCCATATGGGATGCACAGCAAAAAGCATGTTTGCTTTATTCTAGAACACTCTATAGAATTAGAGAACTGAATAGAATTATGGAAGTGAAATGAAAGGCCATCCTTTAACAAACAAACTGATTTCTTTGCTCAGGTGATATTTCCAAATGAAATGTATTCTCTTATCCAGATTGTGCTGCAGAAATTACTGTCTCTTACCTGGAAGTAAATCCATCTTAAATCAATAGGATTTACAACAGAGTGGGCATGTACAGAACTGCATTCTAAATTCTGAATTGCTTTCATTTGCATCCAAATATAAAACTTTATTTCACTTTCTTCTTTCCCATTATTTGAAAATTGTTAATTTTCATATGTGTCGAAACTCAACTCACAGAAACCTTCAGACTTTGTCACAGAACTTGTAGCAGAATTTTCCTTACCTTTGAAGCCCTTCTTGAGGGACATTTGTTCAGAATTTCCCCTTAACCAGTTCTTCACAGGACAGCCAAATGTTTGCATACAGTCTTTTCTTTAATGCAATCCAAATTTTCTACAATAATATCACACTGCTCACATTTTCTCCCAAATTTCTCAGTGTATACTTTCGCTGATTATCTTTGTGCTCTGTATATCCTTCAATATGAATTTTGACTTTTTCCTTAAATTCCAATTTTACAAGTTCTTAAGGTATGAGGAAGAACACAGAGATGTGGAAGGGTTGAATAATATTTTCCTTATTTTGGTGTATCATGCAAATCCCTCAAATACTGTAAACACAGATTCCTTTACAAGTTAAATGCAGCACTCAGTGTATCATATAATCTGGAGTCCAAAAAATTATAAATATATTATATTGTTCTTCGAAACTACTAAATGCTAATGTACTTTGATTACTCCTAGTATGACTGGAAATAACTTCACTTTCTACTGCTTATCAAGCACATTTAAGTCAACATCATTGCTCTCTTGGCAAATCTTGGTTGTTTTTCACTGCCAACAAGTCAGCTTCGACTTATGCTGACCCTATCAAAGAGAGACCTCCAAGTCACCCTGGATACAGCTACATCGTTAAATTGATGCAGTTTGACACCACTTTAACAGCCATGGTTGAATCCTATGGAATCCTGGGATTTATCATTTGGTGCAGCACCAGCACTCTTTGGCAGAAAAAGTTAGAAGTCTTATAAAACTACAACTCTCATGGTTAAATGAGATTGAGCCATGGTAGTTAAAGTGGTATCAAAATGCAGTCATTCCACAGTATAGATGCACCCTTTATCATCAATAGTCATGCTCAGTTCTTGCAGACAGCCTCATGTCTTCCTTGATTCAGGACCTTATCAGATGGGCAAGGGTAAAGCATGGGACAGCGGGGGAAATCGTGGGGCAGAGGAGGGAACTGTCAGGCTCCGTTCCCCTCCATCAGGGTCTGTGGTCTTTATTTCCACACAGTTTCCCTGTCTGTCTCCACTTCCTCTTTGGATCCTCTTCCCTTCTTCAATGAGGAGTTGGGCTCCTCTGCTGCAATGCTGCCAGCATGGAGTCTCACGGAGTCCCGTCGGATATAGCTCTGCATCATGAGATGGGCACCATGGGATTCTGTACCATCAGCGGAGAGAAGCGGGGAGAAGATGCTCCTTCCCTGCATCTGATAAGGTCCTGAGTCTATCCACTTGTAATATGGTCTTCCTCTTTTCCTTCTCCCTTTTACTTTGCCTTTCATCTATGAATAGCATCACAGACTCCATTTCTTCCATTATATTTCTAAAATGTCTTCTGCAGAAGATATATAAAATAATGTATTTTGAATGGCAATATATTCTGGAGAAAGTATTCAAAATAGATATACATATAGCTCTTTTCATCCAGTTTGATTGGCCAGTAATGTCAATTGGGGTTTGAGCCCACTTGATACTAATGTATAAAGGATATGATCAAGCTTGAATACGTCACCATTTTTCCACAATAAGATTCCAGGGAACTATGAACTTTTGTACAAACCAGCAATTTTCTTTCCAGTTGTTTTCATTGCCATGACCCTTTCTATAGAATTTCGCATTCTTCACAATTATGCCTTATAGATGCTTTGATGACTTCCCTTCTTCAGCTTTGGTTTCAATGTTAGTAGCAATGGGTTCTTGCAATCTCATTATAGAGCATCCTTGGAAGCACCTTCGATTCAATCATGGAATCATTTGGTACTTTGTCTGTTGGTGGGTTTGCCTGTAAACAATATTACCAGTAAAATTTTTATAAGGTTTATTGACCCTTCGGCCTACTGTTCCAAACCTGGAATGGCTCGCTTTGTCTAACATATAACAGCCTGGGAAACCAAGGTTCAAATCCTTGCTTGGTCATGGAAACCGCTGGGCCATGGCATAGTCTCTCAGCCTCAAAGGAAAGCAAAGGCAAACCCACTCTGAAGAAATCTTGCCAAGAAAATCCTGTGAGAGAGTCACCTTAGGGTTTCCAATGACTTGAAAGCACACAACAATGACAACAAGCATAAAAATGGGAGGATGAAAGTTTTATTATCATTTGGGATCTAATATTTATTTCAGTTTTTCACTGATGTTGCTCAGGAAATGAAAAGCAGCTGAATAACCGGGGTTCAGTTCTACTGCCTAAACATGATTATTGAGAGATCATTTCAAATTACATCTGTGTCTTTCATTCCTCTCTAGTAATGTTCTTTCCTACTCAAATTCCAATATATTGTAAATCTGAATTCCTGCCTTCACATGGCTGATTTGCAACCAAAGCAATGTTTCCCTTTTGCTGCCCAGAAGATAGATGAAAAGATCTCAAACCAAAATAAATTCTATAAAATGAAAACACTACTGATTTCCTATACTTTCAAAACATTCTCAATGCTCCTTGAGATGTAATACCTCACCTCATATCAAAATAAAATGGAGAATTTTAGGAACTCACCTGTCCAGATGAATCGGGGACCAGCTCTGTCATAGTCCCCACCACCCCATTCTCCGCAAAGACGGGAATGTTGGGGGTGAAAACCATGAGGTCATTTTTTGCACCGGCGTCCCCACTCATTCCTGCCAGGATGTGGCTGTGGCGATTTGAATAGGACCAGCTGCCCACTTCACTAGTACACATAAGCGTAGCTGTGCCAGGACCATATACCATTGCTTCTTCTGTCTGGCCTTGGCAACGCTGGGCTACGTACAAGATGATCACAAGGAGGAACAAGCTGGACACTGAACATATGGCAATAATCAAGTAGATATTCACATTCTCTTTTAGAAGTCTTGAACTACTTCCTGTCCTAGGTATACGAGTATCAGCATGGACTACTTGTGTGTTCATCACAAGAGATATGCTTAGTGTAGTGGTGGTTGACTGCGGGGGCTTCCCATGATCTTTGACTAGCACCAGTAGGGTCTGGCTACTGCTGCCCTCTGCTTCACCCAGAGCATGTCTGGTGCTGATCTCACCACTGTACAGTCCCACCTGCCAGGGGCTATTGGTCAACTCATGTAGCTCATAGCGCATCCATGCATTGTAGCCTGAATCAGCATCCATGGCATGGATCTTGCCCACTAAGTGCCCAGCCATGGCAGGAAGCACCAGCAGGAGAGGGCCTTCCTGTAATCCAGATACTGCTGGGGCATTGTCATTCTCATCCACCACAAAGACTTGCACTGTTACATTGCTGCATAAGGAGGGCATCCCAGCATCCTTGGCTCTCACTTGGAACTCCAGCAGTTTCAACTCCTCATAATCCAAAGGTTGCAAGGCATAGAGCTTCCCACTTTCCGAGTGTACTGAGATGTAGCTTGAGAGCGGCCAGAGCTTCTCATCCAGCCAATAGCTGACCAGAGCATTCTCAGCCACATCTGGATCTGAGGCAGAGATTGTGAAGATATGAGCACCTGGTGGATTATTCTCCCTCACAAAGACAGTGTAGGAAGGTTGAGGAAAAACAGGTGCATTGTCATTCACATCACTGATGGGCACCACCAGGCTGCTGCTAGCTGACAATGATGGCTCCCCTTGGTCTTGGACCACAACCGCCAGTGCATATTCAGTCAGCTGCTCCCGATCCACAGGCTCGGCCAGCACAAGTGAGTAGTAATTTTTGAAGGTGGACATCAGCTTGAATGGAAGTCCATTGGGCCACAGAGAGCAGTTCACTTGTCCATTGGGTCCAGCATCCCTGTCTGAGACACTGATCAGGGCCACCACTGTTCCTGGTGAGGAATCTTCGGGCAATGGCACACGCATCAACTTCAGTGACAACTCAGGTGCATTGTCATTCATATCTAAAATTTCAACAAGGATAGTGCAGTGTCCAGACAAAGGAGGGCTACCTTTATCCTTTGCCTCAACTTCGATATTGTAAACAGAGATATCTTCAAAATCCACTTTCCCTTTCACCCTGATCTCACCTGTGTCAGACTGGATGCTAAATATATTGGAAGGGTCGTTATTACTGAAAGAATAAGAAATGTCTTTATTTATTCCCTCATCCAAGTCTGTTGCATTGAGTTTAATAACCAATGTTCCATTCAACACATTTTCTAATAACTTTACCTTATAAATAGACTGATTAAATGCAGGTGCATTATCATTGGCATCCATCACGGTTACGTCAAGATGGGCTGTGCCTGTGAGTTCGGGTTGGCCTTCATCAACAGCAGTGAGCAATAAATGGTGAACAGGTATTTTCTCTCTGTCAAGGGGTTTGTTTAAAACAAGCACCAGTGGTGAACTGTGCTGTTCATTTATTTTCCTTTCAATAACAAAGTATTCTGTGGAACTCAGTTTGTATTTGAGCTGACCATTAGAACCAATATCTGCATCTGATGCTCCATTCAGAGGGAATCGTGTACCTGGCAGTGTTGATTCTGCAACACTGAGAGATGATTTACTTGCTGAGAAAACAGGAGCATTGTCATTTATGTCCTTGATCTCCACCTCTACATGGAAGACCCTCAAAGGTTCATCTATAATCACCTCCAGGTGAATGGTGCACAAAAGATTCTTGGCACATAGCCTCTCCCTATCTATCCGAGAATTCACAAACAAAACCCCATTCTGAACATTTACCTCAAAATAGTCCCCGTCACCTTGGGCTTCCATCCGAAAAAGCCGAGGCACCAGCTCACTCACCTCCAGCCCCAGATCCTGGGCAATGCGGCCCACAAAGGTGCCATGCTGGGATTCCTCCGGCACAGAATAATGGAGCTGGCTGCTCCCCATCTCCCAGGCTGTGTGGAGGAGAATCAACTGCAGCAGCTGCCTTCTCCCCATTGTAGAGCTTCCACATGGAACAATCATCTCAGGAATATTTCAGGTAATTCCTCCCTTTTGTGATACATTTTGCAAAATATTTTCCAAGCTGCTGGTACCCTTTTTGTCCCTCCAATTTCAAGCATCAAATGATTCCTGATGACAAAGCACAGGAGGAGTCTTTGTCCCCCTTAATGATATTTGAGCAGAGAGCGACATCATGTGACAGGATGGGTAAACACAGTTACCTCATGGTATCAGCTTGAGATTTTTAATGAGATTTTGATGTCATTTCTTTATTGAACAGAAAATCATCTTCAAATAAATTAAATTAATATTGTTTTACTGAAAAAGTATTTAATAGATTATGTATTTATTTACTTGTAGAGGGCATTGGCAGCATCACTGTTTAGTTACTGTATAGGATTCGTATTAATATTTTCTCCTTCTTCCAAGGAACTTGGGTGATCTGTGTGGTTCTTCTCCATCTCATCTACACAATTATTTATTTACTATGTTTATATCCCACCCTTTTTACCCCGAAGGGGACTCAGAGTGCCCTATGACAACCCTATGACATGACAACAACCCTATGACATGGACTAAGAAATTATAATCACAAGGCCTCTTAATTCCTGAAAGTGGATTTCAGTCTAGATCTTCCCAGATATAGTCTGGCCCTGTTTAACATATTCCAAGTCTGAATACAGAAAGTTATATAAGTTAATTCTCTTGGAAATTGAGATAATTACACTCCTTTAACGCTCTTTTATATATATGGGAAGAAGGGACGTTTTTATCTCCAAGCTTTAGAGAGAGAGAGAGAATGATGTTGGAAATCCTGTTTTTGTGGCATCACTAACCAAACCAGTATGGCAATCAGGTTGGCCATAGCCAATAGCATCATCTAAGGGCAACAATGCAGCAGGAATTCAGAAGCTCCCAGGTTCAACTCACAGCATCTCCCAATTAACACTCTGAAGAACTGCTGCCCATCAATATATTTGCACTGTGATAATTGTGACTGCTTTATCCTTCTAAATAAAATCATCTTCCTGTCTGCCTGCTTATATGTTATTACATGACATAAAAACAGCTGGATAGATTTTCACCAACCTTGGAGTATATGATTGGGGTGATCTGGTTTAAAATATAGCTTAAGTGACATACAGGAAATTGACTCTAGAGAGACTATAGAGTGCACCACAATTATTGGGATAAGGGTTTAGGGGGAATTTTGTTGTTGTTCTTTTTCATTAATCCAAAGTAGTGTATTTGGTGGCCTAATCAGGAGAGCCATGTTCTCTCTAGGCAACAAAAACTAGTATGCAACACAAAGAATCCTTGAGTGCTCAGAGAGACAGCCACTCATCTCTCAAATCATCAGTGCCAGTGGTTAATAATTCTCCTGAGGTATTAAAACTAATGTATTTATGAATATGTGTGATAAGACTCCCAATGCAAAAAGCATTTTGGTGTTTAGATAATTTGCTAACCTTGCTAGAAGCTCATCACTGCATGTATGGAAAACTGACCATGATCTTCATTCATGCCATTTTAAATTCTGGGATAGAAACAAGACAAAGTATACATTATTAAATAAAATGAATCCTCTAAAGTTTCTATTTCCTTCATCCTGCTTGGGAATGTCTAGTGTGATCTATGACATTATACCTAAGATCCTACACTGTTCTTTCTGTGTCTCAAATCGGCATAAGCTTGTCCTTAGGTTGTTAGTTCCTCACAAAAGCAGGTTCCTGTTCCTACAAGGAATCCAGTCTTAGTTCTGCCAGATCAATCAGTATGTATATCTTAGAACACAAAACTTTTGGTATCTGTTTTTCTCAACAGTCAGTTCCAGGGGGAAAGTGAGAGATAAATAAAGAGAGCCAATCAGTCAACCAAGCTATTGGATAGTTGGCCAAGCAAAGTAACATCTTTAATTTAAATGGCCTGTTTGGCACAGTGTGCTTGCATGTTTGTTCCTATGTGCTTCTATTTAATTATGATATACAGTATTAATTAAATCTGATGTACATGCTCAGAACATCGTTCTAAAATTTAGAAACAAATAGTACCAAAACCACTCAACCATTTTAATGGCAGGAGAGAAAATTCAATATCTATCTTGTGCCAAATGCCAAATTGAAAATGGATGGGTAAGTTTCCAACCTTGCTCCCCATTTTGTGTCTGAATGCCAGCTCAGCATATGCATGTTTTTCATATCTTCTTCCAGGAATTTTTTTTAAAAAACATAATTTTAGATTACTAAGCATTCAGAAGAACAGGTTTGATGTAAGAATCAGGATGTCTTCTGCAGGAGAAAATCCTACCTCACCAACATTTTGAAAATTTTTCAGATTTGTGGCAAACATATAGGTGAAAATAATTTGATAAATATTATATAATTTCATTTCCAACAAGTTTTTGTAAACCACTATGTCTCCTCTTAGTTATTTTTTTCCTAAACTAAGGAAAATGTGAAGATCTAGAATGATTCTGCTGTCTGGAAACCAAAGGTCAACACTGAGATTTTGATAAGACGGCATTTTTCAACCTTGGATTACCATGGACCAGAATGCAGCTGAGTCAAAGAACTCTATCCTTGAAAAAGAATTCAAGATACCCATGCATTTTTTGAGACTAGCAAAGGATTTCTTAAATGACCTAATCGATTGCAGTCCTCATTGTGTATGGCCTTATCTTCTCATTCAGTGTCACACCGCGACTGGGAATCACAATTGTAACCAATTTCCTCTTTTCCAAGGAATGTCCAAATCAGGGGCACCTTCCTCTTGCAAGATGAAATCAAGTGGGTCTAGGAATTAGCTTCTTTTATTTATCTCGGCAAGAATAAAATCATTTCTGGAAACTTACCAGAACAAGCAATTGAGTTCTTCCCTGAAAAACTTAAAGGGGTGCATTACATATAGACAGGAAGGATTTGGACAGAATAGCCAAGACCATTTCTCCTAAGTTCCCAGCTCATTCTTGAATCTCTTCTTTTTCAATGAGTTTATGAACAACTGCTTTCCAAGTTGGCTAATAGTCATTCCAGAAATTACTGATTCACTTGAGGAATATTATGTTAGGACTCTTCGTCAGTACTACCAATACCTTTCAGAATAGAGCATATGTGATATGTGAGCTTCCTCAGCTGAGTGAAAATCTCAGACTGAATGAATTATATTGTTCAGAAACAGGAGACAATATGGCAGAATTATGAGCAAGTATGAAGCAGTTCTTTGTAGGAACTCAGATCAAAAGTCAGAATTCTGTCTATTGTGAAAGATTGCAACTGAGAACCTGTGCAGATCAGGAAAAAGCAGATATCTTTTTGGAAAGAGGCATAATCCCACTCTGGAGTGCTCTTTTTGTCAACGTCTTTTCAATTGAAATAGCACCTCTTCATCTTTCCAGAGAGACAGCCATGTTCTGACATTCAGTCCAGTTCCAAATAGCAGCATTCTGAATTCAGTGGGAACATATTCTTCTTAGACAGTTTCTGCTGATCTGGAAGTAACTATCCTTCAACATGTTAAAAGGGCAAGTCCATGTTAAAATTGCTGGAAGGATTTATCAGAAAATGTCCACTTAAGGCATGATCATATGATTTTCTACCCTCTTTAAACTTTATCAGATCTAATACAATTTCAGTGTTGAACTTCACATTTTTATTAGTATGTTTATCACATACTTATCGATTCACACCACTCGTCTTTTCATGCATGGCTTGAAAGATGTTAGTAGACACTCCACAGTATCATTTGTCCCAGTTTCCAGTCTAAAGTGTCTACAGATCCCTTCCACAGTTAGAACACTGACGTCATTGCAGTGGTGCTTCTCCAATTGCTTCTATATTTTTGTCCATATATTTTGCATTTATCTGAAATTTTTGCCCAAGTTCCCAAGAAAACCGATAATGTTGATATTCCAAGCAAATACAAGACCACTGTCAATCAAATTCCAAAAATAATGCTGATATTGTGCCAGACATTATGTCTTTGCTGTTTATCAAAATTAAGTGACAAAAGGATTTGTTTTAATATCTGAAAATAGGGCATTCCCTAATGCCACTTCAGATGGCGGAAGCTACATTTCCTTTAGAAGAAAACTAGGAATATTACCATTTACACTGAGGATTTGTATGTCCAGATATCACAATGCAAGAAGATTTTCAATTCCAAGTTCAACCATCAGCACTTCACTTACTGTCTGCCCATGCAGCTCCTCCATTGTCCACTATCATGCACTTTGCTGTAGACCCAGATGATTTCTTGCATTTAACAACACAATAGATGCACTGTGAGCTGTCAGGACTTTTAGAGCTATCCCCTCCAATGGATAAAATGGCAACAGCAGATTCCACATCCTCTCAGATCAGCAGGTAAGCTTTTCTGGTAAAAGGCACATCATACTTGCAGCAAAATTTAGATTTCGAACCTTTATTTCCTTTTTTTGTAGCTTTGTTTCAGTAAAACTGCTCTCAAGAAAAATACAAATGCGTAGCAATGCTGAATCTGCAATCAAATTCCACAAGAATATGTTGTTTCGCTGTTCCTTCAGCTGGAATTCTGAGTCACGAGATGATTCACTTTGCTGATTATTTCTTCCTAGCCATGGGCAACAGCAACACCTAGCGTCCATATCACCACTGTGCTCTGTATGTGGCAGATAGTGGTATGCAACTGTTCTCTGAATTGTTCATATGAAGTCACCAAATTTAGACTAGTTTGAATGAGCAACAGTATGCTCTGGCACCACAATTGTGGAGCTGGTTTTATGGATCCCCTACCCTATGTTTATTAGCAGCAAGCCTTGTCAGATTATGTAATAATTCAATTATTATTTTTTTTAGAATGCCTTTGGCAACTCTCAGTGACAACTCTCATGTCAATGAGCAATGAATCCACTCCAGGCTTTGGGTTGCTGCAAAGGATCTGTCCATTGTGCTGAACCTATTTTCAGAGGGATATGATTCAGCCCTTTGGATAACTTCCTTAAAGACTAAACCTGCAGTGTATTCATACTCCCCTCACCACATAACTTTCTGATATATTTAGTTAGTCTAATCATACATGAAAGCTTTTTATGTTATCATTTTAGTTAGGGTAATCTTGAACTGAACAGATATAATTAGCAGCTAACCTGAACATGTTACTGAAACTTTTTCATTCACTCAGGGAAGGGAAAAAAGAACGACCCAAACAATTACCATCCGGTTAGCCTCACGTCGATACCAGGCAAGATTCTGGAAAAGATCATTAAGGAAGTGGTCTGTGAACACTTAGAAACAAATGCGGTCATTGCTAATAGTCAACACGGATTTACCAAAAACAAGTCATGCCAGACTGATCTCTTTTATGATAGAGTTACGAGTTGGGTCGATACAGGGAATGCTGTGGATGTAGCGTATCTGGATTTCAATAAGGCCTTCGACAAAGTCCCCCATGACCTTCTGGCAAACAAACTAGTAAAATGTGGGCTAGACAAAACTACGGTTAGATGGATCTGTAATTGGCTAAGTGAACGAACCCAAAGGGTGCTCACCAATGCGTCATCTTCATCATGGAAAGAAGTCACGAGTGGAGTGCCGCAGGGCTCCATCCTGGGCCTGGTTCTGTTCAACATCTTTCTTAACGACTTAGACGAAGGGTTAGAAGGCACGATCATCAAGTTTGCAGACGACACCAAACTGGGAGGGATAGCTAACACTCCAGAAGACAGGAGCAGAATTCAAAACGATCTTGACAGACTAAAGAGATGGGCTGAAACTAACAAAATGAAGTTCAACAGGGACAAATGCAAGATACTTCACTTCGGCAGAAAAAATGGAATGCAAAGATACAGAATGGGGGACGCCTGGCTTGACAGCAGTGTGTGCGAAAAAGACCTTGGAGTCCTCGTGGACAACAAGTTAAACATGAGCCAGCAATGTGATGGGGCAGCTAAAAAAGCCAACGGGATTTTGGCCTGCATAAATAGGGGTATAGCGTCTAGATCCAGGGAAGTCATGCTCCCCCTCTATTCTGCCTTGGTCAGACCACACCTGGAATACTGTGTCCAATTTTGGGCACCACAGTTGAAGGGAGATGTTGACAAGCTGGAAAGCGTCCAGAGGAGGGCGACTAAAATGATTAAGGGTCTGGAGAACAAGCCCTATGAGGAGCGGCTTAAAGAGCTGGGCATGTTTAGCCTGCAAAAGAGAAGGCTGAGAGGAGATATGATAGCCATGTACAAATATGTGAGGGGAAGTCATAGGGAGGAGGGAGCAAGCTTATTTTCTGCTGCCCTGCAGATTAGGACACGGAACAATACCTTCAAACTACAGGAAAGGAGATTCCACCTGAACATCAGGAAGAACTTCCTCACTGTGAGGGCTGTTCGACAGTGGAACTCTCTCCCCCAGACTGTGGTGGAGGCTCCTTCTTTGGAGGCTTTTAAGCAGAGGCTGGATGGCCATCTGTCGGGGGTGCTTTGAACGTGATTTCCTGCTTCTTAGCGGGGGTTGGACTGGATGGCCCATGAGGTCTCTTCCAACTCTACTATTCTATGATTCTATGATTCTATGATTCAGGTTGCACTATTTAACAAAAGTATATACTGCATGTACCTTGATTAAATGTGATTATCATGTGACACTGATATATTATGTGTATGATAGATAGATAGATAGATAGATAGATAGATAGATAGATAGATAGATAGATAGATAGATAGATAGATAGATATCGAGAGAAAGCACTTTATAAATCTATGCCTTATTTTCTGAAATTAGCTGATTGGATTAGATTAGATTTTTTTTGCCCATTGCTTCTTTTGTTGTTTATTCATTCAGTCGCTTCTGACTCTTCGTGACCTCATGGGCAAGCCCACGCCAGAGCTTCCTGTTGGCCGTCCTTCGGCACCCCCAGCTCCTTCAAGGTCAAGCCATTCACTTCAAGGATACCATCCATCCATCTTGCCCTTTGTTCCTTCCATTTTCCCCAGCATCATTGCCTTCTCCAAGCTTGCCTGTCATCTCATTATGTGGCTAAAGTACTTCATCTTTGCCTCTAATATCCTTCCCTCTTCTTGCGGTCCAAGGCACTCTCAGAATTTTCTTCCAACATCACAGTTCAAAAGCCTCTATCTTCCTTCGCTCAGCCTTCCTTGTGGTCCAGCTCTCACATCCATAGGTTACTTTGGGGAATACTGTTGCTTTAACTATGCGGATCTTCATTGCCAATGTGATGTCTCTACTCTTCACTATTTTATCGAGGTTGGTCATTGCTCTCCTCCCAAGAAGTAACCGTCTTCTCACTTCCCAGCTGCAGTCTGCGTCTGCAGTAATCTTTGCACATAGAAATACAAAGTTTGTCACTGCCTCCTCTTTATGCCAGTTATCACTCAGTCTGGTTGCCATAATCTTGGTTTTCTTGATGTTTAACTGCAACCCAGCTTTTGCACTTTCTTCTTTCACCTTGGTGATAAGGCGCCTCAGCTCCTCCTCGCTTTCAGCCATCAAAGTGGTATCATCTGCATATTTAAGGCTATTAATGTTTCTTCCAGCAATTTTAACTCCAGCCTTGGATTCATCAAGCCCCGCACATCACATGATGTTTATAGGTAGGGTTGATAGTATGCAGCCCTGCCATACTCTTTTCCCAATCTTGAACCAGTCTGTTGTTCCGTGGTCTGTTCTCACTGTTGCTATTTGGCCATTATACAAATTCCTCAGGAGACAGACAAGGTGACTAGATATCCCCATACCATCAAGAACTTTCCACAATTCCTTATGATCCACACAGTCAAAGGCTTTAGAATAGTCAAAAAAGCAGAAATAGATGTTTTTCTGAAACTCCCTAGCCTCCTCCATTATCCAGCGGATATTGGCAATTTTGGTCTCTGGTTCTTCTGCCTTTTCTAAACCCAGCTTGTACATCTGGCAACTCTCGCTCCATGTATTGCTGGAGTCCGCCTTGCAGGATCTTGAGCATTACCTTACTGGCATGTGAAATACATGCCACTGTACGAAAGTTTGAGCATTCTTTAGCATTTCCCTTTTTTGGTATGGGGATATAAATTGATTTTTTCCAATCTGATGGCCATTCTTGTGTTTGCTGGCATATGACATGCATCACCTTGACAGCATCATCTTTCAAGATTTTAAGCAGTTCAGCTGGGATCCCACAAAGGATCATTACCTTGACATGGTGTTGGAGCTTGGGCACCTTGATGATGCCATGAGCTAAACCATGAAGGGGCACTCTAGAAGGGAAGGTCATGGCAGAGAGGTCAGACTAAATACGATCCCTGTGGAAGGTAAAGGCAACCCACCCCAGAACTCTTGCCATGCAAATTAAATGGATCAGTACAACCAGAGAGATGGGACTCCCAGGTTGGAAGATGGTCAAAATGCTACTGGGGAGGAACAGAGGAGAAGCTCAACTAGCTCCAGATGTGATTACACAGTTAGCTCAAAGCCAAAAGGAAGGCTAACGGCCAACGGTGCTGGAGGTTAACAAAGAACAGCACATTATAGGAACCTGGAATGTAAGATCTATGAGCCAGGGCAAATTGGACATGGTTATTGGTGAGATGTCAAGATTAAAGATAGATATTCTGGGGATCAGTGAACTGAAATGGACTGAAATGGGCCACTTCACAACAGATGACCACCAGATTTACTATTGTGGACAAGAGGAACACCAAAGAAATGGAGTAGCCTTCATAATTAATAATGAAGTTGTTAAAGCAGTGCTTGGATGCAATCCAAAAAATGATAGAATACTCTCCATTCAAGTTGAAGGTAAGCTGTTTAACATCACAGTGATCCAAATATACACCCCAACCACAGCTGCTTAAGAAGCAGAAGTAGATCAGTTCTATGAGGATCTGCAGCACCTACTGGATAACACACCAAAAAGAGACATTATTTTCATTACAGACGATTGGAGTGCTAGGGTGGGCATTCAAATGACAACTGGGATCACAGGCAAGCATGGTTTGGGACAACAAAATGAAGCAGGATGTAGGCTGATGAAATTTTGCCAGGAAAACTCAATGTGCATAACAAACACTCTCTTCCAACAACTTAAAAGACACTTTATACATAGACTTCACCAGATGGTCAACACTGAAATCAGATTGACTACATCCTTTGCAGCCAAAGGTGGCAGACATCCATCCAGTTTGTGAAAACAAGACCTGGAGCTGACTGTAATTCAGATCATGAACTTTTTATTGCACAATTTAGAATCAGACTAAAGAGATTAGGGAAAACACACAGACCAGTTAGATATGATCTCACAGCTATTCCAAGTGAATATGCAGTGGAGGTGAAGAATAGATTTCAGGGACTAGATTTAATAAATAGAATACCAGAAGAACTATGGACAGAAGTTCACAACATTGTTCAGGAGGTGGCAACAAAATACGCCCCAAAGAAAAAGAAAACCAAGAAGGCAAGATGATTGTCTGCTGAGATACTGGAAGTAGCCCAAGAAAGAAGGAAGGCGAAAGGAAACAATAATAGGGGGAGATATGCCCAATTAAATGCACCATTCCAGAGGTTAGCCAGAAGAGACAAGGAATTATTTTTAAACAAGCAGTGCATGGAAGTGGAAGAAGACAATAGAACAGAAAGGACAAGATACCTCTTCCAGAAAATTAGAAACATCTGAGGTAAATTTCAGGCAAAATTTGGCATGATCGAAAACAAAGATGGCAAGGACCTAACTGAAGCTGAAGAGATCAAGAGAAGGTGGTGAGACTATACAGAAGATCTATATAGGAAGGATAATAATATAGAGGATAGCTTTGACGGTGTGGTGAGTGAATCAGAACTAGACATCCTGAGGTGTGAAGTTGAATGGGCCTTAAGAAGCATTGCTAATAACAAGGCAGCAAGATACAACGGGATCCCATTATTTCTACTGGGGTAAACAAAAATACATACATAGTATGTTCACTGATATGACCTGTACAAGATGCAGGAAGGAACAAGTTCAGTAAATGATAAAGATGTCGGATGAAATTCTGCTCTATTTTAACTTTTGTGCATTTTAGTTTAGAAAAAGGTAACTAGCTAAGAAAGGACTGAGGTAAATAAGCTTTATGTAATGTATCGCCATGACGCATCTGGATGAGCACAACCTTATTTGGATTGTGTGATTTTTAATTGATGTTTTAATGTTTATGTTTTTAATTGGTTAGGATTTTAATGCATTTGTTTATTTATTGATATGTATATGCGGCATCTAATTGTTGCCTTTGTAAAGCCGTCCTGAGTCCCCTTCGGGATGAGAAAAGCAGGGTACAAGTGTGGTAAATAAATAAATAAATTGGTGTAAGAGTTTAAAATATTGTAAACTATCCTCTAGGAAAGTGGTTTCCAAATTATTTGGTCATGGAACCCTTCAGAATACTTTTTTCCCTGCAGAACCATAACTTTGTTCCTAAGCACTGTGAACCCACAAAGGTTTTCCTTCTTTTATCTCCTCCTATTTTCTGGGTGTTTTGTATGATGTAGGTTTAGAAATAAAGAGATTCAATATTCATTTTTAAAGCAGAGGTACATTGGATTTCAATGAGATCCTCATACTCTGGCACAAAGTTTTAAAAACCATTTTATAGATTTTTTTTTTTTTTTTTTTTTTTACAGAACCTCAATGATGCTTCTATGATACCCTAGAGTTCTGTAGAATGCAGTTTGGAGACCACTGCTTTAGATTTGCTCCTGCCTCTCAGTCATTTTGTTGTTGTTAACTGCCATCAAGTGGATTTCGACTTATGGTGACTCTATGAATGAGAGATCTTCAAGTCACCATATCATCAAGTCTTAGGGCCCTTCCACACAGTAACATAACCCAGAATATCAAGGCAGAAAATCCCACAATAACTGCTTCGAACTGGGTTATCTGAGTCCACACTGTCATATATTCCAGTTCAAAGCAGAAAATGTGGGATTTTATTCAGCTGTGTGGAAGGGAACTTACAGATACAAAAATCTGGGTTTCTTGATTGGATCTCTTCACTTAATGTGGTCTTCTTTGGGACCTACAGATTACGTAAAGATAAAGATTTTCCCCTGACATTAAGTCCAGTCGTGTCTGACTCTGGAGGTTGGTGCTCATCTCCATTTCTAAGCTGAAGAGCCGACATTATCCATAGACAACCCCAAGGTCATGTGGCCGGCATGACTGCATGGACAGCTACTACCTTCCCACCTATTGATCTACTCACATTTACATGTTTTCGAATTACTAGGTTGGCAGCAGCTGGAGCTGACAAAGGGAGCTCACTCCGCTCCCCAGATTCGAACCACCGACTTTTCAGTCAGCAAGTTCAGCAGCTCAGAGGTTTAATCCACTGCACCACCAGGAGCTCCTCTTAGATTAAGTATTCCTTATTCAAATTGCCTGTGACTAGAAGTATTTTGGAATTTGCAATTTTAAAAATTCCAGAATACCAGAATCTGGCTATATATACAGAATGAAACATCTTGGAGATGGGCCCTAAAGATACCAATTATCTTTCACATATACCTAATACACATAGGGTGAAGGTAATTTTATACAATATTGTAAATAATTTTGTGCGAGAATTGTCTACGCAAGGAATTGGAGACAAAAAAAGATACCAGACATAAATGACTGGATAGTAAAACTAATGGAAATAAAGAATATGGATAGACTTTCATATCTATTAGCTAAACAACAAGGATTACCAAAGAAAAGTACGGATTGGCAACCTTTACTGAATTTTTTGGTAAAGGAAAAGCATATCAAGATAATATTAACATAGAAAGGTTGCAACATAATAACAAGAATAAATATGGATCATAGGGAAGCTATGATAACAACGAACAATAGATAAATTGGGGAAGATCCCCTAAATGCTTACATCCAATATAGATAAAGATGGAAGTCAAGGAAATCTTCAGCACTCTTTTTTTTTTCCCCTCTCCCTTTTCTCTTTTTTCCCCCCACTTTCCTATAAACCACAATGTTCCCCCACTTTCATTGTACTCTTTTGAAAATACACATAAATAAAAATTAATAATAATAATAATAATAATAATAATAATAATTTTGTGCATGAGACAAAGTTTGTGTGCACTGAACTATCAGAAAGCAAAGGTTTCAGAGATCTATTTGGACAATTTGGAGTCTGAATTCCAAAATTCTGGGTAACAAAGCTTCTGTATCTCTTGGTTCATTTGCATTGTCTCAATAAAGTATTTTCATAGTTTAAAAAACCATTCAAAAAGGGTTTATCATGCCTCCTTCTGCTTTTCCAACCTGGGAAGTTTATATTTCAACACCGTCCCTTGCTTCAATTTGGATTGCCTCATCATAGGATTTCTATGGCAAGAACTATCCTAAATAATCTGGGTTTTGGCCACAAAGCCTGGCCACTTCAGTGGTCACTGTAAGCTCTATATTATTTATGAACAAGTATAAAAGAACCAATTCCAATGTAGATCCTTGTAAAGCTTCTCTCTAAACCAGGGGTCCTCAAACTTTTAAAGCAGAGGGCCGGTCCACAATCCTTCAGACTGTTGAGGGGCCGAATTATCATTTGAAGAAAAAAATGAACAAATTCCTATGCACACTGCATATGTCTTATTTGTAGTGCAAAAACAGCAACAACAACAATGAAAGAAAAATACAATATTTAAAAATAAAAACAATTTTAACCAACTCAAACCGATCAGGATTTCAATGGGAAGTGTGGGCCTGCTTCTGGTCAACAAGATAGTCAAGTGAATTAGGATTGTTGTTGTTGTGTGACTTCAAGTAATTTCAGATTTTGGGCGAGCCTAAGTCAAAAATTTATTTATTTATTATTTATTTATTTACTACATTTATATCCTGTCCTTCTCACCCCGAAGGGGGACTCAGAGCGGCTTACAATTTATATGTATATACAATATATTATATTATTAACATAGAACAATATTAGCATTATATATTACTATATTGAATTATACCACTATATTATAATATTATTAATAATATTACATGTAATATATAATATATAATTAATATTATTATATGGTATTATTATTAGTATTACATTGTATTACATTAGAATATTTCTATCAATATTATATGTATATACAATATTATATTATTAAAACTTATATAAAAATATTATATTATAAAACTGAGAGCAGGGGCCAGGTAAATGACCTTGGAGGGCCGCATCTGGCCCCCGGGCCTTAGTTTGGGGACCCCTGCTCTAAACATCCTGCTACTGTGAAAATTGACCATTTATTCTTATTCTCTTCTTTTTCATTCAACCAAATATGTTAAAGCCACATAATTACACTTAAAATTAGAGATTCTTCAAGATCAGAAATCCCATAGCCCCAATTAGAAAACTAAATAATGATTGAAATATAGTTATTAAGGAGGGAAATGTAACTATTGTCACACATCTAGAAAGTTGTAAACAACTATAATGCATAAAAGCTATTCACTGTCAGCATGAGGAAAAAATCTAGTTACCAGGACATGTTCCCATATGTTCATACTCTGTAAGACTCTATCCATGCATAGAGTGATAATAGAATACTCCAAGGCTTTGTTTGCAGGAAACCACAGGCAATGTTACCCCTACCACATCTTGGAAGGTTATTATAAGATTATTTAATTACTGTTATAATTACAATTTCAAAATAGTGTGATAATTGCAGTTTTAAAATGCTACATGCTGCCCACACACTCTTGCCATTCATCTTATTATCATGACAACACAAACAATGTGCAAACCTGCACTTGACTCATACGCTATTCCTCTTCTAGCAATTAATTAACTGAACTATAGAAGTACCATAAGTAAAACATTATAGTTACTAGGCTTGTCCGATCAATGGAAAAAATGTTTCAATTCTCGTTTCTAAAGTAGGGGGTGCCGGCTCCTCGATATAGAAATTATTTCTTAATTTTTCACCCAAAATTTTCGGATATTTCCGAAAATTCGTAATGTTTCTAAAATGTTTCTAAAATGGCGGCCGCGCATGCGCAATCGCCAAAAAACAGGAAACCGGGGGGGACTTTTCTGGGGGTCTCCCGCCCTCATTTCTTGAGCTATTCTCATCAAATTTGGTACAGTGGGAGAACACATTCCACACTCTTTGCTCAACAAATTGCAGAATGTTTCCTGTCTCCTATGATTTTTGGTGAATTTTCATAACTTTTTATAATAACTTTTTTCAGTATTTGAAGAAACCTGTTCCTGGTTTGAAAGTCTTATTTCCTGTTCAATTAGGTTCTTATCACTGTAAAAGTCCCTCTTCTACTTGTGTAGACTTTGGATTAGAAATGCAGCACACGCCAAGCAATGCCTTGACAGGATTGGCAACGTCCTTTGGAAACTATAAATTGCCTTTGAACCTTTTGATCAATGGTGCCACTGGCTGACCTTGTGATTGCAAAAATGAAACTCTGGCTGAGGACTTTGGATTAGAAATGCAGCACACGCCAAGCAATGCCTTGACAGGATTGGCAACGTCCTTTGGAAACTATAAATTGCTGTGGACCCTCTATTGAATCAAATCAATGTCTGACTTTGTGATTGCAGAAATAAAACTCAGCCCAAGGCTTGGGAATAGAAATGGAGCGTGAGGGAAGCAATGCCTTGGCGGGTGCCCCACGTCCTTTGAAAACTATTTCTTCCAATGTACCCTTTAGGTTTGAAAACAATGTGTGTCTTTGTGATTGCTGCAATAACACTCAGCCCGGGGGCTTGGGATTACAAACGGAGCGGGAGGGAAGCAATGCACTTGCAGGAACGCAGACGTCCTTTGGAAACTATTATTTTCAAGTTCCCCCCCTTTCAGGATTGCAAAGAAGGGTTGATGTGGTGATTGCTAAATTCCAAAAAAGAAAACAGAAAGGCAAAGGGACTCCCTCTTGAGTAGAAAAGTAAAGCACCCCAAGCTCTGCACTTGCAGGAACGCAGACGTCCTTTGGAAAATAAAAGTTCCCTAAAGCCACAGCAAGGACTCTGCCACAAGCCCCAAGCCAATTTCCCCCCAAAAAAACACAATATCGAACCAGCAACAACAGACAGACACTCTACCCCCTATAGCCAGAACAGTCACTTAGCCCTCTCTCCCCCAAGCAAGCAAGCAGCTTCCCAGTGCGCGCGAACCACCCTCTCTCCTCGGTATTCTAGCCCAGAATGGCTTGGCTCAGTTGGGGAGGGGATTTTTATAGAGATCCTCCACGTGGACGCGGAGGACGCTAGCCCCCACCTTTTTCAGCCATCGTGGAAGTCTCTGATTGGCCAGGGAGCGGTAGCCATGTTAGGCTGCGCTAGGCTCCCATTCATGTTAGGTTGCAGAAACAAAAAAAAATTAATTTTTTTTTTTAAAAAAAAATTTTCAATTTGGAAGGAAAAAATTTAATGAAAATTTTAAGAAACAATTAGAGAATGGGCCAACGATGGTTCGAATTACATTCCCAGTTGCGCCCAGGGAAAACGTTTCAATACTCGTTTCAAAAAGCGAGAACAATCCGAAATAATTACGAAACGAGAAACATAACGAAAATTTGGACAACCCTAATAGTTACACTTCAAAGAGAGTGAAGTCATCCCTTATTAAGTTATAGCTCTAAAATGAGGCAAAAAGATTTACAGCTTCAATTTCCTAAGGCAAAAAGCTGAAATCAAGGACAGGCCTATCCAATATCACACAGATGGATTATTAGATTGTGTTCATATGTTTGAACTGGAAAATAATTGTGTCTCAATGCATGTTGAAAGAGCACAACACAGATGTAGTAGACTAGCATAGCTTTTCTGAATTACCTCCTAAACAAATATTATGCATACACCACAATGGTTGGTACTAAGGTAAAGGTTTCCCCTGACATTCAGTCCAGTCATGTCTGACTCTGGGGGTTGGTGCTCATCTCCATTTCTAAGCCGAAGAGCCGGCGTTGCTGGTAGACACCTCCAAGGTGTCCAAGGTGGGGGACACGGAAAGAGCCTCCCCGAAGATTGAGTGAATTCAGTCGGGCGTCCCCTGGGCAACGTTTCTTGTAAGCGGCCGATCTTTCCAAACCCAAAAGCATTGGATGAATGGATGAATACCAAAGGTCTTTATCAAGACCATTGCTAACGATTATGTCTATTAATATAGAAGGTTTGTCACTTGCTAAGGAAGAACTATTAGCCAAAATGTCTGAGGACATTTCGTGTGACATCCTATGTATACAGGAAACACACAGAGACAGCACAATGAGAAGACCAAAAATTCTTGGAATGCAACTGGCAGTGGAACAACCTCACAGACAGTATGGCAGTGCCATTTTTGTACGATCTGGTGTAGCAATCTCTGCAACTTCCCTCACAGAAGTGAACAACATTGAAATCTTATCTGTGGAACTTGATAGTTGCACCGTATCATCACTCTATAAACCACCTGGGGCTGATTTCTATTTTACACTCCCAACCAGTTGCCACAGTCATGAAGCCCATTTTGTTGTGGGAGATTTCAATAGCCACAGCTGTGTCTGGGGCTATGACAAAGATGATAGAAATGGCGAAGCAGTTCTAACGTGGGCCGACAATAGTAGAATGAGCCTCCTTCATCACAGTAAATTACCACCATCATTTAATAGCGGCCGATGGAAGCGTGGTTATAACCCTGATCTGATTTTTGTAAAGGAAAGCATAATCCACCAATGCATCAAAAGGGTATTAAACCCGATACCTAACACACAACACAGACCAATATGCTGCGTAGCATATGCAGCTGTAAGACCAAAAAGTGCCCCATTCCGCAGAAGATATAACTTCAATAAAGCTAACTGGACAAAGTTTACAGAGACCTTGGAAGCTGCTATTTCTGATATAGAACCTTCTATAGAAAATTATGACCTGTTCATAGAAGCTGTGAAAAGATCCTCAAGGCTCTCAATCCCTAGAGGCTGTTGCACAAGCTACCTACCAGGCCTAAACGAAGAATCACTAAATCAGCTGCAAGAATATCTCAGATTATTTCAAGAGAATCCATACAGTGATGGGACTATAGCAGCAGGCCAAAAACTATCTATAGCCTTAGCTAATGCTAAGAAAGACCGTTGGATAGAGCTGCTTGAGAACCTGGACATGTCCAAGAGTAGCCGAAAAGCCTGGCAATTGCTGAGACGCCTAGATAGTGACCCTCTGGTCAACCCTGGACACGCGAACGTGACACCAGATCAGATAGCTCATCAGCTAATTCAGAATGGGAAAACCAACTGCAGCAGAATAAAGATGAAAATCAATAGGGTGCCAGAACTTGAAACCCACCAGTTGTCTTCTCCTCTAAACCTGAAAGAACTCAGAGAAGCCATCAAGCAATGTAAGACTGGTAAAGCACCTGGCCTAGATGACCTGATGATGGAGCAAATCAAACACTTGGGTCCAAAGCTGAAAACTGGCTTTTGAAATTCTACAATCAATGCCTGGCACACAAACAGATTCCCAGAGCATGGAGGAAAACTAAGATAATTGCCATCTTAAAACCTGGTAAAGATGCCTCCAATGCCAGGAACTATCGACCAATCTCCCTCTTATGTCATCTATATAAAGTCTATGAGAGGATGCTATTAAATCGACTAGGACCTGTTATCGAACCCAAGCTTATTGCACAACAAGCAGGTTTCAGACCAGGGAAAAACTGTACAGGTCAAATTCTTCATCTGACTGAACATATCGAGGAAGGCTATGAGAAAGGCTGCATTACGGGAAAAGTCTTTGTGGACCTTACGGCAGCCTATGACACGGTGCAACATAGAAAAATGCTGCATAAAGTCTACCATATCACCCGGGACTTTGACTTTACAAAAACTGTCCAGACCCTCTTAGAAAACCGCAGCTTCTATGTGGAGTTTCAGGGCCAGAAAAGCAGATGGAGGAGGCAAAAGAATGGTTTACCCCAAGGCAGCGTTCTTGCAGCGACCTTACTTAATATCTTCACGAACGATCAGCCACAACCTCCACTCACAAAGAGCTTTATATATGCTGATGACCTTGGCCTTACAACACAAGCGAAAGATTTTGAAACAGTTGAAAAGCAACTCACCAATGCCTTGAAAGATCTCTCCAGCTACTACAAAGAGAACCACCTGAAGCCTAACCCTGCCAAGACACAAGTGTGTGCTTTCCCCCTACGTAACCGCGAAGCCAACAGGAAACTGAAAGTTACTTGGGAAGGCCAAGAGCTCGAACACTGTTTCCATCCTAAATACCTTGGTGTCACCTTAGACCGAACACTAACATCTAGGAAACACTGCATGAACACCAAGCACAAAGTAGCTGCACGCAATAATATCCTGCGGAAACTGACTGGCAGCGCATGGGGAGCAGACCCACAAGTAGTAAGAACATCAGCCCTGGCCTTGTCTTTCTCAACTGCAGAGTACGCCTGTCCTGTTTGGCACAAGTCTGCCCATGCGAAGCAGGTGGACATAGCACTGAATGAAACATGCAGAATAATCACAGGATGCCTTAAACCTACACCTGTTGATAAACTCTACAAGTTAGCTGGCATTGCCCCTCCTGACGTGCGACGGGAAGTTACTGCTAACTGTGAGAGAAAAAAGGTCGAACATTGTGAAAGCCACCCACTGCATGGCTATCAGCCTCCTCCCACCAGACTCAAATCAAGGAAGGGCTTCATGAGAACCACCACTCCTCTTGATGTTCCTCCAGCAACAGCAAGGGTGTCCCTCTGGGCAGCTAAACCTGGCAATTCTAACTGGATGGCCCCCCATGAGGGTCTTCCTCCAGGGGTAAACCAAGAATGGGCAACTTGGAAGTCCCTGAACAGACTCAGAAGTGGAGTGGGCAGATCAAAAGACAACTTGGCAAGGTGGCACTACCTGGAGGAATCCTCCACCTTGTGTGACTGTGGAGCTGAACAAACAACTCAGCATATGTATGCTTGCCCACAATGCCCTGCCTCATGTACGGAGGAGGAGTTGTTTTAAGCTACAGACAATGCGGTTGCTGTTGCCCGCTTTTGGTCCAAAACTATTTAGTTGCTTGTGATTTCTTTTTTTTCCCCATCATTTTGAAATGTATTTGTTGTACAATGCTTTTGACACGATTTTTTTTTTATCTCCAAGGTCATGTGGCCGGCATGACTGTATGGAGCGCCGTTACCTTCCCGCCAGAGCGGTACCTATTGATCTACTCACATTGGCATGTTTTCGAACTGCTAGGTTGGCAGGAGCTGGAGCTAACAGCAGCCGCTCACGCTGCTCCCAGGGTTTGAACCTGGGACCTTTCGGTCTGCAAGTTCAGCAACTCAGTGCTTTAACCCACTTTTCCACCGGGGTTCCTACAGAGGCTAATACTACTAACTAATGATAACATTAGTTAGTCGTATTGAAGTGACTGGCTTGACCTTGAAGCAACTGGGTGTGGTGACCACCAACAGTGAGCTCTGGCGTGGGCTGGTCCATGAGGTCATGAAGAGTCGGAAGCAGCTGAATGAATTAACAACAAACAACAATGATAACATTGATAACCCTTTGAATGAGAAAACTTCAAGTCACCGCCATCAAAAGCCCTGCTCAGAATTTGCAGACCCACCTTTGGCTTCATTGATTGAGTCTCTTCTTCTATTATGAGGTTTTTCTCTTTTCCTACTGCCTTCTACCTTACCAAACATTGCTGTATTTTTTAGTGAGACACATCTTCTCGTGATATGTCCGAAGTATAACTGTCTTAGTTTAATCATCCTGACTTCGAAGATGCGTTCAAGCTTGAATTGCTTTAGAGTTTGTCATTTTAGTAATCTGAGGTATCTGTAGAACTCTTCTCTAGCACATTTCAAATGAGCTAGTTTTCTTCCTATCAGCTTTCTTCACTGTCCCGGTTTCACAGTCATGCATGCAAACTGGAAACACAATGAATGACATGGATTACCCTAACTTTAGTAAAAAATTATATTTCTTAACACTTCAGGATCTTTATAGTTATACATTTAATTATATATCTTGGCTAATTTCTTCATAGCTGCCATTCTAATTCCTGCCTTCTTTTCATTTCTTGATTTTTCCATTTTGATCAATGACTGAGCCAAGATACAGTGTTCCCTCGCTTCTTCGCAGTTCGCTTTTCGTGGACTCGCTGTTTAGCGGGTTTTCAATAAACACTAAAATAATATTATGAATCATAAAAAATTATGATTTACAGTGGTGGTGGTCTCGGTCAGGTGCGGGTGGCGGAGTGAGGCTGAGAAGGAGCCCAAGCAGCAGCAGGAGAAGAAGGAGGCGGCGCCATGTTCCTCTCCCTCTTTCTTCCCTTCCTTCCTTCCTTCCTTCCTTCCTCCCTTCCTCTCTCTTTCTCCTTCCTTCCTAAGGAGAAGCCTAAGGAAGGAATGAAGGAAGGAGAAGCCGAAGGGAGAGAAAAGGAGACAGAAGCAACTTCATTTTTGCCTCACAAGGCAGCGGCACCAGCAGCAGCAGCGGAAACACGCATGCATGTGCTTGAGAGGAGAGGAGAGGAGGGGACAGAGACACTACTTGCCAAGTGAGATTGTAAACAACACAAATATATTTCTACTGCACAGATTTTCATTTTGTGCGGGTGGTCCTGGAGCATAACACCTGCGATAAGTGAGGGAACACTGTATAGAAATCTTTCATTATTATCAGGGTCTTCAGAATCTACTTTAAAGTTAGGTAAATCATCTGTGTTGTTTCAGAAGAGCATCTTTATGTAATTGCTCATTTGTACATTTGTAATAGCCTTTTTGTAATGATTTCAATTGTATAGAGCACTCTGACATCTTTCAATATAGGCTGGCTCTATACTGCCATATAAAATCCAGATTATCTGCTTTGAACTGGATTATATGGCAATGTAGATCCAGCCATAGATGCAATTGCAAAGATCTCAGGCAGGGGGGAAATCTTTTGAAATCCCACCGCTGCCACCAAATTGCAAAAATGTCAGACAGGGGGAAAACTTTTTAAATCCCACCGCTGACACCAATTGCGGAGATGTGGAGATGGAGGTCATTTTTATTAATTAATTATATTTATATTATTGTTATATAGTTTATATCCACTGCCACCAGTTATTAAAGATGTTTTATTTAAAAGCTGCCACCAGAGGTAAAGATGTTTATGATGCGGCCACCAGATGTTAAGAGGATTATCAACTCTTGCCACCCTCTTGAATGCTAAATTCTTGTACAAATGGTTATCCTTGATCGGTTGCATCCGCATGGGTAATTTCTCTATATAGCCTCAGGGTTCAACTCACTTTTGGGTTCTCCCCCATGTTCTTATAGCACTTTTAACTTCCTCCATGTTTACAAGTCTCACTTAGTGCACTTTGATCAGCCCATCCTTATGTTTTTATTGATGTGTTTTAACTTTGTCTTATTAATGGTTTGATTTGAATCGTATGTTTTAATTTTTCATTTGTGCGTTTTCGGTATTTGATGTTTTTGTATGTATACACTTTTGCATTTGTAAGCCGCCCTGAGTCCCTGCGGGGAGATAGAGGCGGGGTACAAGAATAAAATTATTATTATTATTATTATTATTATTATTATTATTATTATTATTATTATTATTATTGGAAGATATAGCCACTGGCTACTTAGAGAGGAGACATTTAAAATTTTATTTTTCTTCTTTTTTGTTTGCTTTTGATGGTAATATAGATTTCAGAGACTGAGCTGTTAAAAAAAAATAACACGTTCATTCAGGCACAAACTTAATGGTTACAGTAACTTCTTTAGAGGCACTTAGATTAACAGTTGCAATGCTATATTGAGATGTTTCAAACTTTAAAATACTACTTCCTCCTTTACTGCTTTAACCTGCAGTCACCCTGTGAATTTCAATCACAGACTGTCTGTTCCTTATCTGGAAACAGACTACCTTAAAATAAGTTACCAAACTTATTTTAAACTGACTCAAAATCAAACATTTGAGTCTCCCTGATTCTCCAACTGAGAATCAGTCTTCACTGTAATTCCTCCGATTACAGACTACCTTAAAATAAGTCACCAAACTTATTTTAAATTGACTCAAAATGATCAACTGAGTCTCCCTGATCCCCTAACTTAGGATCAGTCTTCTCTGTGTCTCATAAGAACACAGACTGAACTCTTTTTAAAACATTCCCTCCTTTTTCTCCAAATGGCGGTTGGCTCCGCCCTCGTTACTATGGCAACCTGCCTCAGAATGCTGAGCTGGCTACCATCCCACACGCACTGGTAACTCTAATACTTACCCTTTCAAACATAGTTAAACATAACTTTTAAAACGCAATTAAACATGACATCTGTAAACTAAAAAAAATCACACTTCTTTACACGATATAAATATTTTAATATAAAATATAAGTCTTCATGTTAAAAACATCTCACTTTCTATTATATTTTGATCTTCCAAGCACAGTAAATCACAACAGAAAGGGAAATGATCTCAGACAAGATAGAAGAAGAAAAGACGTCAACACTGAAAGTTCTCAGATTTGAGTCAAACCTAGACCTCTTCTACACTGCCATATAAAATCCAGATTATCTTCTTTGAACTTGATTACATGGCAGTGTAGACTCATATAGTCCAGTTCAAAACAGATAGTGTGGATTATCTACTTTGATAATCTGTATTAAATGCAGTGTAAAAAGGGCCCTAGAGGTGAACAGGTTTGTCCCAAAGACAGACAGGTAAATACAGGGTGGGTGTAAATGTTGATGATCTGCCAGATCAATCCCACTGATCGAAACACAGCAGATCAAAACAGGAATGGAAAGATCTCAAACAAGATGGAAGAAGTATTGTAGCTCAGCAAGTGTCAGAGGATTTTTCTGATGACAGGTCAGAGAATGAGGGGGATTATGGGTTTCAAAGTGAGGAGTCTGTGAGTTGCAGGCAGATGAGACTGATGTTGTGGATTCCTGTGCTCATTCCCAGGCAACAGGGGAAAGTGAAAATTCCAGTTCCTAGGCAACGGGGGAAGTGACAGTTCCAGTTATCTTAAGAAAAGGCCTCAGGCCAATGGGGTGTGTTCCTAGGAAACTAGATTAGGCCTGAGAACACAAGGAGTGAAAAATAGACAAACGAGATATTCTCAGAGAATCCGAGATAAAACCTTGAAGGCCAGGTGTCTTCGGCATGATTTCATGGGTGCCTGGACAGGCTTAAATTAAGTGGTGTGGGCTTCAAGCCTCTCAGAGGAGACAACATTGCCATAAGGCATGGCTCTCCTGTCTCTGCTCTCAAGTCTATGAATCAAGTATTCTCAAGTTTCCTGTTCTGGTTCATGCCTTTGTTTCCTGGAAAGGTTTACCTTGGAAAAGTTCCTGTTTTCATGTTTATGGATTTATGTATGAAGAACTACTGTGGCTTTTGGTTGTCTTGACTTTATGTACTTTGGCATTTTTGGATTACTGCTATTTTGTACCTTCTACTGACCCTTTTGGATTTGCCCTTTTTCCTTTTATTTTGCTTTCTTTAATAAATATTTTAGATAGAATTATTAGACTCTGGTGTGGTGCTGGGTAAAAAGGTGTTTCAGTGCTAGAGTGCAACAAGAAGACAAGAAGTCAAAGTTTAATGTTTGCAGACATGAATCAAACCTAGAGGGTAACACGCTTGTCCCAAAGTAAGGCAGGCAAATACACAGAGGAGTGGGATAAATATTGATAATCTGTCAAATCAATTCCACTGACTGAAAGTAGTTTGATTCCCCTCAACCACAAAAGAGTAGAGAAGAAAAGAGAAGGAAGGAGAATAACAAATTCAAAATCTACACTGCCAAAAAGAGTGGTGTAGGAAACATGTTAGCTTGGGGCATCCAAAAAATGCACCCAGGCTAATGCGTTTTAACCCAGGGTAAACTTTTTGATTCAGCTTGACCCCAGGCTAAAAAAACATCAGAAAGATACAAACCTTTGCTGGTGCTGTGGCAGTGAATATTGCAATTTCTGATCACTACTCACAATCCCAGATGATGTCCCCACATCCATCCCACGCTCCCTGGGCTCAGAGAGGTGAGATGGTCCTGCCTTCCTGCCTTCTATTCCCTGCCCCCATTCCTGTACGAAAAGAATGGGTGGGCAGGGAGGGTCAGAATTCCACCCCATGCCCAGTGGTGCCAAGCTGGTATCAGCACAACTGCACTATGTGGCTGGTTCCCCATCTCAGAGACAGAGTATCACAGCCACACGATGACAGAATACAACTCTGAATCTGCATTTTTAATGCTGGTTGGAGCAACGTTGTGTGGCTGTGTGGAAGGGCCCTTAGATACCCAAGGAATATGACATTTTCTTTGATACTGAGGATGCAAGTAACCTATATTTAGCTAGTTACTTCCCAATGTCCCCTCTACCAAACACTTAGGGCCCGTCCACACAGCCTTATAACCCAGAATATCAAGGCAAAAAATCCCACAATATCTGCTTTGAACTGGGTTGTCTGAGTCCACACTGCCATATGTTCCAGCTCAAAGCAGATAATGTGGGGTTTTATTCAGCTGTGTGGAAGGGGCCTTGGATGTACATAAGAGACCTTTTCATCCTTGAAGATTTGGTGGCGCGCAGCAAGTCAGAACCATTGAAATTCTTGGCCCCAGTGGAGGACTTTCTCTGCATATACAAGAGATGACAAGGGGGGAAAGCCTTGCACTCCCCCTCTTTTCCTCCTGCATTCCTCATAATCATCCATCTTTTCCCCACAGTTGGTGCTATTTGTATCTTTTAAAAACCCACATGTTTTAATGCAAAGATTCATTTAACCCATATTCCCGTTTGGCTCTTTAGTAGCCAGTAACCAGGCAAGAAGCCATGAACAGAGATTTCCATGCTTCATTATCTAGATACATGGCTTTAATGGGGCCATTGCCACCAGATGGGTCTTTAAGCGCTTTACAAGCAGCCACGTTCACAACGTGGAAGCTTGCCAGGCCTGAGAGAACTGAGTAGCATTGAGGTAGCAACACACATTCCATCAGGAAGGGTGCATGCCTTTGGGCTCTGTGTATCATCGATGCTTGTATCACTCAGTTGTTGTTATATGCTCTGTCAACCAATATTCTTCCACACAGGATAATTGCTGTTTTGGGCGCCTGTATATATGTGTAGCTTTGCTGCCCAGCAGTTCAATTCCCCGTGAACACTAAACCCTTTCTGGACTTTAAGTACAATGCCAAAAGATTCAAAGCACCATTAGGATTAATGCTGAAGAGCAGATGGTTTATTCACTCATTTGGACTTCTCTCCTTTACAGATTGTGTGCAATTTATTAATAACTTGCCAGATGCTGGAGCATTTTCCAATGCGCAGATTATGTTCAATGATTGTTCAGATTTGGTATTGTGCGTTGGGGGGGCTGCTAATTTCATTTTAAAAATCATTATTTTAATCTGAACTCTAGTTTATCTGACAGATTGTCTTTTAAAAATATATTAATGTTAGCCTGAAGATCCTATTATAATGATTCAAAATATTATTATAGCAAACCAATAATAAGATTGAAAGCAAACAAAAAAAACATATTGGGGTCAATAGGAAATCTATTTAAGAAATGTGACTTTTGTCTAGACTGAAGTGAGTGAAGTGTGGCACTGGAGTCATAAGTGGCATCCCAAAGGCTGTATTTGAGGCCATTGGCTACTCCAGATTACATACATGCCCCAATATGGCATTAAAAACAAGAACAATAACCTTTGCGATATAAGCTACACACTACTTGTCATTATATGGCAGTTCACAGTTCTAAAATATTGATGCTGTGGTTTGTTTGTATGGGCCCATATATGGATATTTGGACCCATATATGACTATTTGGGCCCATTTAATTAGCCTAGTGTTGCACGGGGATAATAGATGTTCATGTCAAAGGCAGAAGGGGGGGAAAGCAGTAATATTTCTCTATGAAATTCTTGTGTAGAGAAGAGGCATAGGGAGGGATGACTCTGGCTCCATATACACTGCCATAGAATGCAGTTCAGAATGCAATTTCACTTCATCGAACTGGATTATATGGCAGTGTACATTCATATAATCCATTTCAATGCAGTTAAGCTGCATTCTGTGACAGTGTAGATCAGCATTTCTCAATCTGGGGGTTGGAACCCCCGGGAGGTCGCGAGGGGGGTGCCAGAGGGGTCGCCAAAGACCATCAGAAAACACATATTTCTGATGGTCTTAGGAACCCCTGTGGCAGAGAAGTCTGGAGATCTCTCCGCCTGTCCCCCTCTTCCTTTTTAGAAACAGATGGCAAATCCTCCCACCAAAATTTTTCTCCAGTTCCAAAATGTCCAGCATTGCAGAGAGTAAGACACTGAAAAACTTCAGTGAGAACTTTTACATTTGCTGTTTTCACATTCCTTTGGAAACATTGCCTGTCCCTTTACACTGTTCCCTCGCTACTTCACGGTTCACTTTTCGCACCCTCGCTGTTTTGCGGGTTTTTAATAAACACTAAAATAATAGTATAAATCATAAAATAATATTATAAATCCCTTATAAATCCCTCTTTCTACTTCCTTCCTAAGGAGAAGCCTAAGGAAGAGAGAGAAAAGGAGGCTGAAGCAGCTTTGTTTTCGCCTCACAAGACAGCGGAAGCGGACGGGAGCACACATGCTTGTGCTTGAGAGGCAAGGAGGGGACAGAGATGCTATTTGCAAACAACACAAAAATAGCGTCCCTACTTCACGGATTTTCACTTTTCACGCATGGTCCTTGAATGTAACCCCCGTGATAACTGAGGGAACACTGTACTTGCATCTCTAACCCACAATGCTAAATGTTTAATTTAAGTTTTAAGTTACTGCAAAGCTAAATATTTGGGAACTGAAAGGAAATTTCATTTGGGATGCAAGATTCTTATTTGGTGGAAAATACCTTCATATCCTCCCCTCCCTCCTAACTGCATTATATGAGTCTACACTGCATTATGAGTCAGTGTAGATGGGCTCTTGTCCCTGTTGGAAACCTTAAAGGAGTGGGAATAAAGCCTGTGTCATTGAGGGATCTAGTCAACTGACCAAGTACGAGTTGTGAACCGCTTTGAGTCCTCCCAGCGGTGAGAAAGGCAGTATATAAATACAATAAATAAATAAGTTCAGTGTTGATGTCAACGCTATATCCTTTCCAAAGAAACATTTAAATACACATGCTGGTTGAATGGCAATGTGCAAAGAATTGTTTCATGCAGCCTTTCCCATGGTGATTGCTTCTCTGTGAAAGAAATACAAAGACTACATTGATCTAATCACTGTAAGTAGAATTTGTTCCTTGCCAATTAATGCATTGAGGTGGCAAACTGTAGGTTGCAACCAACATATACCACTGTCTTTGCCTGCTAAGGCAAAATTATGTCCTGAAGAAGAAGTTGAGTGATGCAAGCTTGCCTTAGCTGCCAGATAGCTTGGGATTTATTTATATGGGGATCATTATTATCCTGGCTTCTCTAATTGCACTGCAAAACAATGACACCAAGGAGGACATCATTTAAGACACTTTACCAAACCATGCTGGGCAGAAAAACAGAGGGAAATTAAAGTAGTTCATCATAAGAATTGTCATCTTTCCTGATAATTAGACCTTCCTTGGCAAATTCCAAAGGTGAGGTCAGAGAGCAGATGAATAAAGAGGCTTAGCTGAGCATCATTTGGGAGGCTCAAGGGAAGACGAGGTTACTTAGTGTGAGTAAAGGTTACTTTCCCCATGTCAGAAATATATTTGAGGTGGGCAATGAGATTTGAAGCAGCAAGGTAGCTCATAAGGAACCTTTGCTTTCCCCAGCACTGTATTAAATATTAACGAATTGAGTAAGCTTTCCCGTCGACTACACATATTGCAAAATAAAGGAGAGTACCTGCGAGGCTTTTATTTATCCTACTGAATAAACCAAAGATGTCTCACAGAGGGATGCTATGTAAATGACTTTATCTTGGAAAATAATCCCACATGGGGCACTGGCTTTGGGGAAGCCTCAATATCCTCTTAATGCTTTTACATCTTCAAGGAGCATTGCAAAATTCATGTTTCCTATTGTTGCAGATACATTTAAAATAAGAGTGCGGTTTTGATTCAACATGAAAGGCTTGGTGCAAAGATTTGTTGAGTGGGCTTTTCTAGAATACATTAGTGGATTTTCGTAGTGGTGGATTTTAGGATAGGAGGCTTGTAGGCGCAGGCTTGTTTAGGGCATATACAGCTGGGATTCTGTATCCACAGATTCCCCATCTAGAGATTCAACCTTCCACGGTATGAAAATATTTTTAAAAGCAAACCTTGATTTTGCCATTTTATATAGGGGGCACCATTTGCCTACATCACTGTATAATAATATCATAACTTTATTTTTGTACCCCACCTCCATCTCCCCAAAGGGACTCGGGGCGACTTCCATGGGGACTAGCCCAATCAACATAGTTAAAATATAACATACTAAGTACATAGACAATAGCATATAATTGTATATAATGAGACTTGAGGATTCACAGATATTCATGGGGTCCTGGAACCAAACCCCATTACTTACTAACAGCTCATTGCAAAGGGCTGGCAGGAGGAAGGACTGTGTGAGGATCCGTTATCAGTTTGAATATGAAATGGAAGTGCCATAAGATGGACTGCAGGGAGGAGAAAAAGCATCTTAGTAGAAGGCAAGGATGATCATTTTAGGTCAAATACAAGATCAGTTTTTTTCCTCATCAGTTTTCTTAATGTAAAGCAAACTAGATGTGAGAACGAGAGCATTAAATATTGGGCTGCTAAACCCTTGCAGCTCTAGCTAGTTTTCTGTTCAGAATCCCTCTTCCCAAACTGCTATTTTGCACATTGTATAGCTAGGGGATGCATATTTTGTGAGATATTGCATTTCTCTAATATGAGATACATACAGTACTCACAAAACCCTTCTAAACAGGGCATCCCTTAAACATGATTGAAGGTATGGACCTTATCACAGGAAGGTTAGAGTGCATGTTTGTGTCTGTTTAACAGATTCCACTGCTTATTGTACAATATCATTGCAAACCTATAGGATTTCAGGTTTCCCATCTGTTGTTTGGCTGTGCCGTCATGGAACTCCATAAATAAGTTCCTAATAATGTGTCATTCCAGTGCTGTCACTAGCGCAATAGGTAACTAGCGCTTTTGTGGCAATATTAAGTGCATCAACATGTTGTGGACATAACTTTTCTCTGCTCCACTTCCCTGTCCCCAAGCTGTGGCCATTCAACGTCTGGCAAATAAACAGCAAAGATCTTTGGTTACATTGTCATTAGTTGCCCCTCTGAGTCACGGTGGCTCAAAGGGTTTAAACTAGGGGTCCCCAAACTAAGGCCTGGGGGCCACATGCAGCCCATTGAAGCCATTTATCCAGACCCCACAGCGGTGGCTCTCTCCTCCTCCGTTGAGGAAGGCGTGTGCGGTGCAAGGGAGGAGGGAAAGGCGCACGCCTTTCCCACCACCTCCCTTGCCTGGTGTGCGCCTTCCATAGCTTTGCTTGTTTATAATGGTATTTTAATTATTATTTAATAATTAATTATTAAGGGGTGCTTTGCTTGTGCTTTTGGTGCACAAAGGCAGAAGGGGATTGGACTAAATGGCCCATGGGGTCTCTTCCAACCCTCTTTATTATTTTTATTATAATTATGATTATTATTAACAATGCGGCTGTATTTGTTCCTGTTTTGTTTGTTTTTTTTACTTCAAAATAAGATATGTGCAGTGCGCATAGGAATTTGTTCATAGTTTTTTAAAAAAACTACAGTCCGGCCCTCCAACGGTCTGAGGAATCGTGAACTGGCCCCCTGTTTAAAAAGTTTGGGGATCCCTGGTTTAAACCCTTGTGCTGGCTGAACTACTGACCTGAAGATTGCTGGTTCGAATCTGCAAGATGAGGTGAGCTCCCATCTGTCAGCTCTAGCTTGCGGGGACATGAGAAAAGCCTCCCAGCAGGATGGTAACACATCCAAGAGTCCCCTGGGCAACGTCTCTGTAGACAGGCAATTCTCTCACACCTGAAGCGACTTGTCTCAAGTCACTTCTGACACGATAAAAAAAAGTTGCCCCTCCATTTGCCAGGTATAGATATAATATAGAATTTAATTGAAAATGCTTTTTCATTTGTTTCATAAGCATTCCCTTTGTGTGGGATAGTTTTGGAATGTACTGCTTCATGCATTCAACTACATTAATGTACATGCTATCAGTATTCAATTGTTAACATGATTGACTTTCTAATGTGGACACACACTTCTAGGACCTCATCACAGTTACGATTTAAGCATCCCAGAATGCTTGCCAGCCAGTTGAGAGATTGATGGGCACACAGCCCATCACACGACATCCTTCAACTTCCAGTGGAGGCCCTGCCTTCAATTGGCATAGAAGCAGCCTAGGGCACTTCTTTGTCAACATGGGAAGGCTCCCATATCGTGGAACCAACATACTTCTGACCTGGTTGGGCAACACTTCCCCTGTGTAATGGGGGAAGCGATGGGTAGAGCAACAGAGTCACCCCGCATTCCTGCTGTTTTGCCACACTTACTATGAAACGGCACACAAGGGGAGTGTGATATGGTCCTAAAATGAGTTCAAGGCCCGCTCGGAGCCTATGTTTATTTGTCTTTGTTCTATGTTAAAAGGCATTGAATGTTTGCCTATATGTGTAATGTGATCCGCCCTGAGTCATTCTAGATTGAGATGAACAAACACTGCCACCAATTGCAACCCTTGGCATTCTGCTGTTGTGGCACCAGAACCCTTAAACCAGATTTGGCACTGCGCAACACCGTGGCTGCAAAAACTTCTTTTTTTAAGGCTGGAATTTACAACATATTGTCACCCACTGGAATCAACAATGCATCCATATTTAATATGGTGGGTGATACAGAGAGATGAACACATGCAGGAGAAACAGAAAAGCAGTGCTGTGCAATCCTGAAATGGCATACTAACAAAAAAAAGGCAAATTCTCACAACAATGAGCCAAATATTGAAATTGTGCAGTTCTTCCAGTTAAGTTTTTTTTAAAAAGGTGCATGAGACAGAGCACGGTTAGGGAGGAGTTATTTATAGGATGATGAGGTAAGCAGATAGCACAATATGTATTGAGAAAGCATTATTATGGGGATTGAAAGGAAGAAGGAAAATGCTCATGTGTTCCCCTTTTAATAGAGAACTGAATTGCTGCCTTAATAGACACAAATACAACATAGTGTGATAATGTCCCATATCGGAGAATGAAGATGATGAGCAGCATGCGAGACATGGCAAAGCTAATTCCCCCTTCCTTGATGACACTCTGATTGTTACAGCATTTTGTTTTTAAAACTCTCTTCAGTGGCCACATGTTCCCACACCACTTATCTGGAGCTAGTGTTTACTGAGAAAAAATAAGAGGGAAATGGTCTTTGCCTTTTTTGACACCTTACTTTAAATGTGTTTAGTTTCTTTGCTGGCATTGCTGTTGTCTTCATTCATTCTGACTTCCCCATTTTAAAATAGTAAACAAAAGAACAACTTTCCTCCTTAAATAAGGATTTGTTCCTTAGCATTAAATGAAAGTAAGAGATACACAGCTTGTGGGTTTATGTGAGGGCAACGATTCTTTCTTGATCACACACTCTAAATAGAGACCACCTGCATGCAATCTTGTTTAGTATCAGCAATAAACTCTCCAATTCTGGTTAAATAGGTGGGAGACAAACATTGGCAACATGGAATCTAGTCTGAAAATTGGGGAAGAACATTTTAATATGATTGAGTTAAATCTCCCAACTTTGTCTCCTCTTTGGGGTGAGATGGTGTACAAGGATTTGCCTAAGTCAGAAGTGTCAAACTCATTTTCTTCAAGGTCCACATCAGTGTGATGGCTACCTTCAAAGAGCCACTGAATCCATGGATACAGAGGTCCATTTTTTTAACATAGTGATCTGTGTTCTTTAGCTTTTATCCAATATGGGTCCCTAGATGTTACTGAATGACAACTCCTATCACTTGATTATTTGCCTCAAGGACTGGAGATAATGGGAAGAGCAACCCAACAGCACTTGTGGCTCTGAGGTTGGGGAAAATTACAAGCATCATATTCGTAAGAATTGTCACTAAATTAAAACTCCACTATTCTGACTAAACAATTCTAAACTGCAGCCTTACAGATATTACTATATCACAACTCCTACCAGCTGTAGTCATGATGTCTAATGATGAGGAGTTGTAGTCCAGCATCTGGAGGGCCACACAAAATGACATGGTGAACCAGATTAGGACCACAGACCTTGAGTTGAGACATGTGGCTTACGTTAAAGAATAACTCCTTATATTTACCTCGCAGGGGAGACATCATGCTCATGAAGGTTGTTTTCCCAGGGTGAGACTCATCCATAAAAAAAAGAATAATAATCTAGTATGGAAGTGAGGTTTTGAATAATCTAGGAAAGATTTAAAAATACTTGCTTTGACCTACTCCCTGCTGTATATATTCCCTATTGGGCCTCTTTGGTTCATCCCCTTCAAACGCACCAAAATTTAATGCCAATATTATCTGGGGGGTTGTGCCTACCGTTGCTATAACTCCAACTGTGGCCCTTTCTACACTGCCATATAATACCGACTATCAAAGCGGATAATCCAAATTATTTGCTTTGAACTGCATTATATGAGTCTACACTGCCATATAATCCAGTTCAAAGCAGATAATCTGGATTTTATTTGACAGTGTAGAAGGGACCTGAGTGTCTTGAATAGTGAGATATCAAGAGGATTTATCAAGAAAATTACTCAATTGACAAAATGACCTGCAGCCACACAAACTTATACAAGGTGTACAACAAGAAAAGGACTTGGTCTTCTTTTTTAGAACACAACAAGTAGCTTTACTTACATAAGTTGTCCATAATCAAACACAAAGTCGAAAGAAATGGAGTGAAGAAGAAAGATGACTATAGAGTCATGTAGAAAGAGAATTGGTGAGATATAAACCTCACAAGCAGGAAGACATCATAATGCAAGCTAACCCCTACTAAGTAGGTGAATGAAAAGCAAGGTTTTCCATACATTTCATGTTGGGGACACATTTTAAAAACATTTCCTGGCACAGTAATTCTGTTTTATTAGCAAACTGGAAGTTAAACCCCTTATACAAGAGATATGGACACATACATAATTGTAATAACAAAATGTATGAGGACAGAGCGTATCTCATCAAAACCTTCAATTTATATATTTAAATATATATCTAAAATAATAACATACATTTGCAAGACATTCTTAGGGGAATATACTAGTGCACCATATTAACAGGCACCTTTGATGTGTATAAAAACACATGAAAGTTGATATTGCTTATTTCACATAAATTCAAATGATCAGCCACTGCCAAAAGTGACAGAGAGTTTCATCTATGCTGATGATCGTGCCATCACCACTCAAGCAGGGAGCTTTGAAATGGTTGAACAGAAGCTTTCCGAAGCTTTAGCTGCTCTTACTGCCTATTACAGGGAAAACCAACTGATTTGTAATCCATCTAAAATGCAGATGTGTGCTTTTCACCTTAAGAACAGACAAGCATCTCGAGCTTTGAGGATTACCTGGGAAGGAATCCCACTGGAGCATTGCAGCACAACAAAATACCTGGAAGTCACTCTGGACCATGCTCTGACTTACAAGAAACACTGCTTGTATATCATGCAAAAAGTGGTTGCTAGAAATAATATCATACAAAAGCTGACTGGCACAACCTGGGGATCACAAACAGACACAGTGAAGACATCTGCCCTTGCGCTTTGCTACTCTGCTGCTGAATATGCACGCCCAATGTGGAATGCATCTTACTACATTAAAACAGTGGCTGTGGCTCTTAATGAGACATGCCACATGATCACAGGATGTCAACCCCCTACATCACTGGAGAAATTATACTGTTTAGTCAGTATTGCACCATCTGACATCTGTCGGAAAGTAGCAACCTGTAAGGAAATGACCGAGGTATTGACATCTCCAGCCCATCCTCTTTTCGGATATCAGCCAGCATGACAATGGCTTAAATCAAGAAAAAAGATCTACAGAGATACTCGCAGGAACAACTCAGCAAGCAAGAGTCCAAAAGTGGCAGGCTAAAACCTGGATCTTCAAGCAGGGGCTGATACCAGATGAGAGACTCCCTCCTGGGCACACAGAAGACTGGGCGACTTGAAAAGTGCTGAACAGACTGCACTCTGGCACCATAAGATGTAGAGCCAACCTTAAGAAATAAGGCTACAAAGTGGAATCCACGACATGCGAGTGTGAAGAAGAGCAAACCACAGACCACTTACTACAATGCAGTCTGAGCCCTGCCACATTCACAATGGAGGACCTTCTTACAGTGACACCAGAGGCATTCCAAGTGGCCAGCTTTTGGTCAAAGGAAATTTAGAATAATGCCAAGTTTTTAACTTTGTGGTTTTTCTATACATTACTGTACTCTCACTTCTGACATGATAAATAAATAAAGGTTTCTTGTTACGTTCACGGAACACAACTACACATTGCAGCCAACACACTAATGTATAGTGTTACACAATTTGGAAAGCTCTGATGTAAAAGTCGCTAGCTAAAATATTGGGATGTGTGGGCAGCTACCTTACAGGATGGGCCACCAAAGTGCAGGTGCCAGGATTCAGCAGGTTCCCCTTGCAGAGAAAACGTAGTGAATCCTTGTGGACAGGATAGAGTGAGCAAGTGAGCTAGTCTTGCCCAAGGAACAGGGTTTTCCTGCACTTTGGTTCCTGTGGCTTTTGTTTGTTCTTTATTTATTTATTTATTTATTTATTTATTTATTTATTAGACTTGTCATAGAATCATAGAATCATAGAATAGTAGAGTTGGAAGAGACCTCATGGGCCATCCAGTCCAACCCCCTGCCAAGAAGCAGGAAATCGCATTCATAGCACCCCCGACAGATGGCCATCCAGCCTCTGTTTAAAAGCCTCCAAAGAAGGAGCCTCCACCACAGTCCGGGGGAGAGAGTTCCACTGCTGAACAGCCCTCACTGTGAGGAAGTTCTTCCTGATGTTCAGGTGGAATCTCCTTTCCTGTAGTTTGAAGCCATTGTTCCGTGTCCTAGTCTGCAGGGCAGCAGAAAACAAGCTTGCTCCCTCCTCCCTATGACTTCCCCTCACATATTTGTACATGGCTATCATGTCTCCTCTCAGCCTTCTCTTCTGCAGGCTAAACATGCCCAGTTCTTTAAGCCTCTCCTCATAGGGCTTGTTCTCCAGACCTTTGATCATTTTAGTTGCCCTCCTCTGGACGCTTTCCAGCTTGTCAACATCTCCCTTCAACTGCGGTGCCCAGAATTGGACACAGTATTCCAGGTGTGGTCTGACCAAGGCAGAATAGAGGGGGAGCATGACTTCCCTGGATCTAGACGCTATTCCCCTATTGATGCAGGCCAGAATCCCGTTGGCTTTCTTAGCAGCCGCATCACATTGCTGGCTCATGTTTAACTTGTTGTCCACAAGGACTCCAAGATCTTTTTCACATGTACTGTTGTCTAGCCAGGTGTCCCTCATTCTGTATCTTTGCATTCCATTTTTTCTGCCGAAGTGAAGTATCTTGCATTTGTCCCTGTTGAACTTCATTTTGTTAGTTTCGGCCCATCTCTCTAGTCTGTCAAGATCGTTTTGAATTCTGCTCCTTTCTTCTGGAGTGTTGGCTATCCCTCCCAGTTTGGTGTCGTCTGCAAACTTGATGCTCGTGCCTTCTAACCCTTCGCCTAAGTCGTTAATAAAGATGTTGAACAGAACCGGGCCCAGGACGGAGCCCTGCGGCACTCCACTTGTGACTTCTTTCCAAGATGAGGACGACGCATTGGTGAGCACCCTTTGGGTTCGTTCGCTTATCCAATTACAGATCCACCTAACTGTAGTTTTGTCTAGCCCACATTTTACTAGTTTGTTTGCCAGAAGGTCGTGGGGGACTTTGTCGAAGGCCTTACTGAAATCCAGGTACGCTACATCCACGGCATTCCCTGTATTAACCCAACTTGTAACTCTGTCGAAAAAAGAGATCAGATTAGTCTGGCATGACTTGTTTTTGGTAAATCCATGTTGACTATTAGCAATGACTGCATCTGTTTCTAAGTGTTTGCAGACCACTTCCTTAATGATCTTTTCCAGAATCTTGCCTGGTATCGATGTGAGGCTGACCGGAGGGTAATTGTTTGGGTCGTTCTTTTTTCCCTTCTTGAAGATAGGGACCACATTCGCCCTCCTCCAATCTGCTGGGACTTCTCCCGTTCTCCAAGAACTCTCAAATATGATCGCCAGTGGTTCTGAAATAACTTCCGCTAGTTCCTTCAGTACTCTTGGATGTAGTTGATCTGGCCCTGGCGACTTGAATTCATTTAGAGCGGCCAGGTGTTCCTGGACAACTTGTTTCCCTATTTGGGGTTGGATTTCCCCAAATCCTTCGTCCATTTCATGTTGCTGAGGTTGAAGATGGCTTTCTTTTTGTGAGATGACTGCAAAGAAGGCATTAAGCAGTTCTGCCTTTTCCCTATCCCCTGTCGCCATCACCCCATCTTCTCCTTGCAGTGGCCCTATCGCCTCCTTTTTCTTCCTTTTTCTACCAACGTAAGCAAAAAAGCCTTTTTTGTTGTTTTTAATGTCCCTGGCAAGCCTGAGCTCATTTTGCGCTTTAGCCTTGCGAACCTTTTCCCTACAGGTGTTGGCTATACGTTTGAATTCTTCTTTGGTGATTTCTCCCCTTTTCCACTTCTTGTGCATGTCACTTTTGAGTTTTAGCTCAGTTAGAAGTTCTTTGGACATCCATTCTGGCTTCTTCGCACGTGCCATATTTTTTTTCTTTGTTGGCACTGTTTGCATTTGCGCCTTGAGTATTTCACTTTTAAAAAACTCCCATCCATCGTTAACTCCCTTGTCTTTTAATAATGGCGTCCATGGAATGCCGCTCAGTATTTCCTTCATTTTTTGGAAGTCAGCTCTCTTAAAGTCCAGAATGCGTGTTTGACTTGTCTTAGTTTCAGCCTTCCATTGTATCACAAACTGCAGGAACACATGGTCACTTGCCCCTAAGGATCCGACGACTTCTACTGTATTGATCAGGTCTTCCACATTTGTTAAGATTAGATCAAGAGTTGCTGATCCCCTTGTTGCCTCCTCTACCTTTTGGACCATAAAATTGTCTGCAAGGCAAGTGAGGAATTTGTTGGACTTAGTGCTCTTGGCCGAGTTTGTTTTCCAGCAGATATCAGGATAGTTGAAGTCGCCCATGACTACTACATCTCTTCTTTGTGCCTGTTTGGTCAGCTGTTGACAAAAGGCTTCATCAACTTCTATATCCTGGTTCGGAGGTCTGTAGTAGACACCCACGACGAGATCTTTTTGAGTCCTGGTTCCCTTGATTCTTATCCAGATGCTTTCAAGCTGGTTTCTCAGATTACAGTCTTGCATTTCTTCTGCAACGTAACTGTTTTTGACATATAAAGCTACTCCTCCTCCTCTCCTCTTTGTTCTATTTCTGTGAAAGAGGTTATAGCCCTCAATGGCTACATTCCAGTGATAGGAGTCATCCCACCAGGTTTCAGTGATGCCTATGATGTCGTACGTGTGGTGCTGTGCTAAAAGTTGGAGTTCGTCTTGCTTATTTCCCATGCTCTGTGCATTAGTGTACAGACATGTAAGCCCCTGTGACCTCCCCTTGAGCTGTTTATTTGGGATTATTGTGCTCTCGGTAATTGGTCCTTGCTGTGTTTGTGCAGCCCTCCATTTAGCCTTTTGGCAGTTCCCTGTGGTCGTGGGTAATATAGTGTTTGCCAGACTGTTGTTCCCCTCCCCCAGTGGATCTAGTTTAAAGTGCGCCTGATGAAGTTTGTGAGTCTGTGTGCAAAAAGATGTTTTCCCACTTGTGTGAGATGCACCCCATCACTTGCCAGTAGGCCATCCTCCTGGAAGAGTAGACCATGGTCAAGGAAGCCAAAATGCTCCTCTTGACACCATTTTCTGAGCCAGTTATTGACCTGTACTATTTTTCTGGCCCTTGTAGAGCCGTGTCCTACAACCGCTTGTATACCGCTACTCCCAGTTTGGCTCGGAGCGGTTTACAGAAATCGATTAAAACAATACACTTAGCTTTAAAATAACAATAAAAAACAATAAAAACAACAATAAAAACAACAATAAAAACAGACATAGCCCCGAGTTTTTCACCCATCGAAAGCTTATCGGAAGAACAAGGTTTTGCAGGCTTTCCGAAAGGCAAGTAGGTCTTGGATAGTTCGGGTTTCAACTGGCAAGGCATTCCATAAATGAGGGGCTACAATCGAGAAGGCTCTTTGCCTAGTAGAAGACAAATGATGTTAGGGACTTCAAGCAAATTTTGGTCTTCAGACCGAAGTAATCTCTGGAGTTGGTAGGGGGATAAGCGGGCCCTCAGGTATGCCGGCACCAAACCATGTAAGGCCTTAAAGGTTAATACCAGTATCTTGAAAGTAATCCGGTACTCAATCGGTAGCCAGTGCAGCTGTTGTAGAATTGGGGTGATACGCCACCTCGCCGGCACCCCGGCGAGAAGACGAGCCGCTGCATTTTGCACCAGCTTCAGTTTCCGGAGCACTGACAGAGGAAGGCCAATGTAGAGGACTTTACAGTAGTCGAGCCTTGAGATGACCGCCGCCTGGATCACCGTAGCCAGGTTGTTCCTAGATAGGTAGGGAGCCAGTCGCCTAGCCTGACGTAGATGGAAAAACGCAGATCTGCTCACAGCAGAGACCTAGGCCTCCATTGTGAACAGAGGGTCCAATAAGACACCAAGACTTTTTACAGAAGATGACGGACGTAGTGTCTCGCCATCCAGGATAGGCAGCTGGATCTCCCTCCCACCCGGACAGCCCAGCCAAAGGATCTCCGTCTTCGCTGGATTCACCCTCAACCTGCTGGCACGCAACTATCCAGTAACGGCCTCAAGGCACTGAGGGAAACTATCGGGTATGGAGTCCGGCTGGCCCTCCATCCTCAGAATGAGCTGTGTGTCATCAGCGTGCTGGTGGCACTCGAGCCCAAAGCTCCGCACCAGTCGGGCAAGCGGTCACATATAGATGTTAAATAATAGAGGAGAGAGAATAGCTCCCTGTGGGACCCCACAAGTTAGCAGAGACCACTCGGTCTTCATTCCTGAGTTGGGTTTATTTTTTACCCTGCCAGCACATTTTGCCTTCAGTTCTCCTTCCTCCTCAGTCCCTTTCTCTAAACACAGTTAGAATATTTAGAATATTTCTTGGAATATCCCCCCCCCCCCAAAAAAAAAAATCACTCATTGCCATGCAGAGAACAGAAGGCAGGAAATATGAAAGCTTCCTACGATGTGGTTTGTGCTACCTCCAACTGCACTGCTGTGCTGTTGTCATTAGTGTCTCTTGTACCAATTCTCCAGCCAATACTGAAATTATGATAGTTGCTATCCCAAGTCTGGTTATGTCTTCGGACTCCTTAATCAAATAAACAGGCCTGGCATTTCCAAGTCCCTTACATTCCGCATGCCTTTGGAATTTGTTTTATAAATAGGCAGGATGGGGCTCAGAGATAGAAAGCCGTGCATGATTAGCTCTTGCTCTCTCTATCCTTTTCATAAGAGGTCCTTCCACTGACAGCTTGCACATTTGACCAGAAGGGGGAAATATAGTTCCAGTGCTTTTAATACATATAGGAACACTCACTGTGCTATACAAGCAAACACCCAAAGTTAGTGTTATGCAGTGTTGTGTTTGTGAGCTTCGGGTTTTGCACGAAACATGACAGAAAGAGCTAGCAAGCAGCTCAGCTTATGAGCCAGCAATTTATTTCCTTCCCCAGTATGGTTACCATGTTTACAAATCATTTCTCACCAGTTTGCAATTACCTCCGAAACCCTGGGAATGTCTTCCCCCTTGACATTGGGCAGAATGAATGGCTTCATTTGCATCATCTCAACTTTAAAACTTTTATTTTTCCCCCTTCCTCCCCCCCCCCCCCTATTTTTCTGCTTCCTCTTATAATTCAGGACAAAATTAAACTAATAATTCTAAGTATATCTGTACATGTTAAGGAGATGCTGGCATTCGGGAATAAACAGGCAGAGAGATTCAAGGCTAGTTCTCCCATACAAAGGACGGATGTGTTTTTGGCTTGCAACATTTCACACTTCTGAAAGAATATGCAGACCTGAATGCCTCTTTTTATGACATTTTAAATTCTAGCTGTAGGCAGCACAAAAAAGTCATAACTGTCTCTCATCCTCAATCTGATTTCACAGCCTGATTTGAAAGGGGGAAAGAGATTATAAAACCTTCGTAAAGTAAATCTCTAACAAATGGCTTCCAGGATAGTTTTCTCCTCCCTTCTTTTGACAACTAAATAATGTATTAATTAGCAACTTCTCTATAGAGAGAAACCTTCAAAACTGTATCTGTTTAGCTGTGTTGTTCAAACAGATCACTGTAACCCTTACAGGTAGTGTAATATTATCTGAAATATTCCAACTATACACTTCAGCAAAGCCCAGCTTGGAATAATTAAAATATATGTTGTCGAAAGCTTTCATGGCCAGAATCACTGGGTTGCTGTGAGTTTTACAAGCTGTATGGCCAAGTTCCAGAAGCGTTCTCTCCTGACATTTCACCCACATCTATGGCAGATGTTGTGAGGTCTGTTGGAAACTAGGCAAGTGGGGTTTTTATATCTTTGAAATGTCCAGGGAGGGAGAAAGAAATCTTGTCTGTTTGAAGTAAGTTGAATGTTGCACTTGGCCAGCTTGATTAGCATTGAATAGCCCTACAGCTTCAAAGCCTGGCTGCTTCCTGCCTGGGGGAATCCTTTGTTCTCCCACCCTGAACATTCCACAGATATATAAACTCCACTTGCCTAGTTTCCAACAGACCTCACAACCTCTGCGGATACCGGTCATAGATGTGGGAAAAATGTCAGGGGAGAATGCTTCTGGAAGATGGCCATACAGCCAGGATAACTCACTGCAACTCATCATTAAAATAGTCTGAAATAACTGAATATCTGTAGTATCTGGAACTAAATCTAATTACTTGGAATAAGCCTCACTGATTTCAATGAAACCTATGCCCAACTGAGTGCATTTGCGGTTTACAGAAGCAGAAATCCAAAGAGTTTTAATCCCTTCAGCGATCTTTCATAAGAGAACAGATTAGCTCTGATGTGAGACAAGATTGATATCGAGCCTCTATATAGATCTATATTGCAAATAAATTTCGTAGCACTTTGCATGGACTTGCAGGACTCCATGCAAAGCCATGCCTCTTACATCAAATTACTATGAATATAAATGTTCCTGTTGAATATGCAAGTGAAAATAAAAGGAATATGAAATAGTCTGAATAGGCTGCCTTGATTGAGATTGCGCTGAACAGAACGTGAAAGAGGTATAGGGGGAAAAACGATTCCTTATGGTGAACAGTAACTGTGCCACTGTTTTGTAAAAAGAAATGTTCATGAAAAAGCCATAACATTTGACAGAGACACTTTTCATCCAGATTAGCTTTCCACAAAAGAGCTAGACGTGTCGCACAATACAAAGAGAGGAGAACTTGCAGGCCGACAGTTACCAGTGTCTCCAACAAAGCAGTTTTCTGCATCTTAAACCTCTTTTAGTATTACAGTGTCCGCAATCTGGATTGATTGTACTGTGGTCATATACATGAGTTCATTTAACTTCTGTGGTGTGGCATAGACATTAGTAACAGTAGAAAAACTGTAATCCAAACCATGCTATCTGCATTAAAGTCCACTTGTGCATCTACCCATATATATTACAGTGTAAGAGTCTATATTTGAATAGTTCTTTCAAGGGGTATATTGGAATTACTATAAAAAGAAAGAATCCTCAGAAAAGACATGGGAGGAACGTACTTATAAAATACAAACTTCCTTCTTGTTCAGTTTCATGAATGCCCACCAGCCCAGGATATAAGTTCTCTTATGCCTGTCAAATGGCAAGGATAGTAAAGTAAAGGTAAAGGTTTCCCCTTGACATTAAGTCTAGTCGAGTCCAACTCTTGAGGGTTGGTGCTCAGCTCCATTTCTAAGCCAAAGAGCCGGCATTGTCCGTAGACGCCTCCTAGGTCATGTGGTCGGCATGACTGCATGGAGCGCCATTACCTTCCCGCCAAAGCGGTACCTACTGATCTACTCACATTTGCATTTTTTCGAACTGCCAGGTTGGTAGAAGCTGGGGCTAACAATGGGAGCTCACCCGTCCCGCAGATTCAAACTGTCGACCTTTTGTTCAGCAAGTTCTGCAGCTGAGCAGTTCAACCCACTGCACCACTGCAGCAAGGATTAGCACCAGGATTTGATTAGGAAAACAGATGAGGCATAAACACACCATTCCAGAACATCTATATCATACTACTTCTTTCCCACGTCTTCCAATCCTTTAAATTCATCTGAATCCCCAAGACAGCCATATTTTCCTCCAAATGTATTTGCTTGTATTCGTTTTTGTTGTGCTTGCTCTTCCCAACTCTTCTTTCCTCTGACAAACTCTGGGCTGTTCAAGCCTTGCAGCTGGTGGTAGTCTTTTTGTTTATGCATTGATTAAGCTCTGTGTATGAATGACTCATGACCATTGCAAACAATTTAGGAGGAAACTAGGGCTAATTTCCAAACAAAATAAAATTAGAAAGTTGCACGAGCTATGTATCCCTTCCTCTCCATGGCAGCCATATTGGCAATATAGGTTGAATACCCCTAATGTGAAATTTTGGGACCAGAAATGGTTTGGATTTGGCGGGTGTTTTTTCCCCCCAGATATTTGAATCTCTTTATTTGCATACACTTACATAAAAGGATATATTGGAAATGGAACCCATGTCTAAGCACTAAATTCATTTATGTTTCATACATATCTTATACACTGAGCCTAGAAATAGTTTTATGCATTTTTGATAATATTGTTCGTGAATCAAAGTTTGTGTAAACTCAACAATCAAAAAGTAAAAACGTCCAGCTGGACAAAGTGGCCATCATATAAAGAACTGTTGATAAACGAGGGTAACTCTTGGAGCTTAAGAAAACATAAAGATATTAAAATAAATTACAAAGAGATCACAGGGCTCCAATACCTACAAATTAAAGAACATTATAACTTAGACAAAAAACTTGGATTGAATGAAAAGGAAGACTTCCGGGACAATATAATGCAAACAGAAAAGAAGTTAATTATGAAAATATATAACAAATTGATGGATTGGGGCACTGAATTGGTAGAAATAAGGAATTCAATGACAAAATAGGCAAGAAACATTGGAAGACCAATAGTGATGAAAGAATGGGAAGAAATATGGCAAAGAAAATTAAGATTTAACTACACTACGGACGTAAAGGGAAATTGGCTCAAAATACTCCATAGATGGTACATGACCCCTAAGAAACTAATGTACAAAAATATGGACAATAGGTGTTGGAAGTGTAAAGATAAAGAAGGAACATACTATGGGGAATATACAAAAAGGAAATTATCAAAGACGCTAATAAAGAAAAATTACTTACATATCTTGCAACAGCCGCAAGAATGGTTTTTGCAAAAAGATGGAAAACAGAAGAGTTACCAACCAAGGAGATCTGGCTAAATAAAGTTATGGAAATAAAGGACATGGATAGGTTAACTTACCTATTAAAGAAGAATAATGTTAGAGGCCTAAAAATGACAGATTGGTCACCTCTAGAGAAATACATTAAATGTTTTATCAAATTTAAAAGAGGAAATAAAGACAATGAACCAGACACAAAAAGGGAAAGAAAGACGAAGTACAATGGAAAAAGGACAAAACATGGAATTTGACTGAAAGGAAGAAGAATGGAAGCCACACACACACTCTCCCCTACCCCTTCCCCTTTTCTCTCTCCCTTTTTTGCTTTCTTTTCTCTCTCCTCTCATATCTTTTCTCCCCCCCCCCCCATTTCCCTATTTTTTGTTATTATGATTTTATTTTGAATGAAAAGCTTTAATAAAAAACATTTAAAACAAAAAAGAAAGTAAAGATGTCCCTATCTTAGCCATCTAGGTAAACAATTGTGGGGTAATTTGGATTATGGAATTCTGGATAAGAGATGCTTAAACTGTAACAAGTTGTTAAATATCCTCATTACAAAAGGATCCCTGGTATTATTATTATTTTATTATGACACAGCAAACAAGATATTATTGTTGTTGTTGTTGTTGTTATTATTAGTATTATTATTATTATTAGAGAACATAAGCTATTAGGAAAATATGATCATAACCTATTAGGAATATATTCATAACCTCTTAGGATTATGATACCAATATGGTTAGATATTGGTGCAGAGTAGCAAAAATACAGAAGTCTAGGGGTTTATGTGAGCAGAGGTGCGAAAAAGACAAAATAGCCAGCCTAACTGGTTCTATCATAAAAACATGGAAAAAATTTATTAAACTGCAAAAACTTTGTTTTGGGGAGACATCCTGCAGCACATTTTGCTATAGTTTTTTCAATGAATATTTATAGAGTCTCAACCAATTCAACATGGTTTGTGGTATAACTACTTTCAAAGTAAGTAATGCATAATTAAACAGGAAATAATACTTTCAAACCAGGAACAGCAATATTTTCAAATTTTATTGCATAGTGTGATTTAGTATTAAATTCATAAAAGACCCCAAGGGCCATCTAGTTCAACCCCCTGCCATGCAGGAACACACAATCAAAGCACCCCTGACAGATAGCCACCCAGCCTCTGCCCCAAAACCGCCAGAGAAAGAGATTTCACCACACTTCGAGAATAGTTTGCTGACTGTTTAGAAGCATTCCCAAAAGGCTAATAAAATATAGTAAAATATACCGTAAGTTAGATAATATAAAAATACTGTTAAAACATCATAGCTATCAAATTATAGCCACTATATTTTCTAGAACAGTAATATGGCCCTAAATCCTACCTATTCATTACACAGGAAGGACCTTATCTCACTAAGGTGAAGAACCAACACAGTAACATGATCCCTATCATATGATGTAGTGCAGTTTCCATTGTCTGTCTACTACCTTTCTGCAATTGTGCCATAATGCCAGGGCTTAACTTGTGAGTCCATGTTTTTTATTTGAAGTGCCTTCTAGTAACTTCACAGAGAGCATTCCTTAGAAGAAGCAGAAGAGCAAAACATATTGCTTAGAAAAAGATTGAATAAAACATATTGATGGTTAGTGACATACTATTTTCCTCAAAGAGACAATCATAGCAGTTCACTTTAGAATTAAAACACATAAAGGAAGCCAATAGTATAGTTGTGTGAACTCAGGCCTAAAGTCGTGAACCTTTCTAGTAAAGGTAAAGGTTTTCGCCTGACATTAAGTCTAGTCGTGTCCAACTCTGGAGGTTGGTGCTCATCTCCATTTCTATTTCCATTTCCAATGTCCATATTCGAGAAATGTAATAGGGGAAAATGCAGTACATTTATGATTTATGATGAATAGCAACTCGGAAAACAATAGTAAAAATAGCACAGATTTCATTTTGAATTCTACTTCCATGTAATTACAGAAGAGAAGTGCTTCCACACTGTTTAATAGTATAACATGGAAAATTTCTAGAACAGCTGGAACTGCAGGACTATCTGTTTTTTAATCATACATAATTCATATCTGGAAGAGATCAATCTGGGCTTTTAAGGAGATGAATACCCAGTTTCACAGCTTGTAATAGTCTAAGCATTCCAGGACCCTGCAATTGTTTATTAGTGTACTGTATTTAATCCAAATATCCTGCAATTGGTGGTGGTACAGAGAGTTAAGCTGCTGAGCTGCTGAACTTGCTGACCGAAAGGTCAGAGGTTCGAATCCAGAATCTGGGGCTAACTGATGCAAATGTGAGTAGATTAATAGGTACCATTCTGGCTGGAGGGAAAACAGCACACCATGCAGTCATGCCAGCCACATGACCTTGGAGGTGTCTACAGACAACGCCAGCTCTTCGGCTTAAAAATTGAGATGAGCACCAACCCCCAGAGTCAGACATGACTAAACTTAATGTCAGGGGAAAACGTTTACCTTTACCTTTACTATCTTGCAAGAACAGAAATTTCCAAAATAATGACAAGTGGAAAGGTGAGGGTCATCCTTGCTGACAGTGAAGACAGTAACTGCATCATGTATACCTACATGTTCCTTTCTGTTTTGTCATGCAAACTGTCACTGTGTGTATGTCTATAGGCAGCGTGGAGCAATACTGTAGCTTTAGCCTTTCCCTTCATCGTTATGTTGCAGCATTCCACTAGAAGGCACTCAAATTCCATGGCAATGAACAAATGCAAAGCAAAAGGCTTGGCTTAGAAAGATCATTATTTTTGTTTTTTGGTTTTTAAGATGGGAAATACTTCTATCTGTCAATTAGTATATCTACCCAGAAATGATACTGACAGATAAAAGGATAAGAACTGAACTTTTCAGATATCAGTAGTTCAAAATTGGATATATAAACACGTTAGGGTGGGTTTTGAGGGACTTATGTCCTTGCAGTACCAGTATTTGGGTCTAAGTAGTTTATATTTCAGATTAAATCAGAGTCAAGCTAAAGAAGAACATTAAACCAACCATTATGCTGAATACAACTTGAAGAACATTGCCAAAGAATTAAAAGATAATGTTAAAACATAGATTTGCATTATTAAGCCCAATTAATAGGAATTCTGCACCGAAGCCAGGGATATTATCAGGGAGAAATGCAAAAAGACACTACCTGCAGCCAAAACAAAACAAAAATGCTAGAAGCCTCAATTCATGACAGATGAAGCTCTTCAAGCAGTTAAGGATGGTCAAGAGGGCAACTAAAATGATCAAGGGTCTGGAGAACAAGCCCTACGAGGAGTGGCTTAAAGAACTGGGCATGTTTAGCCTGCAGAAGAGAAGGCTGAGAAGAGACATGATAGCCATGTACAAATACGTGAAGGGAAGTCATAGGGAGGAGGGAGCAAGCTTGTTTTCTACTGCCCTACAGACTAGGACACAGAACAATGGCTTCAAACTACAGGAAAGGAGATTCCACCTGAACATCAGGAAGAACTTCCTCACGGTGAGAGCTGTTCAGCAGTGGAACTCTCTGCCCCAGACTGTGGTGGAGGCTCCTTCTTTGGAGGCTTTTAAGCAGAGGCTGGATGGCCATCTGTTGGGGGTGCTTTGAATGCAATTTCCTGCTTCTTGGCAGGGGGTTGGACTGGATGGCCCATGAGGTCTCTTCCAACTCTACTATTCTGTGATTCTAAGATGCAAAATTAAAAGATGACAGGAACAGAGATCAGAAACCGGAATGTGTGCAGAGACAAAAAGAACTCTTAGAATATCCAATGCAGAGCAATAGAAAATGATAACAAAAAAGGTAGAACATGACATTTAAACAAAGAGGGGGTGTTATATTGCTATATCACATAGGAATAAAAAAACCTGATGGAAACAATACACTGAAGAGATAAAAGGATGATAGATTCATTCAAGGAAGAACCATTTGACCATAAATCCCCAATTTTAGGAAGAGGTGAAAGCTGCACTCAAGGCATATAAGAGAAATAAATCACCTTGAATAAATGGCACACCAATGGAGCTGCAGAGACAGAATCTACTCTAGTTCTAACTAAAATCTGTCAACAAACATGGAACACGAAACAATGGTGCACAGGCTGGAAATGCTCAATATACATTCCAATCCCCAAGAAGGGGAACGTCAGAACCAACATATTGCAACAAAGACTTTTACCATATATGGAGTGAGTTCAGGAAAAGAAGAGCCTGGCATCCTGTTAGTGGCATACAAAGGTCTACATCCTCCTTACAGAATGATAGAATCATAGGATGAAAAGCCTATCCCGTCCAACTCCCTTCCATGTGAGAACCTGTATTTTATAATGTGTTATATGAATACTGATGTAAGTTAATAATAATTTTAACTGATTTATATTGCACTGTATAATTTTTATATATGCGTTTTATTGTAAGCCTCCCTGAGTCCCCTGTTGGGTGAGAAGAGCGGGATATAAATATTGTAATAAATAAATAAATAAAACACATGTCTTTTTCTTTTGTCATTGTGAAGATTTTGTTCCCTAAGTTTCTTTAAAATGACCAAAGCCTACCATAGACTTTCCACTGAGCCCCCCCATTGTCATTCCATGGCTGGTGGAGAGCACTGGAGAATGTTTGTCTATGTTCTCATTTTTTAGGAAAATAGCAATCTCCATAACTTTTTGGAAATTGTATGCTCTTCGGAAAGGCATGTCCTTGTTAGAAGTCACAACCTTTCGAAAAATTATGCCATAACCTTTTGGAGAAATGGCTGTTGAAATGACTCTCAGCTGTAAAACTGATATACCTAGGTATCTGTTTGAACTTTTAGGAACAAAGATATACCAATGCACAAACACACACACACATATAGCAGAGTTCATTTTGCTGCCCAAAATTATCTACTCTCCCTTAAAATATATTTGCCTTTAAATCATGCTCTCAAGAGACAAAAATAAGCAAACTTCTTTAAAAGTAACATAGTTGGTTTACTCACAAACATCTTGTATTCCGCATACAGGTACATTGCTTATCAATCCAGTTACAGATAGGATTTGAAGTAGTTTCTCTGTGAAGATAACACAGGGCATCTTTCTTATAAACAACAGTCCAAAGGATCTCTCTAGTCTGAGAGTCTAAAAGAGTCCCTGTTTCTACACTGAAGATCTAATGGCTTCTGTACAACATTATGTAAATTTTTCCCCTGACATTTAGTCGTGTCCGACTGGGGGTTGGTGCTAATCTCCATTTCTAAGCCAAAGTGCCGGCATTGTCCGTAGACACCTCCAAGGTCATGTGACTGGCATAAATGCATGGAGAGCCATTACCTTTCAACAGAAGAGGTACCTATTGATCTACTCACATTTGCATGTTTTCAAACTGCTAGGTTGACAGAAGCTGGGGCTAAAAGCAGGAGCTACCTCCGCTCCCCAGATTCGAACCACCGACCTCTGTCAGCAAATTCAGCAGCTCAGCGGTTTAACCCACTGTGCCACCAGGGGCTCCATTATGTTCCTACTGACTTCTAAAAGCACACATCTGTTTCTACTGAAGTCTCTACACATACATATTTCTAAAATGGAGTCTGAGTCCTGAACAAGCCCAGATCTGATCACATGGTCTGCAGCCCCTCCCACAACAAATAATTAAGGAAAACTGCATACCAATAACACATATACAATACAGTAAGCAATGTGAATTATATAGAAAATAAATAACTAGTGGAGGCTTGAATAAGATTGCTATTTTCAACACCCATAGCCAGATACAGAATGATTAGATGTGCTGAGGCATCTGAAGGATCCTTACAGATCTCAGTCACATAATTGCTAGGGACACCAGCAATAGATTAGTCTATGAGGCACTGAATAGCTATCTACATCATAGTTCCACGTGGACTATTATTATTGTTGTTATCATTATTAACTTTATTTATAACCTGCCTTTCTCTCCATGGGGACTCAAGGCGGCTAACAATCCCACACTTTAGAAGTTTTAAAAGCACAATACAAAAGTTCTAAAACAATAGTACAGTGTGGTAAAACAGATTAAAATTTAATAAATACACTTAAAATAGCCTTTAAAACTCCCCCATCCCACCCACAACCCTCTCCTATTATGCTATCCTATGACATGTAGGATCTCAGACATAATGTGAATAGCATTATGTCTTGAATAGCAGAAGGTACACTCAAAGGGAATGGTCTCAGGAATGTCTTAGCACAAAATCTTGCCAATGTATTAGGAACGGGCTAGCAGTTGTCCCCTGTCTATTGTAACAGATGCAGTTTCCTACTTCGACTGAAGGACACTTGAAATTTGTCATCTTATTCTGGATTCTGTCTGAGATTACCATAATGAGGATGATGATGATGATGATGATGATGATGATGATGATTATTATTATTATTATTATTATTATTATTATTATATTACCCACCACGCCTTACGACTCCAGGTAGGACACAACATTAAAGCAAAGAGATAAAACACTATTAAAATACAAGATACACAGAGTTAAATGCAGGTTAAAATGCACTGATAAATACAGATTACAATTCACAAGATAAATTGACTGGCTAGGCCTGCCAGAAGAGATGGGTCTTCAGTTGCATCTTAAATTCTAACAACTTTACCAACTTATTATCACCAAAGTTCCCAATTTATGACAGTAGCTAAACCAGACAGGTCGAATTAACTGTACACTACTTTAACATTTTGGATATTTACATGGGAAGGAACAAACAGGTACTATTTCAGGCTATTTATTATAAGTATTAATACACAGAAATATATAAATACATATACATTCTCTGCAAAGAGAAACACAAACATAGCAATGCCTGCTCTGTTATATTTCATAACATTACATGTAAGGCAATGCTATTTCATTATACGATATATAAAACACTTTATATTAAGTCATAGCCAGTATATGATATTCCTCAAGAAACATTCATATATGTATATCTCCCTGTTCACCTCTTTAACAGATTAGACATATATGGTAAGAACATCACCCTTCTAAACCCGTTACCATGTAATATTCTCCTTGTATCATCCTAATTAAGCTCTTTCTAATCACATAGTTTTCCATAGTGTCTGCTAACTCATTATACAGACACTTGCTAAAGGCTTGTACATATTCACAATCTTATCCCTTATCATATTCTTAGCCATTTACATCTGTTTGAGAAATGTTACAACTCTCATAATCATAGGCTATCACTTGTGGGTGAGTGTGATTGTCTCAAGGGTAGAGTCTTGCATCCATAAATGACTGTAGAGACCTATTCTCGATCTGCATGGTTTTTCACAGTGAGGACATACATTTTCAAATGGAGGGTGGTCCTGACAAGGTTTACTTGATGCGCCTTCTTGGTGGCATGTTTCTCTCTTTTGCCCTCTATTCGTTTCTCATCAAATCCACAGCAGTATCGTAACAGCTGACCTCCAATTAGAACACTCAAGTGTTAGGGCTTCCTAGTTCTCTGTATGTATTCCTTATTTTTAAGGTTAGCTTTAAGTCCATCTTTACATCTCTGTCCATCGACATTATGTTTTCCATTCTTGAGCTGAAAGTAAACTACAGTAGAGTCTCACTCATCCAAGCTAAACGGGCTGGCAGAAGCTTGGATAAGCGAATATCTTGGATAATAAGGAGGGATTAAGGAAAAGCCTATTAAACATCAAATTAGGTTATGATTTTACAAATTAAGCACCAAAACATCATGTTATACAACAAATTTGACAGAAAAAGTAATTCAATACGCAGTAATTTTATGTTGTAACTACTGTATTTATGAATTTAGCACCAAAATATCATAATATATTGAAAACATTGACTACAAAAATGGCTTGGATAGTCCAGAGGCTTGGATAAGTGAGGCTTGGATAAGTGAGACTCTACTGTAGCTGCTTTGGGAGACTGTGATGAGGCATTCAAACAACATGGCCAGTCTAGTGAAGTTGATGGCAGAGAATCATTGTTTCAGTGCTGGTAATCTTTGCTTCTTCCAGAACATCTGAGTTTGGCCTTCTGACTTCCCAAGAGATTTGCAGGATTTTTCAAAGGCAATGCTGATGGAATCGTTTCAGAGGTTGAGAGTGACTTCTAACAGACTTCTGTCTAACCCAGACCTGAAAGGGTTAAACCATATAAGCCCTCTTATGCAAAAGTGAATGTACACTACCCCACTATCCCAGGTTTATCTGGCATCCAACATTGCGTACACTAGATCAGCCCTGGGATGGTTCTCATAGTAAAACCCCTCCCCAGCTGCCCCTCAGTGGCACCAAACCAACCCTACCGGTTGGCCATTGCCTGTGGTGACATTAGCCAAAGTGACTGAATGACAAGGGAATAGGGAGAGGAGGAATCATTGTTTCCACTACCCATCCCTTTCCCCATTCACCTCACCCAACATCACAATAGATGGCAGATGACCAGTAGGACCCATGTTGCAACCAGAGACCACCACAACACAGAGGGTAGGAGGGGATGGTAAGTGCCAGCCTGTGTCCCAGGGTCGCCAGAGCCCAGGGAACATGCTGTGGCAGTGGAAACAGTTTTAGCCGATTCCTTCTTGACCCAAAGTTGGGGTCCAGAATTCAGACTATTTCCCAACTTTGATTAACATAGGGTAAGCCCACATTACATTGGTCTTGCCCCACATTACCCTGGATCAACTGATCCAGACCCATTCTGCAGTAAGTGGTCAGTGTAGATGTGCTCCCAGTCTTAATTGAATTGACCACATATAAGCATATTTCTCCTAACTTCTAGAATTTTGGGGAAGCATATAGGGCCTCTGGTGGCTCAGTGTGTTAAAGCGGTTGCTGAACTTGCAGACTGAAAGGTCCCAGGTTCAAATCCGAGGAGTGGAGTGAGCGCCCACTGTTAGCTCCAACTTCTGCCAACCTAGCAGTTTGAAAACATGCCAATGTGAGTAGATCAATAGGTACCGCTCCAGTGGGAAGGTAACGGCGTTCCATGCAGTCATGCCGGCCACATGACCTTGGATGTGTCTACAGACAATGCCGGCTCTTTGGCTTAGAAATGGAGATGAGCACCAACCCCCAGAGTCGGACATGACTGGACTTAATGTCAGTGGAAACCTTTACCTTTACCTATATCGGGCCTATCAGGAGCTTTTCTCAGGAAGGCTACATATCACCTTCTCTTCCCATGGTGGAGTAACCTAGGGCCCTTCTACACCCATCAAGAGTTAAGCTGAAGCATCCAAACAGCACCTCAGGTTAACCTGTATTATGCTGGAGTAAACTGGGACTGGATCTACACTGCCCTACAGTCCAGTATCTGATCTCAGATTATCTGTTTTGAACTGAGTCTACACTGCTAGATAATCTGGGATAAGTAGATAATCTGGGATCAGATCCTGGAATAAAGGCAAGTGTAGATCCAGCATGGGATTTCCCAGTTTACTTTGGATTATTAAAACACCTCAACAGATCTGGACCTTACTATTGAAATGCTGGGCCTGTGGGCATTGACTTGCAAGACCACTTTCCAGAATTTCAGGGGTCAACCTCCATTGCCATCCCGGTTCTTCAGGCTCCAAGAGCCCAAAGGAGCTGGATGGCACCCCCACCCTCCTTTCCCAGCCCCCATTTGCCCCCTAAACTTACCTGACTACGTGCTCAGGACCCTAGAAGAAAGCTTCTGACACATTAAAATGAGGCAAAGATATTAAATACATAAGTGAATATGTATTTAATATTCAATACTGGAGAGAAGAGAGTGTGTGGGGTCAAGAAGGAAACAGTTGAAGTATAGATTGACCAGTGAACTGTTAATACATATGTGAACACAAGTACACAGTTTATCTTTTTATTGTTGTATACAATGACATTCAGTCCTTTGACACAACCAAAGCCCTTTTCTTGGGACTCATAGTTTTGCAGCACTAGCCTCCTAAATGGCCATGCTGGAGAGCATGAGAGATCTGATGACATTATCTACCAAGACTTTGACATCAATATGTATCTGTGAATGGGACATTACCAGAAGTTTCTCTGATTCCACACCCTTCAGATTCTACCAGTTGATTTCATCAGCTACAGAATCATATTGGGAGATGGAAAGTTATCACAACATAACTGTGAGTCCTGAGCATGATGATTAGAGAGCTATAGCTACATGGGGCAAAGTAGGATCATGGCCATTGTGCTAAGAATAAAGATATATTAATGAAAAAATGAATTCACATTTTGTTTCTACATTATCTGTGTTTAAATTATATTACTGCAGTACAAATGCCCTATATACTCTAAAGACACCAGATCCTAACTGATTTTGGAAACTATGTCATGTCAGGTCTTAGTGGATGGAAGAGCCCCAGGAAATACCAGGTACTATAGGCTGCATTTCAGAGGAAGGACATGGAAAAACCTCTGAGTATTCCTTGCCTAAGAAAACTCTATGAAAATAAAGAGGTCACCAGAAGTCAACGGGCAATTTCGTGGCACATACAGAGTAAAAACTTTACTTGAATGCAAACGCCAATCCATGATGTTCCTCTTTCCACTGCCACCTTATTCCTGTTTTTGAACTTACAAGAGAAGGAAAGAGCTGCATTAAATTTTGAAAGCCCCATTTTTCACACACCCATTAAAACCGAGTAAGATCAACAAGAAATACACTCTAGAAAGATTCAGGAAGCAAAATTTGATATCTAAGTATAAATTGTATGTTACACCCACCCAGCAATATATACACATAATCTATCTATCTATATACATAATAAAAGTGAAAATGTGTATCTGTATATGTAGCAGGGGTGTCCACTTACACAGACAGACATCCACACCCACAAACAGCTATAGCTCACACTACACAGGAGACACTAATGGCCCTCCCTCCAGTGACATTGCAGGTTATAGTGAGGGCCACATTCCAGTGTTCCTGTTCTCTTTGCATTGGTGTGGAATTTGCATGATCCCATCCACTGCCTCTCCCTTAACCCTTTCCTACCCTTTCCTATGACACATAGCAAACAGAGCAGAATTAATTAGCAACTGAACATACTGGAGGGTGTTGAGGGGCTAACTCAACATGATGGAAGTTGTAGTTCACCCTGCATCAAGATACAGCAATATGACCGCCACTGACAATAGACCTGGGCCACATTTCGCACACAGAACCCCCATGACCAGGTTTGGGGGGAATTGACCTTGATTTATAGGAGTTGTAGTTCACCTGTATCCAGGGAGCACTGTGAGCCCAACCAATTATGGATCTTGATCAAACTTGCCATGGATGATGGGATTTGCAGTATCACCACTCGCTTCCAGAGACCACTGCGACCCCCATGAATGATTAACCTGGACCAAACTTGGCACACAGACTTCCCATGACCAACAGAACATACCACAGGTGTTTGCGGGTGATTGACCTTGGATCTGGGAGCTATAGTTCGCCCTTCTCCAGAGATTACTGAACCCCAACTGACATAGCCAACTGTGCATCCAAGCAGGGTTTGGTGGTAATTGACCTTGGCTAATGGGATGTATAGTTCATCCATATTCAAAAAATAAGGAATCCAGCAGGTGAAAGATCTAGGTACACAGATCCAACATGGCCAACTGTGAATACTGGTGGGGTTTGGCAGTGATTGCCCTTGGTATCTGGGAGTTATAGTACACCTATATCCAGAGAGCACTGAACCCAGCCAACAGCTAATCTGGACCAAACTTGGCACACAGAATCCTGATGACCAACAGAACATGCTGGAGGCATTTGGGGGGACTGGCCCACCCAGGTAGGAGCTATAGTTCATCCTGCATGCAGAGAGCACTCTGAACAGCATTGATGACAAATTTGGACCAAACTTGGCACACGGAACCCTGGTGACCAACTAAACATACTGGGTTTGGGGACGGCTGATCCACCCACATGGGAGTTGTAGTTCACCCTGCATCTAGAAAGCATTCTGAAACCCACCAATGACAGATCTTGTCCTTTTTCAAATAACCCAGGCATCGCTGGTACCCAAGCTTGTAAAATACAGAATTTATTTATTTCATTTCAATTATTTATACCCCGCCCTTCTCACCCGAGGGGACTCAGGGCGGCTTACAAGTGGCAATTGATGCTGTTACACTGATATATCTATTATATTAGAATTGTTATTATTATTATTATTATTATTATTATTATTATTATTATTATTATTATTATTATTATTATTGAAGCAACTGATAGTCTTCCATCTGCTCAGCCAACAAGTAGAATTTTCCTATCCATTCTCAGAAACACTTCACAGAATTAGGAAGTTCAAAATGTGTATTGTTTATTTTCTATTGCTTCCCTGGGGGGGGGGGCATCACTCAGCTGCTGTACGGGTCCCTTTATCCCCTTTATGTCCTCAAATAACCTCCAAAACTTCTTTCGATTTTTCAGGTGTGCCTCTTGAAAGAAAGAAAAAATAGAAATCCTATGGCAAAATTGGAGAAAAGTCATTGTGCATTCAAAACACATTCAAAACACATAAAAAGCATTTCATAAGCAAATCAACCACCTAGGAATACCACCACTCTCAGCAATGCCAGCGTTAAAATGATGCTCCACACTGAATGCAGTGTTTATCTTGGTGTTTATGGCTGCTTTTATTGATTGGCAGCAATAGTTGTACTTCATTAGTGTTCCAGCTGTTTCATACCTATAGGAGGGATCTTCATTATTCGAGCCAAGAGCAAATAGTGGATGCTGCTCCGCTTCTTCCTTGATGTCTGGAACAACTGCAGAGGCGGCAGCACCTGGACAAAGATAGATAAATCCGTTAACTTTTCCATTTAAATCAAGCATCACAAACAACCATAATCTAATCATGTACCAAAATAAGCAAAACTCCCTACAGCTATTTGCAATTGTTAAAAACCTGATGTTCTTAAATGTTACCCTCACATGCATGTACAGTTTCTTAAGTGGATCTTGCGTTTTAAATATCTTCTTGGATGGAGTGAACTCAATGTGAAATAATTAATATTGAAATCCTCCTTAACCACCATAAAAATAACTCAATTTAATTGTGTGATTATTAACTAGCGGAAATGGTTTAAAGGACTTTTCTGGGTAGCTGTTCTATTCCTTAGAAATAAATACTGTCTTTTTTAGCTGTCCAAGTTGAGTGCATCTATTCACAATTATGAAAAGCATTTTAATATGCTATTCTCTACTCCTTTGGCAAACAAATACACTTGCTAAAATGGTTGTGTGTGTATGTGTGTGAGCACACACATGTATCATGCTTTATTTTCCACATGTTCTTTTTTCCATAAACCTCAGTAATTGGACAATTTGTTACGACGATTTTAATGTTTCATAGACTTTAATTGTTTCAGTGGTGCCACCAGCTGACTGGAGCTCTATTTTTAGTGGGAAAGAAGGATTCAAGTTCCAGTACAAACAAAATAATCCTGATTATATGGATCCTGTTTTTGGATCAAGCCACTTGGAAAATACGTCCTTTCAACTATCTTGAATATCGTTCAGCTTCAGGGGCTGATCCCAGTTCCAGTATTATGAGTAAGGAGTGGGAAACTATGCTCTGGGGCATTGTGGAAAATTAAAAGGGCACCTGCTACTCATCTAATATTATTTGGAGCACTGCTGCTGCCACTGGGATCTGTTTCAGGTCACAACAGAATTATAACCATGTCCCGCCAAAGGAAGAAAACAGCTTGGTCTTTTTCAGACCACCTTGAACTTTCATCTTCCCAAAGGGCTTCTCCAGCTGATCACACAAGGAAGCTTGAGGGGGAGGCACACTGGCGCCATCTCCTCGTCCCTGATCAGCCTCCTCCAGCAGGCCAGAGAGGCTTTCAGCTTCAAGGGCACATGCTTGAGCCTCTCTTCTCATCCGCTTGATTGCAGAAAGAAGGCAGCTTGTAAGAAAAAACACCAATACTCACACACGCACCACACACATATCACAAGTCTGCCTACAAGTGGCAAGATAGAAGTCTTCAATATAGCTGAAGGAGATGTTGGAGGTTGTGCACATGCTGGAATTATTTTCCCGCTGCTTATAAAGGGATGTCTGTTTTCCCCAAGCTTCAAATCAGCCATGCAAGGATTCTGGAGTACAGAGATGAAAACCAAGTACCAAAAATGTGGGGGAAAACAAGGAAAGCCACATCTAGGGGTGGGTCGAAAAGGGGAGCTTCGGGCTCTTTTGGAAGCCAATACTGGCCCCTAAATCCTACTGCTAGCAGAGCCCTGACTTGAGCAGATCCACTTTTTCTTTTGTGTCAGGAGCGATTTGAGAAACTGCAAGTCACTTCTGGTGTGAGAGAATTGGCCGTTTGCAAAGACGTTGCCCAGGAGACACCCAGATGTTTGATGTTTTGCCATCCTGTGGGAGGCTTATTTATTTATTTATTTCTCACATTTATATCCCGCCCTTCTCACCCGAAGGGACTCAGGGCGGCTTACAACAGTGGCAACAATTAGATGCCCATACAAACCAATATAAAACAGCACATAAAACAGTTAAAACTATTAAAATACATTATTAATTAAAAATATACATTTCAAACATAAAATCAGATCCGTTCTTCCTCATGCTTTGTCTATAGTTCATTCCGTGTCATTGTCACCATTTATTGATTAAAAGCCTGGGCACACAGCCATGTTTTTAAGGTTTTTCTGAAGCCCAACAGGGTTGGAATTTGATGCATCTCTCTTGGGAGGGTGTTCCACAGCCGGGGAGCCACCACTGAGAAGGCCCTGTCCCTCGTTCCCACCAGCTGCGCCTCCGAGGCAGGTGGGACCGAGAGCAGGGCCTCACCAGATGATCTCAATCATGTCCCTGCATGGGGAGCTAGAGCTGACAGATGAGAACTCACCTCACTCCCCAGATTCGAACCACCAACCTTTCGGTCAGCAGTCATGCCAGTACAAGGGTTTAACCCATTGCGCCACTGGGGGCCCCTTAGCAGATCCATTGAATCCATTGGTTTACCTCTGTGTAGCAATTGATTCAGCGGGTCTCCTCTAATCAGAATAGCCAAGAGGATTCCAGTATGGGTTTCAATACAAGACACAAAACAACTTGGGACCTCTTCGTATGTGCCACCAGAATAGCTGAGGATTGTCACTGATTGCAGCCATTGCAGAGACACCCATGCAGCGGGCATGGGAAACTGTCACCCCACACCTTGCACAGGCCTGGCTTCCCCCTACCTCATCACATAGGGGAAAGCATCAGCCAGCTGGTTTGACCAGTAGATTTCTATGAAAAGACAGGATGCCTCCCTTTTTGTGTACATTTAATGACTTGCTTGTTCCTTCACCTTTGCCTTAAATACCCCATGACACACTAGTCTCCCCCATGGGTGCCCAGGGTTTCCGCAATCATCAGGTCCCCCTCGGCACCCACGGATCCCCTCTGTTCATGCCTCCCTTGCCCCGCGGATACCGGACCTCTGTGTCTTTCGCCGCAGGCTATTTTGTGGCAGTGACTGAGCTTTTTTGGCAGTTTTGCCACAGAGTCACCCCAGAAGTACTTCTCCGGGGTGCTATGAAAGCCGGCAGGCTCTGTTCAAAACTGCTAAAAACCTGTCATCGTTGCCGAAAAATAACCTGTGTGAAGAGGTCCTAGATCAGTGGTTTTTGGCCTTCAACTCCCAGAAATCTCAACAGCTGGGATTTCTGGCAGTTGTAGGCCAAAAATATCTGGGAACCCCAGGTTGAGAACCACTGTCCTAGATGTAGGCTGTGTCGGCAGCAATCTGGATATAAGTGTGTGGCAATAGCTTTGACGAAGCCAGCTTTGATTAGCATTTGTAAGTTTCATCAAAGGTTCCTATTTTTAGCGGGAGATGTCACTTAAGCATAGAAATATTGAGTAAGAAAGTGCAACATAAGGAAGTGATTCCGAGTATAAAAGAAGCATCAACATCACTGAGTGATGAGAAAGAACGCAGAGATGAAAGCAGTATTATTAGAACAGATAACGAGAGTTGCAAAAGTGACACGTAATATTTAAGAAAAGTACTGGAAAGGCTAATCTAGACATACAAGGTAGCAAAATGTTTGTGACAAGGCCGACCACACATTAAGAAGCAGAACGAGGTGGCTGTCTTGGGAAGCAGGTTTGGAGCAACGTTAATAAGCGGCAGCATAGCACTTATTTCAGGTGGGTTGTGTATGAAATGCTATTATTTTTTATAAATAAGACAATATGGTTGTAATCCTGACAAGCTCTTGTTCAATATTTCACCAACAGTCCATCAGTCCACTAACCTATCTACTGATGCATTTGTCAGTCATTTTATAATATGTAGATGTAATAAATAGTGTGACCCACTGAATCATCTCATACCAATTTAGCAGGGTTGGCATTCCTAATCTATAACATGCTGAAATGCCTAGCTAAGAGGTGAAAAGACAAAGGTTTTCTTACCAAATTTTTCCGATATTCCAGCCATACTATTTGGGAAAGATACGTATATAAATACACACATCTGCTTTGTTTTCCCCATGATCCCTTTCCACTAGACTCAATAACTGGACCATTTTTGCTGTTTTAAATTGTTTTTAATGATGCCGCTAGCTGACTTGAGCACTATTTTTAGTGGAGAGGCAGGATTTAAAATGTAATAAATTTTAAAAATGAAACTAAGCTTGCTGTGCCTCATGCTTGACACTTATAATAATTGCCATTATTTAGAGTGCATATATGATTCAAACCAGAAAAGATTGGGCACCAGAGAAATTGTAACTCTATGTAATTTCCTGTCAGATTGCACCAAGCAATTTTTTTTTGTTGCATTTCTCCGAATCAAAATCCATTCTCCACTCAAACATTGCCTTACCTATGCCTATTTCCCATTTACATTAACATACTCCCTACCTGGCACCTCGCAATTTGATTTTGCCACTGTACTTGCCTGAAAACGTGTAATCTTATTTTGGAAGCTAATCAGGGCCTGACCTGGTAAATACTTGGACGGAGAACCCACAAGGAACACCTGCAGTCCTTTCACATTCTGCAATTATAGCACTATGATTCCACTTTAACTGCCATGTTTCCATTCTATGGAATCCTATGATCTGAAATTCATGGAAGGGTATTTATAACTCTCAGCCTTACCAGGTATGCAATAACGGCAGTTAAAACTGAATCATGGTGCTCTAATAGTGTTGCCTGAAAACGTCCTAGAAATCCTGGGTAATATGTTGTCAAAGGCTTTCATGGCCAGAATCACTGGGTTGCTGTGAGTTTTCCAGGCAGTATGGCTATGTTCCAGAAGCATTCACTTCTGACGTTTCGCCTGCATCTATGGCAGGCATCCTCAGAGGTTGTGAGGCCTGTTGGAAACTAGGCAAGTGGGATTTATCTATCTGTGGAAAGTCCAGGGTGGGAGAAAGAAGTCTTGTCTGTTGGAGGCAAGTGTGAATGTTGCAATTGGCTACCTTGATTAGCATTAAAAAGCTTCAAAGCTTAGCTGCTTCCTGCCTGGGGGAATCCTTTGTTGGCAGGTATTAACTGGCCCTGATTGTTTCTTGTCTGGAATTCCCCTAGCACTTGATGAACCAACCTGAATACAGCATATAATTGGAGAACACAGACATGCTGGACCACTCTAACAATCACCATGTCAGACTACACAGAAAAGCCATTGAAATCCTCAAGTACAGTAGAGTCTCACTTATCCAAGCTAAACGGGCTGGCAAGGGCTTGGATAAGCGACTATCTTGGATAATAAGGAGGGATTAAGGAAAAGCCTATTAAACATCAAATTAGGTTATGATTTTACAAATTAAGCACCAAATCTTCATGTTATACAACAAATTTGACAGAAAAAGTAGTTCAATACGCAGTAATGTTATGTTGTAATCAGAGCCAGCCCTAGGTATTTTTCAAGTGTAGGTGAACAGAATTTTGGCGCCCCCCCCCAAACCAATCACTGAAAAATAAAAGCGTTGGATAAGCGAAAATGTTGGATAATAAGGAAGTATAAAGGAAAAGCCTATAAAACATCAAATTACATTATGATTTTAAAAATTAAGCACCAAAACATCATGTTTTACAACAAATCAATAGAAAAAGCAGTTCAATACATGGTAATGTTATGTAGGAATTACTATATTTGCAAATTTAGCACTAAACATTGAACAGGGATATAGGGCAGTGTGGACTTAGATAACCCAGATAGCCCTCAGTATTAAAAAAAACCCTCTAAAATCAGGACAATAAATAAAGAACAACACTCTGAAAACAGAAGAAATCCAGACAGTAAACAATCAGGGACAGCTAACTCCTCCCAAAAAAAGATTCTCCCAGGCAAGAAGAAGCCAGGCCTTGAAGCCACAGGGCCATTAAATGCTAATCAAGGTGATTAATTACAACATTCACACCTGCTTCAAAGAAAAGTTCTTTCTCCCACCCTGGACCTTCTACAGATATATAAACCCCACATACCTAGCTTCCAAGTTCCTACAGACCTCACAATCTCTGAAGGCCCCAAAGGTGGGCTTGCGTGGTGCGAAGGTGGGTCTGCGCCGGCCGGAAGGCCCAGCGCGGTCACTGGAAGGCCCGAAAGAGAAGGAGGTGGAGAGTGGTGCCCTCCTCCCAGGACGATGGTGCCCCCGGGACGATGGCGCCACAGGCAAATGCCTATTTCGCCTTATGGTTGGACCGCCTCTGGTTGTAATTACTGTATTTACGAATTTAGCACCAAAATATCACGATATATTGAAAACATTAACTACAAAAATGGCTTGGATTATCCAGAGGCTTGGATAAGCGAGGCTTAGATAAGTGAGACTCTACTGTGTGTGGACAATTTCAACAGAAAGGAGGAAACCATAAAAACTGACAAAATCTGGCAACCAGTATTGAAAAACTCTAAAATAAAGACAGAAAATAAAGAACAACACTCAGAAGACAGGGGAATTCTAGACAAGAAGCAATCAGGGCCAGTTAACACCTCCCAACAAAGGATTCCCTCAGGCAGGAGTCAGGCAGGAGTCAGGCAGGCTTTGAAGCTGCAGGTCTTTTCAATGCTAATCAAGGTGATTAACTGAAACATTCACACTTGCCTCCAACGGACAAGAGTTCTTTCTCCCACCCATGACATTCCACAGATATATAAACCCCAGTTATAATAGCTTTATTCTTGTATCCCGCCCCATCTTCCCTAAGGGACTCGGGGTGGCTCACATTGGGACCAAGCATAATAATAAACAATAAAATACATCAACATAGGTACATTTAACTTATAATGTGTAAAAGCAAAGCATTCGATAAAATCAATTTAAAACAGCTCAATAAGAATAATAACTAATAATAACTTTATTTTTATATCCCGTCTCCATCTCCCAGAAGGGACTCGGGACTTGAGCCCAACATCAACATAGGTTAAAACACACTCCATGAATTAAAACAATATGACAAAATAAATATAAAACGACATAAAACACATCAAATGCTTTAAAAACCTAGACATAAAATACATGTGCAGAGAAAGAAACTTGTGCAGAACTCTAGATAGGACTCATAAATAGTATAAAGGTAATCAGGAAAGGGCGAATGGGCGGTCTTATTAAAGCACTGACAGCCTATAAAAATGAGGAGTAGTGATAAAGTGCAATAAGACATTGTAAACAAGCTGTTGTATCTGGCAGGTTTGTTCACTCACCACCTCTGAGGATGCCTCCCATAGATATGGGTGAAATGTCAAGAGATAATGCTTCTGGAACATGGTCATACAGCCCGGAAAACTCATAGCAACCCAGATAAAACAGAAACCCACCTGAAAGCCTGGTGAGCTGCTGACATATAGAGGTGACAGCAATGGGCTGGGAGGACCAACCATCTGGGTAAGTGTAAGGCTGCTTCCTAGAAACATATATAATTAAATGTGTTGTCGAAGGCTTTCATGGCCAGGATCACAGGGTTGTTATATGTTTTCTGGGCTGTATGGCCATGTTCCAGAAGTATTCTCTCCTGACGTTTCACCCACATCTATGGCAGGCATCCTCAGAGGTTGTGAGGTATGGAGGAACTAAGCAAAGAAGGTTTATATATCTGTGGAACGTCCAGGGTGAGAGAAGAACTCTTGTCAGTTGGAGGCCAGTGTGAATGTTGTAGTTAACCACCTTAATTAGCATTGAATAGCTTCATCTCCTGGCTTCCTCCTGCCTGGGGGCATCCTTTGTTCAGAGTCGTTAGCTGCCCCTGGTTCCCATGTCTGGAACTCCTCTTTCAGAATTTTCAGAGTGTTGCTTCTTATTTACTGTCCTGATTTTTGAGTTTTTTAATACTGGTAGCCAGATTTTGTTCATTTTCATGGTTTCCTCCTTTCTGTTGAAGTTGTCCACATGCTTGTGAATTTCAATGGCTTCTCTGTGTAGTCTGACATGATAGTTGTTGGAGTGGTCAAGCATTTCTGTGTTCTCAAATAATCTACTGTGTCCAGGTTGGTTCATCAAGTGCTCTGCTATGGCTGATTTCTCTATAAATTATAATTAAAAATATATGCTACAAATGGAGGAAATACTATTCGGCAATCAGTTTGTTTCCCCCCTTCTTCTGTCCCCATTCATTTCTCCCCTTGCTGTCACTACTGTATAAAGGAATGAGGAGGTAAGGAGAAGAGAAAGCAAACTGATTCTTGAATAGTAATTCTGATAATAACCAGATGAAATAGAAACAGTTGAGCAAAAGAAAGAGCTTGATGGGGCTGGCCATTCAGCACAGCTTCCACCTTTTGCAGCCTGCTAGAACGCCTGCTGCCTGGTGACATTTGAGAGACAAGCACAATGGAGGTGCTCTCTCCCCAGCTAGACGAAGATGAGTGATTGGCTGTGTCTTGATTAAACATCCACTGCGAATCTCCTGCGATGCCCAGCTTCACACCAAACAAGAAAACACAGGCGCTGAAAGAAGTAAAAAAAAAGAAAAGAGAGGCTTGTGGCATCTTACGGACTAACACATTCCTTTATGGCATATGCTTTCATGTGCTAGAGTCCATGTCAACAGATGTGTGAAATGCCAACCCAAATTGCGGGTACACATGTTTTGTGGAAGAGTTGTTAGCAGTGAGATCAGAGCGAAATGCAATTCAGGGAGTGCAGCCTGTGATAATTATGTGATTAAGGATAACCATTCACAAAGCAGTTTTGGTGATGAAACATCCTGGCACCAGCAAGAGAATCAATAGATGTGGTGGGATAAAAACCCATTATTTCCATTCATGTCACAGGTGATGGAACTGGACTTCTTGATTAATTTAGCAGTTTCCTGTGGATGTCTTCTTTTGAAGTTCTTTTGTTCAGGAACAGCCACCTTAAGGTCAGTGCCAGCAGCCAGGACATCTGGAATGAATACTAAGATGCAAAACACCACAAAGATGCAGTCAGTGTGTGTTAGTGCTGATTAGAATGATTGAATGTGGGCTTCTGTCTGCATATTCTGACAGCCATATCTATTGTGCAGTTCAAGATCCTATTTTTTCTGATTTCCCTGCTCAAATGTGTTTGTGGCCTCTATTGGAACTAGGGCCAGTGCATGCAGTAAATTTAAACATATCCTCTAGCTGTTTTTAAAAATTATTTTTCAATCTCTTTGTGTAGAGGTTTTGAAGGAGAAGTTTGTGCAAATTTATTTTTTGCCTGTTACAAGCCCTGTAATAGGAGCTCCCGATGGCGCAGTGGATTAAACCCTTGTGCTGGCAGGACAGATGACTTGAAGGTTGGGTTGCTGACCTGAAGGTTGCCGGTTTGAATCCAACGCGGGGAGAGCACAGATGAGCTCCCTCTATCAGCTCCAGCTCCCCATCAAGGGACATGAGAGAAGACTCCCACAAGGATGGTAAAACATCAAAACATCCGGGCGTCCCTTGGGCAATTCTCTCACACCAGAAGCAACTTGCCGTTTCTCAAGTCGCTCCTGACATGAAAAAAAAAAGCCCTGTATGGTGGGGGCAGGGGTATAAAAACTAGATGGGGACAAAGGGACCCAATACCACTCAGATGGAGACCCAATACTAACTAAGTAGAATAGAATCAAAATGACATATTTCACACCTCATATTAAAAGAAAGGAGCCTCTGGTGACGCAGCAGGTTAAACTGCTGAGCTGCTGAACTTGATGACCGAAAGGTCGGTGGTTCGAATCTGGGGAGCGGGGTGAGCTCCTGCTGTTAGCCCCACCTTCTGCCAACCTGGTAGTTTGAAAACATGCAAATGTTAGTAAATCAATAGATCATGAATTTACTTTTTAGCTTCATGATTTTCAGTGTACTGAAATCTGATTCCATTTGTGGACAAGTAAAGGACATGAGGCTTCAGTTGCAAAAACTGGGCATCCTCTACTGAACTTGATCCTGATCAGTAACATTAAGTATGCAGGTCTGTCAAAGTTGACTCTGTTATCATATCAGCCAGGCTGAAGCCAGAGGCGGTTCAACCACCAGGCCAACTAGGCAGTTGCCTGTGGCACCATCTTGTTGGGGGCGCCATCGAGGCAACTCCTGTCTCCTGCGGCCTGCCTCCGCAAGGTATTGAACTGCTTTTTCTGTTGATTTGTTGTAAAATATGATGTTTTAGTGCTTAATTTGTAAAATCTTAATGTAATTTGATGTTTAATAGGCTTTTCCTTAATCCCTCCTTATTATCAAACATTTTCGCTTATCCAACACTTTTATTTTTCAGTGATTGGTTTTTTTGGGGGGGGCGCCAAAATTCTGTTCGCCTACACTTAAAAATACCTAGGGCCAGCTCTGGCTGAAGCCACCGCCCACCCCCACCCCAAAAAAAAAACAGAGAAAGGTGTCTTCCGCATCTACCCTTAGCCACTGTGCCAGGGATCCCAAAACCTGAAGGATTGACAGTGGACACATTTGAAATTCTTTTAGGGGACACTATGGACACACTTGGGAAACTACTATCGAGGTCATTGTGTTGGCTAGTCGCAAAAAAATCATTTTCTAAAAGGCAAAATAGCTAGCTGTGATTAAGAGAAAAGTAACATATTCAATATCTTGAATACAAAGCAGATAATGCTGGTCTGAGTGATAAGAAAGCTGGGCAGTTGCCCTGGATGTCACAATAAAATAGTAGTTAAGATACTGTTTTCATTAAGCTAAGGCAAAGGGGAAGGGCAGGCCCGTAGCCAGGATTTTGATTCGAGGAGGGGGCTGAGTCTGGGTGGGAGAGGATCTATCCTAGCAAACCTTTTGTATCATTATCCCAATACCCCCATGCATATGGGATATATTGAGCATGGTGATCAGATCATAATATGAATAAACATAACAGTTTAAATAATAAATGTTATTTATTTACTTTCATTAACAAAATGTTTAGAATACTTTTTGACTTGTTTTTTACTTTACAGCAACGGTCTTCTTTTCTTCTCCCCGGCCATTTTGTCAATTACTTTTTCTGGTTTGATAGTGATGTCACGATGGATGGAAATCATTGCTAGTCCACTAAGTCTCTGGTCTGTCATTGAACTTCTAGATACACTTTTCACTCTCTTCATGATTGAAAACGATCTTTCCACACTGCATGTCGTTACTGGTACAGTAGCTAACACAGTCAAAAGGAAATTTATTGACCGATAGCAGGTTTTGTCACACAGTTCCAACACTTTAAGTACCTCAGTATCTTTCTTAATTGATGGTGTAATATTACACCATATTATGTACTCAGCCTTGACGGAAGCAAGTGCTGCGTCATTTTCAAAGTATTCTGACAGTTGTTCCAAATGGCGAACTTTGTCTAGACCTGAAAACCCAGGGAGGAGAACTTGGAAACTGGTAAAAATGTCTTCATTTGACATGAACCTTTCAGTAATGTTCTGTATGAGTGAATCGATACATGGTATGAACACCAGAACTCTGAAATAATCTTCTACAGAATTAGTCCCTGGATTTGCCCAATGCACCTGTCTTGAACTTTGCCTTGGAATAGTCAAGTTGCTTTGAAATATTTTTTCAGATGTCAAAGAGTTTTACAAAATGATCTTTTGCATCTGCTCTCAAAATATCTAAAGACTTTAACAGTGATTTAGCGTGGTTTATGGCAGATGCCATATCAAGACTTTTTTCCTGAAGAAAAATGGATAGGGGCAAAGTAGGGCTGAAGAGTTGTTCACAAACAAACAGGCTAACAATGAAATCATTTTTTTTTTCAATTGGAGTCAACAAGTTTGAAGCTGAAGAGATTTTCCATGGTTTCTCTGAGATTTCTTCTGAGACAACTACAATCGTCTTAAATAGTTCAACGAATGTCAGTACACTGTCATGCTTCTCAATGAAACGAGTCTCACATAAATGTGTCAGTCCTTTTTTTCTTTTTTTCTGGCACATGAACGCTAATATTAATCTGCAAAACATTGTTAGCACTTGAACTGTTTCTGAAGAAATTTGTTATTTCTTTTATTGTTCCAAGACAATTTCTGACAAGAGTTTTAAAATGTATCACTCAATGCAAGGTTCAGTGGATGAAGGCTGAAACCAGGGGCACCTAAAAGGAAAGAGAGTGCGCCAAGGGCCCAGGCGCGTACCAGTAAGGCCTTCTCGCAAACCACCCTGAGAATTTCGGGGAGGCTGAAGCCCCTCAATCCCCCCCCCCAGTACATGCCTGGGGAGGGGTATCAGTCTTCTACCCTTTTCCCAAAGTTCTGTGGGTTATTTGAATATCAGACACAGAAATGAACTTCCTGCAAGTTTTAAACTTCCATTAATTCGCTTTAAATCAGATTGGGCAATACAAAGACTCTGGCTGGACACACAGCTATTTTGAAATGCCTTTCACAATACTCAATTGTACACACTTATGGCAGTTCCACTTTAAGTATGCTGGTTACATCGTGAGGATTTCTGGAACTTGCAGTGAAGAGAGGAGTAGAGTTCTCAACCAACGAGTTTATTTTGCTCCCTGTACATCTTACTACAACCCCTGGATGCAGCCATGGCAGTAAAATGATGTCATAATGTAAAGGACCCTGATTAATCCATCCCTATGACTGAATTTGCCATAGTGACTGGAAAAATATTTTTCTTTGTCTGAAACAAGATGCACTAAGAAATATTACTACTATTGAAAACAGGTCTCCCTGCACCCTCTTCCACTCAGGCTCCATTTTTCATGTGACTATATGACCAAATTCTATGTCATTTCAAACAGGGTCTGAGGAAGGAAAAGTTGCCCAGGACCTGCACACATTCTTGTAATGGCCCAAACTGACAGAAAACAATATTATTTTGAAACATTGTCAGATACTATAAGTTGGGTAGCTGCAGCATGGTGTCACTGTAGATTTGGTGGCAGGGCTGGAAGGCACTCTTTGCCCAGGGCTTTACTTATCCAAGGGTCAGTCCCGAAGGGAAGAGGTGGGTTCACAGTTCCAAAACTACTGTTTTGAATTATGACTGCTTGCCACTTCATGTTAGGCAAACAAATAATGTACAGAGACAAATAACTGGGTCAAGACAATGTATTACAAGGCAGAGGTTTGGTCTAAGCCCCAACTGCAAAATCACATATTTACAAATTCTCCAAAGGCTTGGTCACAAAGCCATATTTTCACGCTCTTACGGAAGGTCAGGAGGGAGGGGGCTGATCTAATATCCCTGGGGAGGGAATTTCATAGCCGATGTGTCACCACTGAGAAGGCCCTGTCTCTCGTCCCCGCCAGTCGTGCCTGCAAAGGAGGCAGGACCGGTAGCAGGGCCTCCCCAGATGATCTTAAACTCTGAGATGGTTCATAGAGGGAGCAACATTTGGATAGTTAAGCTGGGCTAGAAACTATTTACAGCTTTATAGACTAAAGCCAGCACTCTGATAGCAGACTGACAGCCAGTGGAGCTGACACAACAAAGGGGTTGCATCAGCAACCTGTACGCCACTCCATTGAGCAATCTGGCTGCCGCTCATTGGGCCATTTGAAGCTTCCAAACAGTCTTCAAAGGCAACCTAGAGCACGTTGTAGTAGTGTATTTGAAATGTAACCAGAGCGTGGACTACCGTGGCCAAGTCTGACTTCCCAAAGTATGGGCGCAACTGGAGCACAAGTTTTAATTGTGCGAATGCTCCCCTGGCCACTGCCAAAACCTGGGGTTCGAGGCTCAGCGAAGAATCCAGGAGACAGAGCCCGAAAGACATACAACAACCCTGCAATCCAGGAGAACTCCCAAGCTGCGAACCTGCATCTTCAGGGGGAGTGTAACCTTGTCCAACACAAACTGTAACCCTACAACCTGCTCAGCCTTGTGAATGACTGAGAGTACCTCTGTCTGGTCTGGGTTCAATTTCAGTTTGTTCACCCTCATCCAGACCATCACAGCTGGCAAACACTGGTTCAGGACCTGAACAGCCTTCTTAGTAGCAGGTGGAAAGGAGTTATAGAGATGAATGTCATCTGCGTATGTTGACATTAAACTCCAAAACTCTGGATGATCTCTCCCAGCTGGGAGACAATATTGAGCCCTGAGGAACCTCACATAACAATGGTTGTGGGACCGAGCTGGTGTCCCCCAACAACACCTTCTGGGAACAACGCTCCAGAAAGGACTGGAGCCACTGCAAAACAGTACCTCAAGACCCATTCCTGCCAGGTGTCCCAGAAGGATACCGTGGTCAACAGTATCAAACACTGAGAGGACCAGCAGAACCAAAAGGCAAACACTCCCCCTGTCCAATTCCCAGAGTAGATCATCCACTAAGGCGAACAAGGCTGTTTCAGTTCCATGCGCCGGCCTAAAGCCAGACTGCACATCCCAACCAACCAGCCTGAAGAACCTAACCTAACACTGTCGGGACCAATGGACACTCAGGGCGGCAGAAATCCTTTGTTTCAAATTTCTGTCAAGGTCCCACAAATATTTCTGTATGCTTGCATTGAGATATGTCAGTCTTTAGAGCGCAGACTCTACTAACATCCACTTTGGCCAAGGTGAAATCAATGCCTCTGATTTGACTTTCAACCCGTCTGTTTCTTATTGAATCCTTTGGGAGCTGATACACCAGGCCCTGCGGTTCTTGCGGTAGCTGAAACTGCTCAACATACTTCCCATGGCACAAATATATACAAAGCCAGGCAAACTACACTGTCCAAACAAAAACCACATGCCATAACAACCAAAGCACAAACTAAACGTGGATACATTCATAGGCAAAACACACTCCAAACAAAAAAACAAAGCGCACACGCAGCATGGACAACAAAGCAGCCTCCTCCTTTGCTGCCAGGAGATTTCCTTCAGCCCTCTGCCCTTTTTCTTTTTCTGCATGGCTGGGAGGGAAGGACTTCATCGCCAGTCAGTTTTGTTTTCTATAAAGGTCTCTAAGCCCTACATTGGGCCAGAGGCATTTTTGAAAACAAAAATAATGCTGGAGGCTGACATGTCATTTTGCAATTTGACAATCTCCTGGTTTTTTCTAACTAATCTTTCAATTATATATATTTATTTTAAAAACCAAAATCAAGAATAGATAGAAGTCTTGGGGTCCCCACACTGGGATCACCAGCAAACCTACCAATCTTTTTTTGGAACAGGGGAGAGAACAGATTCAGGAGGCTTCTCTTGAGTCCCACAAGCTAGACATCTATCTCTCGCCATAGTCTTGCAGGTCACAGCTGTCCTTGCAGCCGGTGTTGGCAGCACTAGAAAGACCCAGGCTTACACCTGCATTTCACATAAATGTAAGGGAGGCTGCAGTGAGGTCCTTCTATAAATAACTGACAGAAATGATGGGCTCTGACCATCTACTTTCTGTTCAAGAAAAACTGTTGAAATATTCTGAAGTGAGTAAGACATATTTCAGCTGTGATTATTCTTGTACAACATGTAGAAAAACAGAGCAAATACAGACAGCCTATCATTTCCTTCGGGTTCAAACTGCAATTTAACCCCAATTCCTCTGTTTTCAGATGTAGCTGCCATTCTCCCATCCCTGGCAACCCAGCCTATATGAAATGCTGCTGCCACATCTAATGTTTCCCTCAGCTGGCAATTGCTTCTCCTGGTTCTCTCTCCTTATCTTTTCTTTATATATAACAACATTTTTTCTCTGAATAAGTGAAATGTGTGATAAAGGACTGCAGTAACTATTTCATGCTATTTTCCCATTGTACACATTATTAAAATGAGCAGCCTTGATATGATCAGAATACTTATATCCTGACCTTTTCTGGAATCCTCTCACTCCCGTTCGTTATTTCTTTCTTTTTCTCTCTCTTTTTTTACCTGCTGCAAATATTCCAAGCAAAAGAGATGGGGAGGGGGAGAAAAGCTTATCACAAATGCCTCCGGACTCTTTGAATGTATTTCTGATGGCTGGCTGCACAAATATTTTATTTTTCCATTCATTTAGCATGAACTTGTTTGCCCTGTTTCTTGGGACTGAAGCAGCACTTTGAATTCCAATCGCTGCAATAAAAATGCTGCTATTGTTTAAAGCATGTTTAAAATCTATCATTTATTTAACTGTAAGATTTGTACATCATTGAATTTCATGGGAGAAGAGTCATTAGGCAAAGCGAAGTCTGCACTGGAGGTCGTGTTTAATTTATTTTCTGGGGCTTGATTTGTGCTCTTTGAACAAAAATGTCATAAGTTATTCAATACACAAAGGTGTCTACTTTCATCTCACAATAATTAGGCTGATTAATTCGTATTATCACTAACAAGAAACATTCATTCCAGCACAGTGCACACTGCAAACAGAACCTGTGACATTTCCACCACTTTAGACTGAAAATGCATTATAGGCAAACTGGGAATTATAAGATCTGTTCTAACAAAGGCTGCATTCAACGTTTTGTCTTAGTAGACAATGTGGGATGTGATATTTGCAGCTGAGCAGAAAATAAAAGAGGTAGAAACAGCAATGTGGGGAAATCATACCTTACCATTACCCAGATATTAAATGTAAGGCTAGCTTATCAGGAAGAAAACAATTATCAGCACAAATTTAAATACAGAGTTCAAAAATAATTAAGAAAGTAAAATGAAATGATTAAAGGTAAAGGTTTTCCCCTGACATTAAGTCTAGTCATGTCCAACTCTGGGGGTTGGTGCTCATCTCCTTTTCTAAGCCAAAAAGCCGGTGTCATGTGGCTGGCATGATTGCATGGAGCGCTGCTACCTTCCTGCCAGAGCAGTACCTATTGATCTACTCTCATTTGCATGTTTTCGAACTGCTAGGTTGGCAGAAGCTGGGGCTAACAGCGGGAGCTCACCCCGCTCCCCAGATTCAAACTGCTGGCCTTTAAGTCAGCAAGTTCGGCAACTCAGCAGTTTAACCTGCAGTGCCACCGGGGACTCCAATGAAATGATTGTCTATCTTTTTTTCCAGATAATGTTTAGACTCAGAGACCACCATAATGGAAAACTATCTGTTAATGGCTAGTTATGAAAATTCCTGAGACAGGACTAATTTCAGATCTCACATTCCATAACTTGTGGTGCCGGGGGCAAAAGGGACAGTTCTTTCTCTCAAAATATGTTGGAGCTAAGCATGGTTATCAATTTGTATGTACAAACTCTGATCAAATGGAGAATAAGGGACATCTTTTATTGGTTTCAGATTATTTCAAGTTCACATCTTCTTCACACTATTTCCAACCACACAATTTGTGATATTAGGATATTGACATTTATGGAAGCAGTTGAGACTGTTCCTATTGATACATATGGTCTAAATTCCTTCCTCCTACATCCTTTGGCTCTTGCCACATTTTAGTTGTCCAGCTAGAGTATTGCTTGGAGAGTTATAGCCACAGATGGCTCCAAAACTAAAATGTTATAGTTCTTCTACTATTGCCAAAAGAAGTGTGATGATAAAAACATGTCCAAGCTATTGCAGTGTCACAGATTTGTGTTATGATTCATATATGTGATTTGAAAACAAACAAATAGCACCTCTTACAAGTTTGTTCTGGATCTTGGTAAGATGCAAGTAATCACTAAGTATATTGGAGTGATCAGCAAACAGAACTTAATAGTTCAATTAACAAGAAAAACATTTCAGCTTTTGCCCTCCTCAACTGCATAAAATAAAAGTGAGCTTGTAGCCAAAGTGGCATTTTAGAGAATTTCAGCAGTAACATTCAACACATGCTTAATGATGTATTATCCTTTGGGCTGAATCCATATGGAGTTAAAGTCCCTGAATCCATGCATCCAGAAATTTTCCCTTTTGGCTAAAATACTTGAATGACAAAGCACCGCAATTACATACAGGAACAAATCAAAGAATCTGATGATGGTCCAAATTAAAATATTTGGCCTCTTGCTGCTCACGCTGTCAAGATTGCAGACTTGTGATTCCTGAAGCACGTACATAGGTCTGTGGATATTTTCCTCACACACTGCTGACGGCATCCTGTATGTCTGCATTCAGTCACATAAATAAGATTACAGAGCTAGCTGGTGATATTTTGTTTGATATAGTACGTATTTGCTGCAAAAAGAGACCATTTCCTCAAGGTACATAGGGGGATGCAATGTTTGGAATCACATGAGTGCTATCCAGACTTGCCCGCTAGTGTTAACAGAACAGCCTTTACTAATATTTTTTGTGACTGTTTGGGAACTGTAATGGAAAGTTCACTAATGGTTCCAACAAAAAATCCAGAATTTGCTAACAATTACCATATGATAGTTGGCAGATCCTGGACAAAATCTACCACTAGTGGAATGCATTGTTGGTTGTAATTTGACATGTATCCCTTGTGCAGATTTTCTCTTAAAATGAAGGTTGTTTTCCTGATGTTGGCAGTGATGACATGATATTGTACTATTACCCAATAATATGATGGGTGGGGGGAGGGAGAGAATGTAGCTTTGCACATTTCCATTTATACTTAGTCTGCATCTGTCTTTTGATAGTTCTATTGTTTAGCTTATTTTTGGAAAGTGGAAGTCTCCATAACCTTTTTGGAGATTTTATGATCTTAGGAAAGGGATGACCTTGTTAGAAGTCACAACTTTTTGAAAAATGATGCCATAACCTCTTAGTAAAAAGCATGACCTGTTAGAGTCATAACCTTTTGGGAAAATGCCATACATGCAAAGCAATTAGGTTTCTCAGCTGTTAAACTGATGCAGATATGTCTTTGTTCTGTTAGGGACAAAGATATGCCAATGCACAAAACACGTGTGTGTGTGTGTGTGTGTGTGGATATATATATATATATATATATATATATATATATATATATATATATAGCAGAGTTTCAGAAGTGTTATTTTTTAGTTGTTCAAAAAAATTTACTCTGCCTTAAAATATATTTGCCTTGCTCTCAAGACACAAAAATAAGCAGACTTCTTTAAAAGTAACATACAGTAGAGTCTCACTTATCCAACATAAACGGGCCGGCAGAATGTTGGATAAGCGAATATGTTGGATAATAAGGAGAGATTAAGAAAAAGCCTATTAAACATCAAAATAGGTTATGATTTTACAAATTAAGCACCAAAACATGTTATACAACAAATTTGACAGAAAAAGTAGTTCATTACGCATTAATGCTATGTTGTAATTACTGTATTTACGAATTTAGCACCAAAATATCATGATATATTGAAAACATTGACTACAAAAATGCGTTGGATAATCCACAATGATGGATAAGTGAGTATTGGATAAGTGAGACTCTACTGTACTTGGTTTACTCACAAACTTCATGTATTCAGCATACAGAACAGTAGATGGGAAGCAACACTCTGAGGGCAGAGGAGCCCCAAGGACAGCTAATGACTCTGAACAAAGGATGCCCCCCCCCCCCGGGCAAGAGACAAACCTTTCCAATGCTAATTAGGGTGATTAACTGAAACATTAACGCTGGCTTCCAACTGACAAAGGACTCTTGTCACACCCTGGACTCTCCACAGATATATATTTACCTTACTTGCCTAATTTTATCCATGCCTCACAACCTCTGAGGATGCCTGCCATAGATGTGGGCGAAACGTCAGGAGAGAATACTTCTGGAACATGGCCACACAGCCCAAAAGACATACAACAACCCTGTACAGGTACTTTGCTTATCAATCCAGTTACAAATAGATTTGAAGTAGTTCCTCTGTGTAAGTAACACAGGGCATCTTTCTCATAATCAACAGTCCATAATCTAAAGCATCTCTCTGTTCTGAGAGTCTAATAGACCCTCTGTCTAGTCTGAAAGTACAATGAAGTCTCTAAACATACTGTTCCTACTGAAGTCTAAACTGAACTGTTTTTATTAATAGAATCTGAGCCCTGAACAATCCCAGACCTGATCATATGGTCTGCAGCCCACAACAAAGAGTTAAGGTAAAATTGCATACCAATACACACATATACAATACAGTAAGCAATTATATACATAAGAAATAACTAGTTAAGACTTGAGAAGGTTGCTATTTCCAACACTTATAAATGCCTTCCTTTTTCTGTTGGAAATTGAATACAATCCCCACGAAATACAATAATCACAAATACAATCATTCCAAAAAGTAACAGAGATAATTAAGAGTCCACTACTTAATCCCATCCTGCCCCTAAACAAGTGCCTGTCATCAGTGATGGACTGGATGAGGGCTAATAAATTGAAATTAAATCCAGACAAGACAGAGGTACTCCTGGTTCGTCATAAGGCGGATCAGGGTGTGGAGTTACAGCCTGTGTTGGATGGGATTGCACTCCCCCTGAAGACACAGGTGCGAAGTCTGGGGGTGTTCCTGGACTCATTGCTGACCCTGAAACTCCAGGTGTCAGAGGTAGTCAGGAGTGCCTTTGTACAATTAAAATTTGTGCAACAGCTGCACCCATACCTTGAGATGCCCAATCTGGCCATGGTAATCCACGCCTTAGTCACATCCCACTTGGACTACTGCAACACTCTCTACATGGGACTGCCTTTGAAGATAGTTCAGAAGCTTCAGCTGGTTCAGAGATTGGCAGCCAGATTAGTAACAGGAGCCCTGTACAGGGAGAGATCTACTCCCATGTTGGGGCAGCTCCACTGGTTGCCGGTCTACTTCTGGGCTAAATACAAAATGCTGGTTATCACCTTTAAAGCCCTAAATGACTCGGGTCCAGGTTAGTTACCGGCCCAGGCACTGCGGTCAGTGAAGGAAGCCCTGCTCTCGGTCCCACCCCCATCTCAAGTATGGTTGGTGGGAACGAGAGAGAGGGCCTTCTCCGTCGCCATCCCACACCTCTGGAACTCCCTTCCTAAAGAAATAAGGCTGTCCCCCTCCCTCCTCTCCTTCAAAAAACCAAAATACCTACTTCTGCTCATTAGCATATGGAGAGGAGGAGGATTAATTAATGAGAGATCACTTCCATATCTTGAGTGAGAACTATGCTGTATCTGGGCTCTGTTAGTCAGCCCATTTTACTACCATAAAATACATAATCCAACCCACACAACTGTATTGAACTTCAGTTGGTTTTGTAAATTACTGTGAACATTTATTTAGATTTTATGTCACTATATAATTTTTTCTGATTCTAACTATATTGGTTTAATTTATAGATGTTATGTTCAATTCACTGATAATTAGGTTTAATTTGATGTTAAGTTTTTAACACTGTTTTCGTATGTAGGGTCTTGTTGGGATTTTATGCCAATGTCTATCTGTTTTATGAAGGCATTGAATGTATGCCGTTGTTTGTTGGAATCCGTCTCGGGTCCCTTTGGGGAGATAAGGCAGAATAGAAATAAAGTTATTATTATTGACACAATGACATAATATGACACAGAAAACGAGATATATATGCTGGATTTCATATCACAAAATCACAAGTCGAACACTTCCCAAGCGTTTAGGACTGTGTGATGTATTTTCAGATGTTTGTTGTTGTTGTTGTTGTTGTTGTTGTTGTTATTTCCTCATATCTTCCAGTACAGTGCCTCAACATCACAATAAACTGTGCTACTACTGTCGTCATGAGCCAGACAGAGATGTCTTCCAGCACAACAAATAGGTCACTCATTTCTTATTGCCTGAAAATAGCAATTGCATTAGGCAAACTAAATAAAAAGGTAGAGAAAGTATGTTCAAAAGCAGCACTTGGATAGCCCAGTTGCACAATATTACTAATGTGTTTGGGCCAGTCAAAACAAGTGCTCTTAATGTAGTCACATAGGTAATATTTGAACATTAGGATCTTCTTTTAAAATACCATACCACAATGACTTACAACATACCGGTAGTAGGAAGAACATGGCACAGCCTGAGTATTCAGTAGCATGGCAACTGCATTTGGTGTGTCTGGTTTGTGTGCCACCACAACTTCAGTTCTGCATGATGTTTTTAAGCTTGCTCTTCAGCAAATGCACATTGCAGGATCACTCTATATTTAATTTCCATCAGTCTTCACAATATTTCAGAGTAGCCTCATGAGTTTTGTATATCCCAGGTACTAAGAGCAAGTGCATATGGAATGCATTTCAGCACTTGCTTTGGGGAGGGATATAAAAATAAATGGATTGTAGGGCTAACATGTTACATTTTTAATCAGACTTTTCCCCTCTGGGAGATCTTTCAAACATAGAGATATTTTAAATATACACGCCAAACCCTGGTTTGTCTTTCAAAAAAAAAAAAGATGAGTCCTGGTATAGCAATCCATTTCTACCGAGGCTGCATCTGCCTTTTGATAGTTTCGTTGTTTTTGCGCTGGCTTATAAATGCCTTCCTTTTTCTGTCGGAAATTGATTTCCTAAAGAATGCAATCATCACAGAAAGTAACAGAGACAATTAAGAGTCCACTACTTCCTTATATCTTCCAGTAACCAGAACTGTCTTTATTTTTAAGCAAGAAAAAATCCCACCAAGGTCAGAGTAAATTGATTCTATGAGCTTGTAAAGGTTATGGGCATTTAATCATTCTTCAAAGAAGCTCTTTTACACCTTCCTTTTTTCCTTTATTTATAGGCCATCTCAGCTTTTCCCGAAGACTATGAGGGGCTTGTTTTAACAGCTATGCCTCTAACACAGACAATAGACCTAGTACATCTTTCCGAATCCTTACGACCTATCGCTTGCGAAAGAACAAAATATTAAAGAGCCCGGACTGCCAAATCTCAAGAGCCATTAAAAATTCCTGCATTCATTAAATTATGATCATGCCCCTTCTTTCTCTCCCTATCTATCCCTCATCTAATGACAACAGACCTGCCTAACCCAGAATATGACTGATGTGCCTTCCATTCCCTGGTCTGCCATCTAACAGAGCTCTCCCTCGCTGCATCCCCTTAACCTTTTCCATCCGCATAAAACTCTACATCTTACCAGTAGAAATCCACAATGGCCACACTCACTTTAACCTCACTGCCCTCCCCCACTTTTTAACTCAAGTGTGTTCTGTCATTATCTTTTCCCTCTCCAGCCTAACATGCTGATTTCTAGAAAGTACTTTTTCAAACACTTCAAGTATGGATTTCATATGTGATTTCTAATGATTTTTAAATAGCTACTGGCCAAACTATGGGTCCCCAGTGGCGCAGAGTGTTAAAGCGCTGAGCTGCTGAATTTGAGGAACAAAAGGTTGCAGGTTCAAATCTATGGAGCAGAGTGAGCGCCCACTGTTAACCCCAGCTTCTGACAACCTAGCAGTTTGAAAACATGCAAATGTAAGTAGATCAATAGGTACCGCTCTGGCGGGAAGGTAACGGCACTCCATGCAGTCATGGAGTGCAGTCCACATGACCTTGGAGGTGTCTACGGACAACGCCAGCTCTTCAACTTAGAAATGGAGATGAGCACCAACCCCCAGAGTCGGACAAGGCTGGATTTAATATCAGGGGAAAACCTTTACCTTTACTACTGGCCAAACTGAGTTAGGGGTTTTGGAAGTTACTGTCCCCATTCCAGATAGACCTTTAATGCGAACCAAAAGCAATCTTTTTACCACCATGAAGCAATCAAAGTTCTTTTACGTGTGAACATGAACATTATTTCTCTGTCCACTCTCCCCACGTCATTTATATTTCACACTCTCTATTGTCTTCAGCATTTCACAAGCTCCTTCCTCTTGAATTAGTATTTAAAAAAAATATTAAAATGCTTGACCTGATTAGCATTTTTTTAAAAAAGCTCTCCAGCCACTTGTTGATCATTTCAACAACCTTTCTTCCGGAAGACCCAATCAAGCAAACAGACTGTAGACAGTCTTCTAAATACTGCTTCATCATATGCATATGAAAATTACTGTCCTTTCTCTTCTGTTTTCAGTCCTTTGATAATAGTAATTTATAATTTTGGTTTTGCCTCTTTTCCCCCCAAGTGTCACAAAATGAGTTGATATTTTTGGGGAGCTTTCTACAATGGCCCTATAATGTTTCCAACAGACCTCACAACCTCTGAGGATACCTGTCATGGATGTGGGCGAAACGCCAGGAGAGAATGCTTCTGGAACATGGCCATACAGCCTGGAAAACTCACAGCAACCCAATGTTTTTCATGTTTTTCTTGTTAATCGCTTTCAGTTTGGACTGCATTCATAAATAGTTTCCATGAGAATTGTTTGTCTCACTTTGCATCATTTGCCATTGCTTGTCTGATGCAGAGCTTTGAAGTGTTATGTTTCAGACTGTAACTCCCAGAATTCTTCATGGGTTCCACCTTTCTATCTTATAAGTCAAAGTATGTGTTGGTTGGTTTGTCTGTTTATACCATAAAGACTCCCATATGGCTTGTTGGATCTGGACCAGACTTGGCACACATACCTTTCAATATCCAACTTAACATAATTGAGGGGGTTTAACCAAAATAAGAAACCCTTTCAGGCCCATGGTAGTGAGCCATGGTGGTGCAATGGATTAAACCCTTGTGCCAGCTGAACTGCTGACCTGAAGGTTGGGTTGCTGCTGACCTGAAGGTTGCTGGTTGCTGGTTCGAATCTGTGGAATGGGGTGAGCTCCCGTCTGTCAGTTCTAGCTTATGGAGATGTGAGAGAAGCCTCACAGTTAACACATCCCAGCATCCCCTCAGCAACATCTCTGTAGATGGCCAATTTTCTCACACCAGAAACAATTTGGAACATGTTCTCAAATCTATTCTGACACAATAAAAAAAAGACCCAAAGGTGAGGGAAAGAAAAGTAACTAAGTGGGTTAGCTGTGGCTAGGTGAAAGATTGGCTGATGCTAAGTGAAGTGGCACTGTTTGATATCACTGGGGAAGAAAAGGAGAGAAATTGCTTGACTGCTGCTAAGCTAAGGAAGGAAGGCGGACGAGAGGAAGAAGATGCATGAGGGAAACAGAGGCGGGAAGGAAAGAGCTACAAAGATAACTTTTCCAACGGAAATTGCCAGGGCATTGCCATGGAGACATTGTGAGATAGACCTTCTCAGAATGGGAGAAGGAATAAAGCAGGAGAGTAGCAGTCCCATCAACACTCGGGCAACACCAGGTATATATACTAGTTCAGTACATAAATACATATGGCAGGTCTGAAAACCCATCAGGAATGGAAGCAATGATTTGGAGCAAAATCTGCTGAACGCCTGCAGCATTCTTGGGTCTTGTTGCTTCATTGCTGACCTCCTCAAGCAAATGCTCAACATTTTTACAATGTCATTTCTATAAGGACATTCAATCTGTTTTTATTACTCCCATTGTACAGAAGATCCCAGGCATAAATGAAAACATTTTATAGAGGATAGGGACCCAATGATCACTTATAGAGTGGTTAAGTTTTGTGCAGCAGCCATAAAAATAAGGAAACAGTTTGTGGGCTATTTTAGCAGATGAAGTTTTAATTTGCTCAATTTTTTTGGCCATGGACCTTCTGCTTTTAATGTTGTGAATTTTGGTTTTAATGTTGACACTTTTTTAAAAAAAACTCTTGTTTTTAATGTTGTAAAGTTTTAAAATTTTATACTCTTGGTCTGTGACTGTAACAATACAATTCATTCATTTATTCATTCAGTATTTTCATCATGTACCTTGCCTGTGTTCAAAAAGAAGAAAACTTATTGGGTTCTTTTTGAATTCTTGTCTTAATATTGAACCATGCCTAATTCACTTATTTTATTTTGTGTTTTATTGTTTACTGTATTTTTGAAAATATATATTTTTAAAAAATCTAAAGAAAAAAACCTCCCAGAATCCTCTAGCCTGCACCCATGTTACTTGGGGTTTTCAGGAAGTTGTAATCTATAATATTAATATTTCTAGGCTGTAGTGATGTTGCTTCTTCCCTGAAATTTTCTCCAGTCCCTGCCACCCCTCCCACTGCTTTACAGCTGTTTGATACCAATAAAGTTCTGGGTTCCTGGACCTCAGGCTACCAATGCCTTTGGAACATTTTACTTTCAAATCAGAACAATGTAGGTTAGCTCTGAAACCCTTGAAGTTGACACACAGAAGTTATCATGAACTCTGACTTCCGAAAAGCTATGCATCATAGACTGCTGACTCTTTTTATCTTCCACTTAAATAGTATCTGTTTCCTACAAATTTCAAAGTAGCATAGTAAAAAAAACCTTTGGTTTTGTTAGTGGTGTTTTGCTGCTGATGCTGTTTCTAGATCATCAACACTCTGGAGCATCAACACTGATTCACTGCTAACATTCTTACATGAAAGGAGGGCATGCTTATTTTTTTTGCTTTTGCTAGGCCATTGCTGCCAAGCATTGAAAAACTTCACTAAAATGCAACTGATGGGGGAAAAATAGTAATCTGTTCTATTTTTCTATTTGCGTTTTATACCCAAGAAAATGTCACACTGGATTTTCAATACTCGGTTTTCAGTAGAAGACCAAACATGCAATTATGGATATGTTTCAAATCTGTTATAACCATGGAGATAGTGGCTGGATTCCTCTTGGTGATTAACACTAGCATAAAGATTATGTATTTTGTGGATTGTGCAAATATCTCCTTGCATAAGTCTTCTTTCCAGGATGTGCAATGGCAGATGTATGGCATATAGCAGCAACTCCACATACTTCCACTCACAACAGGTACCTTCTGTCAATTAGTGCTGCATTACAACAACATCTTGCTTGGAAAATGGTATTAATAGTTCCCTTGAAAATCTGGAAATTTAATTTCTGAATTTGGCAAAATGCAAATGTGAATATTTTGAGGACTTTTTATTTCAACTGGCATTTGGTAGTCAAGGCAGTGTCAATATAGGCACTTAATATTAATTTGTCAGTTAATATTTCATATCTCGTAGCCAGCCCTGCACTGCTGTAAAGTTTATTTATAGCTGGTGGATCATTGACCAGTCTCCAATGGGACTAGCTATGAAATAAGCAGAAGACTTCCACGGATAAGCTGTAAAGACCTACAGTGCAATATAGAAGAAAAATAAAGCAGTAGGGAAACAGTAATGCTTTCATAAAATTGTCATGATAACCTAGTATAGGGATAGATAGTAAGGGATAGATTAAACACACATAGAGGCAGCCTGGAAAACCAAATAATGCCAAGGTGGGTCTTTGGGTATTTCCCATTTATTTTTTTATTTTTCAGTGCCAGTGCAAGGATTTGACTAGTCCTAAGAGGCAATGGCTTCTCCAGGCCTCAGTCAAGTCATGCACTAGTTTGCCCACCATTTTCTGTCTAACCAAGGCAGTGAGTGACAAGCAAAGGAACTCAGGCTGGAGAAACCACTGCTTAAACCAAGTCACATTACTCACTTGCAACCTTGGGAGGCTACTTTGAGTCTCCTTTGTGGAAAGAAAAAGTGGGATATAAATAAACATAACAATAATAAAAATAATATTTTTTTCATGTCAGGAGGGACTTAAGAAACTGCGAGTCATTTCTGGAGTGAGAGAATTGGCCATCTGCAAGGACATTGCCCAGGGGGTGCCCGGATGTTTGATGTTTTTACCATCCTTGTGGGAGGCTTCTCTCATGTTCCCACATGGGGAGCTGGAGCTGACAGAGGGAGCTCATCCGTGCTCTCACTGGATTCAAACCAGCTCTTGTAGCCCAGCTGGAGATTGGGCCCATTCAGCCAGTGATTGTCCCTGCACCAGCTTTGCCAGAGGACTGTGGGTTTGGGCCTGAGATACAGCCAGCTTTGCCAGAGGACTCTGAGTTTGGACCTCAGTTGCAGCCAGAGTCTGTCCCAGTGGATTCTGGGACCAGAGACAGAATGGTTGCAAGCAGGCATTTTGAACCACATTCCTCCCAGAAGTCAAGGCCAGATCACCAAGATGGACATTCTAGTTTAGAGGAGGATAATGAGTTTGACAGGAGAGCAGCGATAACTCACCGGAGGAGGGAAAGAGAATGTTTGTGAAGAAGGAAACAATTGTTTTTGAAGCACTTTAATGAGTAGTTTTCTCATGAGAGCAAGACCTTGGGTTTTCCTTAAAATGCCTTGTTTTCTCGGCCACAGCCAGAGGTGGCAACTTAGCTTATTCAAGAAAGAAGGATCTTTGCTCCGTGTTCCTGTATCTTGCTTCAAGTATCAGCCTTGCCGTGAATCCAGTGGAATATTCCACTGACTTTGCTGTTTGGAGTTTATTCCAGTCGAGACCTTTGCCTTGAGTTTCATCTTTGACTTTATACCTTGGAACTAATCCTGCATTTGAGTCTTGTTTTCCTGTGCCTTGTTTGTGTATCATCATTGACTTCATACCTGGAACCACCTTGAAATTAATCCTGCACTCCAGTCTTGGTTTCCTGTGGTTATCCTTGATTCATATCTTAGGAAATAATCCAGTTTTGGACTATGCTCTTGGAGTGGTTTTTATAGACTCTTGTCTCATGAACTTTAAGTACCTTGCTCTTTGGGATTTAAACCTAATTTACTGACTCAGAATTATATTTTGCTTTTACTTGCATATAATCATCAATAAACAACTTGCTTGCTTATATTCTGGGGCTTCAGTGTGGTTTTGAGGTGCCTAGGCAGCCTAGGGGTGCAACACTGACAACCTTCAGGTCAGCAATCCAACCTTCAAGTCAACAGTCCTGCAGACACAAGGGTTTAACCCATTGTGTCACCAGGGGCTCCAATAATAATAATAATAATAATAATAATAATAATAATAATAATAATACCCTACTTGGATTTGCACGCATTATTCGACAATACATCACATAGTCCTAGGCACTTGGGAAATGTCCGACGTATGATCCAATACAAAATCCAACATAGTGATCTTGTTTGCTGTGTACTAATCTTGTTGTGTGTCAAACAACAAAAATAACATTAATAACAATTTCATTTAGCCTGTAGCTTAAAAGCTTCTCACTTTCTTTCACAGACTACAGATGGAAAACGGGGAGCAAAGTCAGATCAGTTGATCTCCCCACCCTTCAGGGTAGAATTTTGGCCTGAATGGGCTACCCTTGTGGTTAAACAATGTCAAGCAGCCGTACTATGATGGTTAAAGTCATTTATCTCAATAAAGGACTGGAAGAAAGTCACCCAATGCCTTTGTCGTTTTGAGGAGACCCCTGACAAATATTACTTACCTGTCATGTGGGTTATTCTTTCTGTGCTGGTTTCTTTTTTCTCCTTACTGCCCTGCCACTGCCAAATCATCAACTATACTTATTCTCTGCCACCTGGTGTCTTGATCATGCTTATCTCCTCCCCACCCTATCCAGACAGTGGTGGAAAACAGTCCCTTCTTTTTATTTTATTTTTACCATTTAGTTATGTGTACATGTCGAGGACTGCCTGTTGTCCCCAAATCCAGCTGGATTCATCACCATCTTTTCTCCAGCTATGCCAGCCCATGACCACTTGGGAGAAATGGTGGTGGGGGGCTCAGCTGAAGCAATGGCAGCAAGGACCTCACTACATGATATGTTAAGTCTGTCTAAATGTTAAGAAGAGAGGAGTATATTGTGTTTTGACAAACATCAGCTCTGATTACCCATGTCCATGCTTTTACTGTACTCATTGTGGCTGTCAACTCCCTTCAGTTGCTTCCAGTATCTCTTTTAGGACATAGTGAAGGCTATAGAGTCCTACACTGGCAGCCCAAGGCCAGCCCTAGTGGACTAAAAAGTCCACACACTTTCAGCTCCTACATGTAGGTTTCAGTTTCACTAGAAGCTGCCCCTCTAAATCAGCCTACAAAGTGAAGCTCACATCCTACTTCATGTTCATATGATGGACAAAGTTATGTTTCTCAGTCATCTCCTGTCTTATGAAACAGACTGTAGTGCAGAGAGAGGCAAAGTGTAACCCAAAGGACACATGATGTACCCAGGGCTCCCAGATCCCACAAAGTTACCTCTGAGGAGTGCAAAGGGTATTTCTATCACATAGAGGGCCCTTCCACACAGCCATATAACCCAGAATCCCAGGACAGATAATCCACAATGTCTGCTTTGAACTGGATTATCTGAGTCCACACTGCCATATAATCCAGTTCAATGTGGATTTTATACAGCTGTGTGGAAGAGGCCTTAGAGACTCCCGGAACACTACAGAGGTAAAAATTTTCATGAAAACAGTATTTATTCTCAAATGCTTTCTGGGAAATTGGGGGCTTTTCCATCACATTTCAGGGCCACTGAGCCAATTTAGGCCCAGGTAAGGCCCTTTTTTAAACAAGAAGTGACATGATCATTGCCTGTTGTTTAAAACGCCCTTTTGACCAAAGAATGACCATAGAAAGCCACAAAACATGGAAGAAATACCCCACCCCCTTGCCTACATAATGACTTCTTAAACTTTTCCACTCGGGACCCCTTTGACCCAATAAAATTTTACGAGACCCCAGGAATATAGGAATACAAAATAGATATAAAAATCCAACATTTACTGATAGCAAATCAGAATCTACAAGGCTTGCTAAATAGGCTGATTTTACTTTTTATGAAGTTCAGCTGAAGCATCTTCTACAGAGTCCATTATAAACACTGCACAATAGATTTCTGTAAATATCTAAAACAGCCACTAGGTGATCTCTAGAAATGTTTTTGGGACCCCAACATTAATCTAAGGGACCCCATTTGAGGTCAGGATCCACAGTTTAAGAAGCAGTGGCCTAAAATGTGTTAGGGCACTGGTTCTCAACCTGTGGGTCCCCAGGTGTTTTGGCCTAAAGCTCCCAGAAATCCCAGCCAGTTTACCAGCTGTTAGGATTTCTGGGAGTTGAAAGCCAAAACACCTGGGGACCCACAGGTTGAGAACCACTGTGTTAGGGGCAATTGTGTGAGGGGGGTTATAGTGATAAGTACAGTCTTCCAAGTTTTGGATGGGTCTAATTTGGCTATATGGAGAGATTTCCCATCTCCACAGAAGGTTTGAAAGCCATCCTTGGATGAAAGCAAATTGTTGCTATCATTTGTCCAATTTAATTACAATTGTCTAGTTCTCTATGTGTGAAATCCATGGATAGAAAATATATACGTAGCAGGCTGCCCAGAAGGTATGGAACTAGGTCAACTTAAACTCTAAAAATGTAAGTAAATGTTTACACAGGCCCTGCTTTAACCTGAATTCCTTCTCCCTTTGAATATTTCCTATGCCAAAAGAGGAGCAAGCTCAAGGAACACCGTTTCCCTCCTTTGAGTCCTATTGGCCCCCAGGCTGTGGGCGTAAACATATTTTCCACCCAGAGGCATCCTTAACATTACTCTTAGTGCCCCAGATATGTACTGAGATAGCTTCACTCATAGTGAAAGTTAAGCAATCTAGGCATTTGAGGTCCATCATTCTGTAATAAAGTCACCCAGCAGGGATTGCAGGAGAGGAGTAAATTTCCTCTTCTCTGAAAACTACAAGATGAAGTAGTTTAATATGGCTTACATTTGGGACCATAACTGCAACACATAACTGCATTTCAAGAGTGCTGTGGAAAGCTTTGAGTAAACTGCAGCTCTCTAGCCATACCCTCAAACCCAATTCCAGTCCCTCCCACGGCCCCCAATTCCCCACCCCTGAAGAAATCAAAAACCACCCTGGCAGTCATGTTTGCTATCTGGTGAGGTGGCAAAAAATATCCATTTTGGACTATTAAAGAACACTTTTATTGATATAAATAAAACATTGTGTAATAAAGTTTTACCTGTTTGAAAAGAATTCTTCATGCACGGCATGTATTGTTCAGAAGGCAATAAGCTATCATTGAAACAAAAATAGTAGCAATTGTTTCTTTCTGTGATATGGCAGACTTGTCGACACAGTCTCCCTCCATACAGGCTAAAATGTATTTTATATGAAAGATGATTTCCACCTATGCATTATCTTAAATAGGCCTGTCAGTCTGAACCGTTCAGTGAAAAACTTGCTGCTCACATGAGCCCACCTTGAGAAGAAGAAGTCTTGAGTCTAAATTGGAAGTGTCTACTACAAACACATGGGCACCGTGTGTATCTTGAACAGAAGACCAAGGATAGCCTCGAGTTCAAATTCTTTGCCGATTCTTTGTTTATATCCCATGTCAAGGGGTGCATAGGATGAATGCCATTTGATACAACTTTAACAGCCATGGCTCGATGCTATGGAATTACAGAGCTTGTACTTTTAGTGGGACATTATTTGGCAGAGAAAACTAAAGACCTTGTAAACCTACAACTCCCGTGATTTGATAGTATTGAGCTATGGCAGTTAAAATGAGGTCAAGTTGCATTCATTCCTTGGGTGATGAATCTCTGGGCATGTATGCAGTTACTAAGCAAATAATCTGACAGAGGTTGATAGACAGAAAATTACCCATGGTTTTTTATGTTGTCTTTGGTCCTTCACCAGGCAGATCACAAAGTGCTAGTGTAAAAGTAGTGTAAAATAAAGCCTTCTGATTTGTCACTGTCAACATGTAAGTCTCTTATGCGGGACATCATTATAACAGCATGATTCCATTTTTACTCCCATGCTTGCTTCCTATAGACTCCTGAGACTGAGCCTTTAGATTTCTCAGCTAAAAAGCTTTTCTTCTGGTGCTTCTGGCCAAACTACAAACTCCAGGATCCCACAGGATGCAGCCATAAATGTAGTGTTTTGGACTTCAACTCCCAGAAATCCCAGCCAGCTTACCAGCTGTTAGGAACACCTGGAGGCCCAAAGGTTGGGAACCACTGCTTTAGGTCATCCAGTGTGACTGGAGGTAGTTAGCTATAGAGTCACACCAGAGGATCTAGAGATTTATAACATTATGATCAAATACGGGGAAAATCAAATCTGCAAAAGTGAATTCTGCAAATGTGGAGGGTTAACTGTAAAATTGAAAAGTGTTAAAGAAACAGAGAGACTAGAAGTACTGCTTTGTGACATTTTCTTGAGCCCCTGGGCAGTACTAGAAACAGTATAGATCTTATCCTATACAGTATACTACTAGGTAGACTCATGGTCTCTTCTCCCTACATCCAATTCAGAAGCAACGTAAAATCCTTTGCCAGGTGCATCCAAGTACAGGCTCCAAACTGCAGTTGCCCAGCTGGCAGCTGAAGGGAATGGAGAGCAAGGTGCACTAACCCAACAAAAAAAAATTAGAAAAATGGATACAGAGCTAGAGACAGGGGATAAGTCATCTAGAAGGAAGTTCTGCCTCTTAAAGATAATACTGATAATGGACTTCTCTTCAGAATGTGACCCCCCCCCTTGCTTTCTGTGTTTTATCAATGCAATTTCTTAAAAATGGAGAATTTGTGTTCAAGATCTCTTTTGCCTTTAAAATTAGCTATGCTTGAGGAAGCAGAGCAAAAGACGCTTGGCCTATTTAGCCATTTTAAAGATCCGTAAAGCCATCTCCCACAGAAACTGTACTGAGATCCACCCACATGAAGTTACAAGCGGAAAGGAAGATATCATTGCCTTGATCTGATAGATTGTAGGATCCTTGTCAGAGAGTAAAAACATCCATTTTAATTGAATTTTTCATGGTATATCTTTAGGGGCTGCAAAATGGTCTCTTTTCCCTATTTGGGCCATTTAAAAACATGTGGATTAGCTGGGCCCTGGGCATACTGAATTTCCTTGAGAGCTGGGAGGAAAGTACAAAATGTATTATTGGCTGCAAAATTAGGTTTCCTGAAATTCTGAGAGTTGCTTGTTAATTTATCTCATTTCAAATACGGTTCAGCCCTTTAATGCTATAAAGTCTGCTTGGAACTGTATGGGTTATCAGCACACCAGCTTTCAAGGGGGAACATGATACCAAATGGCAATGGATACAAAATTTGGCTTGCTTTTTAACTCCTTTCTTTTTATTTTGTTATGAAAATATGCCCCAATGAGTGAAGTGCCTGTTTGCATTTCAATGCAGGTAAATAAGGTTTCCAATTATTGGAGTTAGGATGTGACCCCATTAACTAGCAAAAACTGAGCATGTGAATTAATAAATATTGCAAAATAGGTGGCACAAAAAGGTGAGAAATCCTGAAATGTACATAACATGTACAGTTCACGCTTACTGTAGGGTTTAAATAGTGTGTGTGTACAATTTTAATTTAATCACAAAGCCTACAGTTCCTTGACTCCCTGCATCATAATTGTTCTTTTTGTGAGGATTAGACTCATAAAATACTATAACTCCAGCTGTATGGGGTAGTATAGTCCTATTTATATCTAGTGAGTTGAATTTAGAAGATGCCTGGCAGTCCAAATTCTGTGTCATCCACACACACCAATGTCTCAGATTAAAAGAAAGTATGGCGGGAACATTGACACTGTTTTTCAACCAAATGTTAATTGTTAAGCTCTGTTCTGAACAAAATGAAACCTTTTAGAACCTGCTAATTTCCAATTACAAAGTTAAGGTCAAGTGAGAAAAAAACCTTCCCATTCAAGCATGGTGACATTTTGCTTTACATACAAGCAAGTGTGATTAAAAATGTATTTTTTAATCTTTAGGTGAGATGTTAAATAAATGGACTGGGAGTTTTTGGTGGGCTATTCCCGTGCTCAACATTAACTACTTCCCCGCTAAGAAATTATTCCCACATTGCAAAGAAGCGAAACCTCTTTCTTGTGGAAGTATAAATCTCTGTGAGCAAAACTTGAGTATTTTCTTTGCTTTTTCAAACTGTAGCCACGTTCATTTGCTAAAAAGATGAGAAAACACATAGAGGTTCACTTGGAATATCATACAGACCAAGAAGAGAAAAACTACACCAATTACAAAAGGAAGCTCTTGCTAATGACTGACTGAAATGTGCACACAATATGGCTGCTTTGATTTCCAGGCACCCATCTTATAACCCTACTCCACCCAAGCTTATTTTGTTCCAAAATGTGAAACATATGGTTCATTTAACTTTGGATGGCCAGCCACATGGTATCTTCCTCTCAATTAATCCACAAGCCCTGTCCAACAAAACAGGGGAGAAAATCATCTGCATTCTTTTGACTTTTGTTTCTTTCCAAAGAGCAACAGTTTATTCACAGTTTGCAGTTATCTCCAGTTTCATTACAGCTGGTGACTTGGTATCATAGTCCTACTCAGTTCACCAAACTCTGAAGAAAGGCAGAGAAGACCTGTCAATCCATTTGTGCTGGGCAGAAAAATGTAGGCGGCTAAAGCCAGAAATTTCAGTCTATCCCCAGCATCATTGTAGACAGTACTCAGGCACCATCTGCACCTCCTTACTGTTCAAAAGCAAGCATTATTTCAGGTTATTGTTAATAATCATGTTGTCATGTATATCGCAATAGGTGGTCATTTTCTTCCTCTTCCCAAAGGTTGAGAAGCTATTCTTGGCCTCCTGTTCCAGGAAAAGGGGCCCATCCTTACTGGAAGGCATGGTTGGGGTCCCTGGAATATATACATTGTGTTGGTAATCCAGAGGTGAAATATGCTGAGAGTACATTGGAGCATATCGAGGGGTCCAGACACTGCTGGGAGCCCCAGGTGTCTTTTGAAGTTCTGTAACAAGAAGAGTAGCATCTAATAACAAAAAGAAAGTTGAGGTGAGAATGTAGCACATCAAACATCATGCACATGGCTAACAAAATTCCTCATCCCTATGGTAATTTTTAGCTTGGATATTTCTTTTCTTTTTTAAAATGTTCACAGCAAACCTGTAAGGGAATTTAGGACAAATGGCTGACTCATGGTCACTTCACAAACTGCTTTCCATAATAAGAATTTTAGGCTAAATGTCTTTATTCATATTCCAATGTTTAGCCTAGATGTCTTAACTCGTAACCCACATATGGAACTATTTTTCCAAGCATCGCCTCTGTTAGAAATATAAATATGGTAGGATTGGGGAACTGGAGCATTGGGTTGAAGCTAATCGTCAACTCTGAAAGCAATTGTGCAACTGAAAGCAATTGTGCAACTCCAAATATCAAACTCACCAGAGACTGGAGTAACCAAATTCCGCAACCTGTCGTGGTCTTTTTGGACTCCTCTACGAACTCCTCCTACATCCTCTAGGCTCTGTGAACTATGCAGGGTGGGGAGGAGAAAAAAAAAAAGAGGACTCTTAGATTAGAGTACAGTTTCCTAAAATGTTCAGCAACAACAATTCTAAAATTAAATGGTTCAAGATAGTCACCAGTACCTCTTCAGTGTTGCTTGCTTAGATGGCAACCAGTCTGTGTTGGGCTGCTTCACCTGCAAATTACAGAAAAGAGGGCATTGAATGTAATATTCATCTTCATGGCATTTTACTTATACAAACATTCAAAAACACTGTGAGTTTTCAATATACTTTTTTGCAGTTGTAGCAAGAAGTAATTGTGCTGTGCATCACAAGCATAAAAAATAAAACCCAATGCTTTTATTATTAGGTGCTCTCGACATCTCCCATATGTTCCCATAAAACAGATGAATTGCTTTCAGCACAAATACAACAGTGACCTCCGTAGAATAAATATTTACCACTGGTTACCACTTACCCTCATCCCCATGATGCCTTTAAAAATAACATTCTGGATATCTAAGATGGTAGTGTGGAGCACAGTACAAAAAGCAGTATGGATAATGTTATGTGCCAACCATTGCAGTGCAGTGTTAGCACTAGAAGTGGTACTGACTGTAATTATCAGGATAGCAGGATTTTTATTTTATTTTTTTGGATTAGCAGGGAAGGAGAATTTTTGTGGCATGTGGGAAAGGGAACTGAGTGGAAGGAAACTGAGAGCTGGAGGAGGGTAGCTGGTAAAAAAGAGAGTCATTATCAGAAAAGAGCAGACGATCATGTTATGTGGTTTGGATCGACATAGAATATAAGATTGGATGAGTACACTACTGTGACAGAAAAAGATAGGGAGCACAAGGTATTATGAAAAGATTTGGGGTGGAAGCCTAACAGTGGTATTATAGAGTTGATCCAAAAAAACTGTAAGTCAAGAAAAGTTTTGGACAAGTACACTGGGAGAGGAATGGCTCATGTGCATAATATTTAAACCCCCCGCCCCTTCATCACAACCTTGGTTATGCCACAAGGAAGCAACTGGACCAAGTTTAATGACTGAGTAAAGGTTGTATTTCCAGTTTTAGTCTAGCCCTTTAACCACCAAATGAGTCTGTTTTTTTATTCCATTGGCATATGGGGGGAAAGACTTGGTGGCATGAGGTGCTTAAATTAATAAATCGCTTGCATGGAAATAGTTCCAGTGATAGGAATAATAACTAACTCCCCCAAAGCAGCAAAGCACAAGATGAATTCATTAACGCAATATTTGTATATTAGCTCCTAGTAGCATTAGTGGTAAAGTGAAAGAAGTAAAAAATACTTTGTGTCTGATCAAAGGGATACTTTGTTATCCCCACATAACTCATCCTAAATTCATCTTAAAAGCCATGGCGACCTGGTGCTTTCACTCCATGGAGAAGGATCAGTCTTTCTGCTCTGGCATTATTGCTTCACCCTGTAACTATGGGTTTGTTTGAGGGTTTTTTGTTTGTTTTTTGTTTTGCTTTTTTTTTGTTCTCCTATGCTTTTTACCACTGGAGGAAATTATCCAGACATTTAGACTGAAGTGGCATCAATGTGCAGATTACACTGAATTCCACATTTCATTTCAATTTACTGATCCTATGGACATTTTGGAACATTTGAAACTGTCTCTGGAGAAATTTTTAAGTCAGAGAAGATGAACATGCTGAAATTTAGTGTGGTTAAGACTGACATTATGGACAAGAAACCTAGTCAATCCATGTTGTCAAAGGCTTTCATGGTCAGAATCACTGGGTTGTTGTGAGTTTTCTGAGCTGTATGGCCATGTTCCAGAAGCATTCTCTCCTGACGTTTCGCCCACATCTATGGCAGGCATCCTCAGAGGCTGTGAGGTCTGCTGGAAACTAGACACACAGAGTTTTTATACCTGTGGAATGTCCAGGGTGGGAGAAAGACCTCTCATTTGTTTGAGGCCAGTGTGAACGTTGCAATTGGACAGCTTGATTAGCATTGAATGGCCTTGCAGCAGGAAGCAGCCAGGTGGCCAATACCAACATTCACACTCCAACAAACAAGAGTTCTTTCTCCCACCCTGGACATTCCACAGATATATAAACCCCACTTGCCTAGTTTCCAACACACCTCACAATCTCTGAGGATGCCTGCCATAGATGCGGGCAAAACCTCAGGAGAGAATGCTTCTGGAACATGGCCATACAGCCCGGAAAACTCACAACAACCTAGTCAATCTGGATGGACACAACTGGTCCTAAATAGGGCTTCACTCTCCATGAAGACCCATATACAGATTAGAAATTTTCCTGGATGCTGCACTCACCAGGGAAGCTCAAATATATGTAGTGGACAGACACTTTTTTACTATCTTAAGCTGTCTAAAGCATAGAGAGCTTGCTATGGCCCTGCTCTTTAAACTACTGAGCTGAATTACCTTAATATGATCTTCCTGCAAAGCAGGGGATCAATGATGTGCCCTCCAGATATTTGTAGTCTAACTTCTGGAGAAACACCCAATTCTCACCACTGCTTCAAAGGCAGTTTAAAAACAAAATAGAGTCAATTGAGTACTAGCCATTCTGACTGGGTGATATTTATAGAATTTATAGATATTTATAGAAAAATAGAACTGGAAGAGACCATATGGGCCATCTAATCCAATCCCCTGCCATTCAGGAAAAGCACAATCAAAGTACCCCCAACAGATGGCCATCAAGCCTCTGTTTAAAAGCCTTTAGGAAGGAGCTTCCACCACACTCCAAGGCAGAGAGTTCCGCTGTTGAACAGCTCTCATGTTCAGGAAGTTTTTCCTAATGTTCAGGTGGAATCTCCTTCCCTATAATTTGAAGCCATTTCTCCATTGAGTCCAAGTCTCCAGGGCAGCAGAAAAAAAGCCTACTCCCTCTTCCTTATGACATCTTTCACATATTTATACACGGCTATCATATCTCCTCTCAATCTTCTCTGACACCAGTGACAGTGGTTGTCTTGGTTTTTCCAATTTTGCCACTAAATTTGCATGATGCTGCTGTAATTCAGCAATGTAAATGACAGCAGGAAAAAGAAGTCACTATTCTATTTTAAAACAAGATGTATAGGAAACTCATACCTGGTTGAAAGTGACATTGCAGTTTTGTCACTGATATTTTGGGGTGATGGGGATAGAAGGATGTGGTCCCTGGTGGGTTTGGAGGGGACAGTGTACCCCAACTGTTCCTGGACAATTGTTCACTCCAGAATTATACCGGCCTGTCTGCACTGTGAGGTCAGCACTATTTATTATTATTTATTTATTTACCTTATTTCTACCCCGCCTTTCTCTACCCCGAAAGGGACTCAAGGCGGCTTACTTATAGCAACCATTAGATGCCTTAAAAGACATACAAACAGAGACTTAAAATCAATTAAATTTAAAATTAATACATATTACATATTTAAAACATTACATTCAATATTAAAATCTCATCATCCAAAAATCATAGTCGAAGGCCGTTCCATCGTCAATTATCCATAATTCCAAGTCTATTATTATACTGCACTAATCTCCAAAAGCCTGATCCCAGAGCCAAGTTTTTACTTTCCTTCTGAAGGATAGAAGGGAGGGGGCTGATCTAACGTCACTGGGGAGGGAGTTCCACAGCCGAAGGGCCACCACTGAGAAGGCCCTGTCTCTCGTCCCCGCTTGTGAAGCAGGAAGGACCGAGAGCAGGGCCTCCCCAGATGATTTTAATCTCCGAAGTGGCTCATAGCAGGAGATACGTTTGGACAGGTAAACTGGGCCGGAACCATTTAGGGCTTTATAGGCTAAAGTCTGCACTTTGAATTATGCTCAGTAGCAGACTGGCAGCCAGTAGAACTGGCCTAACAAAGGAGTTGTGTACTTCCTGTACTCCGCTCTGGTGAGCAGCCTGGCTGCCACCCATTGGACCAGCTAGAGCTTCCGAGCAGTCTTCAAAGGCAACCCCACGTAAAGCACATTGCAGTAGTATATAACAAGAGCGTAGGTCACCACTAGAGATTTTACTCACAGACCGCAACTAGACAGGCAGTCATGAGGACCCTCCTGGCGAACCCTTTTCTAATTAACATCCACTAGGATATTATAGGTCTTCAGGTCACCACACAGACTGCATTAAGAAGTTTTTCCCTAAAAGGTGGTTCATCGTTCTTTGAATAAAATAAAAAATAGACAATGGGCCTTGGAAAGTCTGCGTTTGCAAGCAGTATTAAATTGTAAACAGAAACTTATATCCAGTGTGTTGTTGAAGGCTTTCATTGCTGGAATTACTGGGTTGCTGTGAGTTTTTCGGGCTGTATGGCCATGTTCTAGAAGCATTCTCTCCTGATGTTTCACCCACATATATGGCAGGCATCCTCAGAGGTTGTCAGGTCTGTTGGAAACTAGGCAAGTCGAGTTTATATATCTGTACAATGCCCAGGGTAGAAGAAAGAACTCTTGTCTGTTGGAGGCATGTTTGAATGTTGCAGTGGGTCACCTTGATTAGCATTGAATAGCCTTTCAGCTTCAAGGTCTGGCTACTTCCTGCCTGGGGGAATCCTTCGTTAGGAGGTGTTCACTGGCCCAGATTGTTTCATGCCTGGAATTCCCCTGTTTTTTAGTTTTGTTCTTTATTATACAAGTACATGACATTGAGAGCCCCTGGTGGCGCAATAGGTTAAACATTTGTGCCAGCAGGACTGCTGACTTGAAGGTTGGATTGCTGACCTGAAGGTTGCCGGTTCGAATCCGGAGAGAGTGTGGATGAGCTCCCTCTGTCAGCTCCAGCTCCCCATGTGGGCACATGAGAGAAGCCTCCCACACAAGGATAGTAAAAACAGCAAACATTTGGGCGTCCCTTGGGCAACGTCCTTGCAGACGGCCTATTATTTCACACCAGAAGCGACTTGCAGTTTCTCAAGTTGCTCCTGACACACACAAAAATGCAAGTACGTTGCCTGATAGTAACTCCGCACTCGGCCACTGTGCGATTGAGGACGACCGACCGGTGATGAATATTCTGAAACGACTCCCATTATTAGGTGATACCGCAGTCATCAATACATGGGTGCCTATCAGCCCATGTCCGAGTACAATTATGTGGAAATCCCTAAGAGGGACTCATCAATCTCTGGCTTGCACATCCTCCCTTAAATGGAATGCGGTTGCCTGGTTAATGAGCCTTGGCAATGACAATGACTTTTGTGGAAGTTCAAGACAAGGCTGGTCTCCCCTTCTTTCTGGGGGAAGGACGCAGCACCATGGAAAGCCCCACAAGCTTGGCATGTGGGGCCAAGACACCTCCAAGGCCTGTGTGGCTGGGCCAAGCCTCCCCATGTCTTTTCTGAGGGAGCTCTGTGCCCACCAGGCGAGCTTTTCATTGGCATTCCGTTTCCTCGGACTCTCCCACTCGGCATGGCTTTTTCTTCTTCTTCTTTCACATCTCGATGTCAAGACTCGCTGGGTTGTGAAATGGAAGCGCCGCTCGCTTCGGCTTACTTTGAAAATCCCCAATTATTGCTCTATTGTTATGCGCTTTGACTTTAATAGGCCCGCCTCGTTAGCATGGGGGTCACGTACTGGAACAACAAGGGGAGAAACAGAAAGGAAAGCCCACGTCCCCTGCCCTGCCCTGCCTTCCCCTTCCCGCCCTTCAACCGAGGCGAGGAAACGAAGAAAGGCTGGGGTTTGAGGGGAGACAAAACAGTTGTGAGGGGCTCTTTTTGGCGCGAAAAAGAGAACGTCTGGCGGCCCTCGCTGGTGTTGCTTCTTTAGCCCTGAAAGGAACGAACTGCCTTTGGGCTGAAAGGGCCTTTAGGTTCAAAGCCTAGGGAGGCGTCCCCTTGCCTCTGAAGGGAAAATAGGAGGCAACGCTGAGGGGGAAAATTGCTCCTCTTCTCATCAGGGAAAGCCTGTCCTGGAAGTCCAGGAAGGAAGCCCATCCTGCCCATTTCTCACTGGCCTGGCCCTTCTTCCCTTGGCTTGCTATGACTGTATGGCCATGTTCCAGAAGCATGTCCTAACCCACATCTGTGGCAGGCATCCTCAGAGGTTGTGAGGTCTATTGGAAATTAGGCGTGGGGTTTATGTATCTGTGGAATGTCTAGGGTGGGAGAAAGAACTCTTGTCTGTTGGAGGCAAGTGTGAATGTTTCAATCGGCCACCTCGATTAGCATTGAATAGCCTTTCAGCTTCAAGGTCTGGCTGCGTACTTCCTGGGGGAATCCTTTGTTGGGAAGTGGTGGTGTTGGTTATTCATTCAGTCTGTTGGGTTATCTAGCAATCATGCATGCATTTTCAATGTGGGGTGGTTTATGTTTTGTTTGTTGCTTAGTGACCTGAAGCCAAAGTTGTATTCCAGAGTTGATGGCACCATTTTAGGGGTTTTGTATGTGATGTGGGAAATGGGAGTATACTTCCTGGAGACATACAGGAAGTTACATATCCCTTTAGAATTTGGGGCATAAAAGGGGAGACTTTGTTTTGTTCTCTTTCTTCCTGCCTCTTCCTGCTTACTTTTTGTTAAGAGATCTGTAGTATCCTGAACGATATTCTTTGGAACTAAGATATTTTGACCTGTATGACCATCATCATACAAGATTGTGAGTAAACATACTTTTACTATATTACTTTTGATGTCTCTGATGTTTATTTTGTACTCATGACTTTTTAATGAGAAAGGGAGGCGGGCTATTTTGTTTTTTCTTACCTCTGCTCACATAAGCCCCTAGCCTTCTGTATTCTGCTACTCTGCACCAATATCTAAACATATTGGTATCATAATTCTAACAGGTTATGATCATATTTTCTAATAGCTGAACATAGCATTTATTAGATTTTCTTAGTGGGTCTGTAGATAATGGGTCAGCCATAGCAGAGCACTTGATGCACCAACCTGGATACAGTCTGCAGTGCCTTTCATGTTCCTTGATTCGTTTTTTGACACTGTGTTTGCAGGTCCCTATGTAGACTTGTCCACAGCTGCATGGTATACGGTAGACTCCTGCAGAGATGAGAGGGTCCCATTTGTTGGATTTTCTTACTGGGTCTATAGATAATTTGTAGGGACCACCAAACACAGTATTGCCCAGACACAAATCAAGGAACATGAAATGCCCTGCAGACTACTCCAAGCAGATAAGTCATCCATAGCAGAACACCTGATGATCCAACCTGGACACAGCATATTATTTGAGAACACATAAATGCTGGACCACACTAACATCCACCATGTCAGACTACACAGAGAAGCCATTGAAATCCACAAGCATGTGGACAATTTCAGCAGAAAGGAAGAAACCATGAAAAGGAACAAAATCTATTTAAAGCAACTCTAAAATTAGGACAGTAAATAAAGAGCAACACTCTGAAAACAGGGGAATTCCAGACAAGAAATAATCAGGGCCAGCTAACACCTCCCAACAAAGGATTCCCCCAGGCAGGAATCAGCCAGGTCTTGAAACTGAAAGGCTATTCAATGCTAAACTTTTGGGTTATCTAGCAATCAAGCATGCATTTTCAATGTGGGATGGTTTATGTAGTTAGTTTTATTTGTTGTTTAGTAACCTGAAGCCAAAGCTGCATTCCAGAGTTGATTGCAGCATTTTGGGGGGGTTTGCATGTGATGTGGGAAATGGTAGTGTACTTCCTGGAGACATACAGGAGGTTACATATCCCTTTAGAATTTGGGGCATAAAAGAGGAGCCTTTCTTTTGTTCTCTCTCTTTGTCTCCTCCTCTCTTCCTGCTGATGTTACTTCTTGTTAAGAGATATGTAGTATCCTGAACTGTATTCTTTTGGAACTAAGATGTTTTTACCTGTATGACCATCATCATACAAGATTGTGAGTAAACATATTTTTACTATTTTACTTTTGATGTCTCTGATGCATAATTTATGTGCATGACTCTTTAAAGGGAAAGGGAGGCTGGCTATTTTGCTTTTTCTCAACTCTGCTCACATAAACCCCTAATCTTCTGCATTTTTGCTACTCTGCACCAATATCTAACCATATTGGTATCATAATTCTAACCGGTTATGATCATATTTTCTAATAGGTCTTTCATGTTCCTTGATTCGTGTTTGGGCAATGCTGTCTTTGGTGGTCCTTATGTAGACTTGTCTACAGCTGCATAGTATACAGTAGACTCCTGCAGAGGTGAGAGGATCTGTCTTGTCCTTTGCCATAGCAGAGCACTTGATGAACCAACCTGGACACAGTCTGCAGTGCCTTTCATGTTCCTTGATTCATTTGTTGGCACTGTGTTTGCAGGTCCCTATGTACACTTGTCCACAGCTGCATGGTATATGGTAGACTCCTGCAGAAGTGAGAGGATCCCTCTTCTCCATTGCTGAACGTAGCTTTTGTTGGATTTTCTTAGTGGGTCTCTAGATAATTTGTAGGGACCACCAAACACAGCATTGCACAGACACATGAAAGGCACTGCAGACTACTCCAAGCAGAGAAGTCATCCATAGCAGAACACTTGATGATCCAACCTGGACACAGCATATTATTTGAGAACACAGAAATGCTGGACCACACTAACAACCACCATGTCAGACTACACAGAGAAGCCATTGAAATCTACAAGAACTTGGACAATTTCAACAGAAAGGAGAAACCATGAAAATGAACAAAATCTGGCTACCAGTATTAAAAAAAACTCTAAAATCAGGACAGTAAATCAAGAGCAACACTCTGAAAACAGGGGAATTCCAGACAAGAAACAATCAGGGCCAGCTAACACTTCCCAACAAAGGATTCCCCTAGGCAGAAATCAGCCAGGTCTTGAAGCTGAAAGGCTATTTAATGCTAAACAGTGGCCCACTGCAACATTCACATTTGTCTTAAACAGGCAAAAGTTCTTTCTCCCACCCTGGGCAATGTACAGGTTCCAACAGACCTCACAACCTCTGAGGATGCCTGCCATAGATGCAGGCGAAATGTCAAGCGAGAATGCTTCTGGAACATGGAATACTCACAGTAACCCATTGATTCCAGCAACCAACTGACACCTTCTTCCCTTTCTTGCCGCCCCCTTCCCCAGGCCGCCCGAGGCCCGTCGAGGCCCCTCCGTGGAGTCACAGAAGGCCGGCACAAGGGGGTTGGGGAATGTAATTTGTAACTGACTCGAGGGAAATCGCATTAACATATTAGACAACTGTGTCCAACCAACCATCCAAGGGGAAATGTCGAGAGGAGACCTGTCTCTCGAAATGTCTTGCGCGCCTTTTGAAAGGGCTGGCTTGGGCTTGGTTCAAAGTGGGGCTTTTTTTTTTAAGGGAAAAAAATATTTGTAAGTGGATTTATACTTTTCATCCTCATCCATCCCTGGTAATCGCGTTATTGGAAGAGAAATTCATCGTTGGGGAGGACGGGGGGGGGGGGGGTGACATGAGACGTTGTTCATTTATGTGTTTAATCAGAGCTGACATTAAAGGGAGAAAACTCTTTTTCGCTCCCTCGTATCGCCTCCTGCTTCCTTCCCCACCACAGCCAATCTCTTCTGCTCTTTTTTTTAAAAAAATTTGCGCCGCTCTTCGGGAGTGACAACGCGTTTGTCTCCCACACAAAGCACCCCCCAAAACTCCCCTCCCTTCTCCACAGGCAGGAAGAGCTCGGCATTGACAGAAGGGTGTGTGTAGAAAAGGTGGGGAAAGAAAATCCCAGCAAGGATTGGGCCTTACTCGCTTCTTCTGAAGGGAAAATCATAGAATTATAGAATTGGAAGACACCTTGTGGGCCATCCAGTCCAACCCCCTGCCAAGAAGCAAGAGATGGCATTCAAATCACCCCCCACAGATGGCCATCCAGCCTCTGTTTAAAAGCCTCCAAAGAAGGAGCCTCCACCACAGTCTGGGGCAGAGAGTTCCACTGCTGAACAGCTCCCACAATGAGGAAGTTCTTCCTAATGTTCAGGTGGAATCACCTTTCCTGTAGTTTGAAGCCATTGTTCCGTGTCCTAGTCTCCAGGGCAGCAGAAAACAAGCTTGCTCCCTCCTCCCTATGACTTCCCCTCACATATCTGTACATGGCTATCATATCTCCTCTCAGCCTTCTCTTCTGCATGCTAAACCTTCCCAGCTCTTTAATCCGCTCCTCATAGGGCTTGTTCTCCAGATCCTTAATCATTTTAGTCACCCTCCTCTGGGCACATTCCAGCTTGTCAACGTCTCCCTTCAATTGTGGTGCCCAGAACTGGACACAGTATTCCAAGTGTGGTCTGACCAAGGCAGAATAGAGGGGTAGCATGACTTCCCTGGACCCCTATTTACGCAGGCCAAAATCCCATTGGTTTTTTTAGTTGCCGCATCACATTGCTGGCAAAAATGTATTGTCCCATTATCTCAGCAGACTCCAAAGGGGCCTTAGACAGAGAAGGATAGTCCATTTTATGGAGCGGGGAGTTGAAGGAGGAAAACCATTTTCCCCATTTTTACTGGTTATCCTCCTCCTTTCCTATGTCATGAGGACAACATTGGTGGGGGGATAACAGGGACACAGGAGGAAATGATTTAACTCCTTCAATCCCGCCTCCCCCTGTAAATGGATTCTCTTTCTCTGTCTATGCCCCCATTTGGCTTCCACTGTGATAATGGAATAGTATCTCTGTTAGTAGGAGCCCCGTGGTACAAACAGGTTAAACCCCTGAGCTGCTGAACTTGCTGACCGAAAGGTCTAAAGTTCAAATCCCAGGGTGAGCTCCTGCTGTTAGGCCCAACTTCTGCCAACCTAACAGTTCGAAAACATGCAAATGCAAGTAGATCAATAGGTACTGCTCTACTGGGAAGCTAATAATGGCACTCCATGCAGTCATACCAGCCACAGGATCTTGGAGATGTCTACAGTCAATGCCAGCTCTTCGGCTAAAAAATGAAGATGAGCACCAACCCCCAGAGTCCCACATGACTAGACTTAATGTCAGGGGGAAACCTTCACCTTTACTATCTCTGTCAGTAGTCTCCCATCCAAGCATTAACCACAGTTAGTAGTCTCCCATCCAAGAGATCAGGTGGGCTCTGGTGCCTTTGGAGAGTCAAACTAATTTTCATGGAGGGCCACATCAGCCTTTGGGGTTGCCTTCAAAGGGCCATTGAATCCATTGATGGAGAATCCATCTATACAGAGGGCCAACTCTACACATACATATAGAGTTGGACTGGGCTAGCACAGCAGGTTAAACCACCAACTATAGAAGATCCTGCTGACCAGAAGGTTGGCAGTTCAAGCCTGGGTTGGGGTGAGCTCCCACCGTCAGCCCAGCTTCTTCTTACCTAGCAGTTAAAAATACTAATGTAAGTAGATAAATAGGTACTGCTTTGGCAGGGAGGTAAAAAGCACCCCTGAAAAACATCAGAAAAATCTGACCAGGAAAGCATCCATGGATGACAGGCTCCTCGGCATGGAAAATGAAACAACATCACCTTCCCATGGCTGAGTTGAGCGCAGCTGGATGCCGGAGATGAAAAGAGGGAAGCCTTGTCTCTGTTTATGTAATGTCTGTCTTTGTCAATTGTATAAAGGTACTGACTGTTTGCCAAAAATATACCTGTAATCTGCTCTGAGTCCCCTCAGGGAGATAGAGCAGAATATAAATAAAGAATATTGTTACAGTAGAGTCTCACTTATCCAACACTCGCTTATCCAACATTCTGGATTATCCAACGCATTTTTGTTGTCAATGTTTTCAATACATCATGATATTTTGGTGCTAAATTCATAAATACAGTAATTACTACATAGCATTACTGTGTATTGAACTACTTTTTCTGTCAAATTTGTTATATAACATGATGTTTTGGTGTTTAATTTGTAAAATCATAACCTAATTTGATGTTTAATAGGCTTCTCCTTAATCTCTCCTTATTATCCAACATATTCGCTTATCTAACGTTCTGCCGGCCCGTTTATGTTGGATAAGTGAGACTCTACTGTATTATTATACATACATATGATAATAAAAATGGGTGGGAGTTGTCATTTGAGGACCTAAATTGGGTAAAAAATAAAGAACACCCACCACTATGTATAAATAGATAGATAGATGATACTGACAGACAGATAGATAGATAGACATATAGTGTGTGTGTGTATTTACACAGTGGTTGGTGCTCTTTAGTTTCTGCCCAATTTTGGTCCCTAAATATTGAATGACACCTCCCATCACTTTTTATTATCATGGAGCCCCTGATGGCGCAATGGGTTAAACCCTTGTGCAGGCAGCACTGCTGACAGACAGGTTGCCAGTTCAAATCCAGGGTGAGCGGGTGAGTTCCCGTCTGTCAGCTCTAGCTTCCCATGTGGGGACATGAGAGAAGCCTCCCACAGGGATGGTAAAACATCAAACATCTGAGCATCCCCTGGGCAATATCCTTGCAGATGGCCAATTCTCTCACACCAGAAGTGACTTGCAGTTTCTCAAGTCGATCCCGACACACACAAAAAATCATCCGCCATGCTGATTGGGGATTGCAACCCACAACACTTGTGGCTCTGAGGTTGGGGAAAGGCTAAAGGACATGTTAAAGCCAGGCATCCTCTCCACAAGCTTTGAATCTAAATCCAAACCCCATTATCCTGACTGCAGCCTTCCAGATGTGACTGTATCCCAACTCCCATCAGCTCTAGTCATGAATACAGGGACGGCAGTCCCGCATCTAGACAGCCTCCTTAGATACTCTTTGGACCAGAGACTGGAGGGAAGGGGGAAGGGGGCGGGCGAGGGGCATCAGTCAGCGGAGGCGAGCTGTCATCCCTCCCGACAGAGCCTCTCCCGGCTTCCTTCCTCCCTTCCCCGCGCCAGCCTTAATGGGCGCCCCAGCCTCGCTTCTTCCGAGCGCTTTTCCGCTCTCGTCCCGCTCATTTAAAACGAGCCTGACGTTTTCAAAATAATTAACTAAAACGCCAAGAAGAAGCAGCAGCGCATTGGAGGGCTCCTTTTTTTCTTTCCCCATCTCCCTTGCTGTCTGATGGTTACTCGTGTCGACGCTGCCACTTGATCAAAGGGCCGGGTAATTATCTTTAAAAAGTTGTTCGGGAAGGGAAAGATTGTATTTATTTTTTTGCAGGCAACGGCGGGAAGGGGAGGGGGAGGCAAAGATTCCCCTCGTTGGCCTAGACTAGAAACGTGTATCAAACCCATGTCATTTTATGTGGGGCCCCAGATGCTGGACTGCTCTTCTTCCTCATCTTTAAACATCAGGACCAGAGCTGGGATACACAGTCACATCTAGAAGTTTATTGTTGAGTCAGGAAAGTGGGGTTTGGATTTAGATACAACTCTTGTGGATATGATGCCTGACGTTAAATCGTTCTTTAACTGTGTTGTTGAAGGTTTCATGGCTGGAATCACTGGGTTGCTGTGAGTTTTCCAGGCTGTATGGCCATGTTCCAGAAGCATTCTCTCCTGATGTTTCACCCACATCTATGGCAGGTATGCTCAGAGGTTGTGAGGTCTGTTGGAAACCAGGCAAGTAGGGTTTATATATCTGTGAAAGGTCCAGAATGGAGAAAGAACTCTTGTCTGCTTGAGGCAAGTGTAAATGTTGCAACTGGCCAGCTTGATCAGCATTGAATGACCTTGCAGCTTCAAAGCCTAATTGCTTCTTGCCTGGGAGAATCCTTTGTTGGGAAGTGTCATCTGGCCCTGATTGTTTCCTTTCTTGAATTCCCTTTTTTTCTGAGTGTTGTTCTTTATGCACTGTCCTGATTTTAAAGTTTTTCCATTCTGGTAGCCAGATTTTGTTCATTTTCATGGTTTTCTCCTTTCTGTTGAAATTGTCCACATGCTTGTGGATTTCGATGGCTTTTCTGTGTAGTCTGACATAATAGTTGTTAGAGTAGTCCAGCATTTCTGTGTTCTCAAATAACATGCTGTGTCCAGGTTGGGTCATCAGGTGCTGTGCTATGGCTGACATGTCAGGTTGAGTTACTCTGCGGGGCCTTTCATGTTCCTTGATTTGTGTTTGGGCAATGCTGCATTTGGTGGTCCCAATGTAGACTTGTCAACAGCTGCATGGTATATGGTAGACTCCTGCAGAGGTGCACAGAAATGCTGGACCACTCTAACAGCTACCATATCAGATTACACAGAGAAGCCATTGAAATCCAGATGCTTGTGGACAATTTCAACAGAAAGGAGAAAACCATGAAAATGAACAAAATCTGGACAACAGTATTTTTTTAAAAAACATTAAAATAAGGACAGTGAATAAAGAACAGCACTCAAGAAACAGAGGAATTCCAGACAATAAACCATCAGGACCAGCTAACACCTCCTAACAAAGAATTCCCCCAGGCAGGAAGCAGCCAAACATTGAAGCTGAAATTCTATTCAGTGGTAATCAAGATGGCCAACTGCAACATTCTCACTTGCCTCAAACAGACAAGAGTTCTTTTTCCCACCCTGGACACTCCACAAATATATAAACCCCACTTGCCTATTTTCCAACAGACTTCACAACCTCTAAGGATGCCTGCCATAGATGAAGGAGAAACATTAGGAAAGAATGCTTCTGGAACATGGCCATACAGTCTGGAAAACTCACAGCAACCCACTGTCCTTTAATTTTTCCCCAACCACAAAGCCATGAGGGCGGCTGGGTTGCAATGCTACATCATGCCCAGAAAGTGATGCAAGTTCAATAATATCCGGGGTATAGAAACTGAAGATCATCAACCACTGTGTTGGGTTTTTCATTCCTGAACTGCATAAGTCTCTTGTGTCATCAGGATCCCCCCCCCCCCCACACACACACACACATTCCTATGCATGCTTTCCCAGAAAGAGCTTTGTCTTTCCTCCTCCTGCTAGCCATTGTCTCCACACACCCCCTTTGATGATGTAGCAATGGAATTCTGTGAGGCAACTTCCTTTTTTTGAGTTTTATTGCCCTTAGCTGGCCATATGGCCATTTGCCATTGTTCTTCTGTCTTTTATTCCTTCCAGTAAGGGCGCTACATTCTTGAGAGACCTTTTCTCTCAAGAATGTATTCCTTTTTCTTCAATAAATATTTTTGAACCTAAAGATCTGACTCCGCAATCCTAAACTATCCTAAAGAATTGAAGCTTATCCCAGCTCATCACAGTAAGTTTCTGCTGGTTATGAAGTTTACATCTGGCACTCTGCAAACGTATGGTAGAATCACCCCAACTGAAATAATCCCACTGGAGCATTGCAGCACAACAAAATACCTGGGCATTACTCTGGACCGTGCTCTGACATATGAAAAGCATTGCTTGACTATCAAGCAAAAAGTGAGGATCACAGCCAGACACAATGAAAACATCGGCCCTTGCTATTCTGCTCCTGAATATGCATGCCCAGTGTGGAACACACCTCACCACGTTAAAACAGTGCATGTGGCTCTTAATGAGAAATGCCACATTCTCACAGGATGTCTACATTCCATACCACTGGAGAAATTATACTGCTTAGCCGGTATTGTACCAACTGGCATCGGCTGGGAAGTAGCAGCCAATAATGAAAGGACCAAGGCAGTGATATCTCTGACCCACCCCCTGTTCAGATATCAGCCAGCAAGCCAATGCCTTAAATCAAGAAATAGCTTTCTAAGATCTACAGAGATACTCACAGGAACACCTCAGCAAGTGAAAGTCCAAAAGTGGCAGGCTAAAACACGGAACCTCAAGCCATGACTGATACCGGATGAGTGACTCCCTCCTGGCCACACAGAAGACTGGGCGACTTGGAAGGCGCTGAAGAGACTGCGCTCTGGCACCATGAGATGCAGAGCCAACCTTAAGAAATGGGGCCACAAAGTGGAGCCCCCGACAGGCAAGTGTGGAGAAGAACAAACCACAGGACACCTATTACAATGCAGCCTGCCACATGCATGATGGAGGACCTTCTTATAGCACCACCAGAGGCACTCCAAGGGGCAAGCGACTGGTCAAAGGACATTTAGTATCATGCAAAGTTTTTAACTTTGTGTTTTAAATACATCACAGCTGTACCCTCTGTTTGCTTCTGACACAATTCATAAATATTACAAGATGAGACTTAGTAAGCTAGCTAGCTTCAAGACCTTTTCTATCAAGAATGTATTTCTTATACTTCAATAATTATTTCGGAACCTAAAGTTCCGGTGGCGCAGTGGGTTAAACCACTGAGCTGCTGAACTTGCTGACCAAAAGGTCGGCAGTTCGAATCCGGGGAGTGGGGTGAGCTCCCGCTGTTAGCCCCAGCTTCTGCCAACCTAGCAGTTCGAAAACATGCTCCAGCGGTACTGCTCCAGCGGGAAGGTAACAGTGCTCCATGCAGTCATGCCGGCTACATGACCTTGGAGGTGTCTAGGGGCAATGCCAGCTCTTCAACTTAAAAATGGAGATGAGCACCACCCCCAGAGTCAGACACAACTAGATTTAATGTCAAGGGGAAACTTTTACCTTTACTAAAGTTCTGACTCTGTAATCTTAAACCATCCTGATGAATGGAAACTTATCCTAGCTCACCACGGTTAAGTTTCTGCTGGTTATGAAGTTTACTTCTGGTGCTTTGCTATATTTATGGTGGAATCACCCCAACTGAGGGTTTTTTTGAGCCTAAGAGCTCTGACTCCCCAGCGGAAGGCTGATGTGGCCCTCCATGGGAATACTTCCCCGCCCTGATTCGCCCTCCTCTTTCTCTCTGGGGCAGTTACCTGCGCACTGCTGCTGCTGCTGTTGTGGTTGTGGTTGCTGGGGGCGCCCCGGTGTCCCTTCCCAGGCGGCGGCTGCTTCTCAGGGGCCCCCAGTTTCTGTTTGTTGTTGTTCCTGGGCGGGCTGGGGCTGTAGGGCTTCAGGAACATGAAGTCGCTCTTGGCCGACTCGGGCGTGAGGCAGACCTTGTAGCAGTACCCCGGCGGCGCCCCGGCCGTCCCGCCTTCCTCCTCCAGGGCGCCGGGGGGCGGGGCCTGGTTGTTGTTGGCGCCCTTGAAGGTCTCCGCGGGGCCTTCCTCCTCGCTCCCCCCGCAGGGCCCCAGGGCGCAGGCGAAGCTCAGCCGCTCCTTGCGACACTTGACGGCGGCGAGGACCACGATGGCGACCAGAAAGGTAAAGGAGACCGAGCCCAGGGAGACGATGAGGTAGAGAGTGAGCGGCGGGGCGGTGGCAGCCTCGGGAGGCTCGTCGCGCTGCTCGTGTCCCGTCTCTTCCGCGTCGCCGTCCACTAAGGAGAGCAGTAAAGCGATGGAGGTGGAGAGCGGCGGCTGCCCGTGGTCTCGGACTTGGATTAAGAGCCGGTGCCTCGCAGGCTCTCCCTCTCGGAAGCCGCGCAAAGTGCGGATCTCTCCCGAGTGGGGCGCCACGCCGAAGAGGCCCTCCCCACCTCCGCCCACGAGCTGGAAAGAGAGCCGCGCGTTCTGCCCAGCGTCGGCATCCCGGGCTGAGACTTTTCCCACTAGGAACCCGGCCTCCGCGGATCGTGGGATCTCCACCTCCACCTCCGAGGAGGAAGAGGCGTTGTTGCGGGGCGTTGGGGCCACGATGACGGGCGCGTTGTCGTTCTGGTCCAGGACGAAGACGTGGAGGGTGGCGTTGCCGCTCCGCGGAGGAAAGCCTGCGTCCTGAGCTACCACTTGGACACGGAAGTCGCGGAGCTGTTCATAGTCGAGGGAGCGCAAGGCGTAGACGTGTCCGCTGTCGGCGTTGACGGAGAGGTAAGTGCCCACGGGCATGCCCCGGATGCGGCCCTCAGCCAGCGCGTAGGATAAATACCCATTCTGCTGGGCATCTGGGTCGCGGGCTGAGACAGAGCAAAGCGAGGCGCCGGGAGCGTTGTTCTCCGCGACATAGACACGGTACGAGGGTTGCAAGAAGCGCGGCGCGTTGTCGTTCACGTCCGAAACCGGGACTGTGAGCGTCCGCCGCGTGGACAGCGCTGGGGAGCCCGCGTCGCGCGCTGTCAGCGTCACGTTATACTCCGCCACAGCTTCACGGTCCAGCTCTGCCGCCGTCTCCAACGTGTAGTAGTCCGGGAAGGAGGGACGGAGCCGGAAAGGCAGCCCGCTTGGGATCTCGCAGCTCACGCGCCCGTTGTCTCCAGAGTCGCGGTCGCGGACGCTGATGACGGCGACGACGGTGCCCGGCGGGGCGTCCTCCATCACAGGTGCCGCCAACGAGGTGAGGGTGACCTCGGGCGCGTTGTCGTTGACGTCGAGGAGCTGGACGAGGACGCGGCAGTGCACGGCGACGGCGGAGGGGCCCCTGTCCTTGGCCTGAACGAAGAGCTCGTGCAGCGGCGCGCGCTCGTAGTCCAGCGGGGCCCTCAGCCGCACGCGCCCGCCTCGCGGCTCCACGCTGAAGAGCTCCCGCGCGGCAGGCGGCGCGTGCCCGCTGAGGGCGTACTCGACTTCCCCGTTGGCGCCTTCGTCGGCGTCGGAGGCGTTGAGCCGCACCACCAGCGTCCCAGGCGGCGCGTCTTCCGGCAAGCTAGCGCTGTAAGACGGCCGGTCGAAGACGGGGACGTTGTCATTGGCGTCCAGGACGGCCACCGTGACCCGCGCCGTCCCGGAGCGCTCGGGTTGCCCGCCGTCCAGCGCGGTAAGGAGCAAGCGGTGGCTGCGGCGGGCCTCGCGGTCGAGCGCGCGCTCCAGCACCAGCTCGGCGAACTTGCTCCCGTCGCGGCGCGCCTGCACCGCCAGGGAGAAGAAGCCCTCGTTGGGGCCCAAGCGGTAGGTCCGCAGGGCGTTGGGGCCCACGTCCGGGTCGTGCGCGCTCTCGAGGGGGAAGCGCGCCCCCGGCAGCGCCGACTCCGCCACCTCCAGCACGAACTCAGGCCAGGGGAAGCGCGGCGCGTTGTCGTTGATGTCCAGCACCTCCACCTCCACGCGGAACAGCTCCAGCGGGGACTCCACCACCAGCTGGAGGCGAAGCAAGCAAGGCTGGCCCCTCTCGCCGCCCTCGCCGCCTTCCCCGCCTTCGCCCGCCCCGCACAGCTCCTCGCGGTCCACCTTCTCGTTCACGAAGAGGATCCCGTTCTCCAAATTGACCTCCAGGTGCTGCTTGGCGCCCGCCCGCGACACCAGGCGCAGCCGCCGCGCCGACAGCGCCGCCACGTCCAGCCCCAGGTCCTCCGCCAGGTTGGCCACGAAGGCGCCGTGCTCCAGCTCCTCCGGCACCGAGTAGCGCAGCTGAGACGCCGCCAGGCAGTACCACGACAGCCCCAAGAGCAGCACAGCCAGTCCCGGAGCCCCGCGGGGAGCCCCGCCGCCGCCTCGCGCGGGAAGAAGCATCGGGAAAGGAAGGGAACCAGCCGCTCGCTCGCTTGCCTCGCTCGGACTTGCGAAGAGCACTTTGGGCTGAAGGCAGCGAGAGAGGAGAGAGGGAGGGCTCGGCGCCGGCACTTCAGCACCGCATTGGTGGACAGCTCCGTCGACGAGGGCGGGGGGAGGTTAACCCCTCGCGCGCCGAAAGAGCGGGAAAGCCAGAGAGCCAGAGAAAAAGAAGGGAGAGAGAGGAGAGCTCTGTGTGAGCCAGGCAGGGAAATGATTCCCTTTCCATGTGTTGTCCAAGGCTCTCTTGGCCGGTATCACTAGGTTGCTGTGAGTTTTCCGAGCTGTATGGCCATGTCCCTGAAGCATTCTCTCCTGACGTTTCGCCCACATCTAGGGTAGCCATCCTCAGAGGTTGTGAGGTGTGTTGGAAACTAGGCAAGTGAGGTTTATATATCTGTGAAAGGTCCAAGGTTGGGAGGCAAGTGTGAATGGTGCAATTGGCCACCTTTATTATAATTGAATAACCTTTCTACTTCAAGGCCTGGCTGTTTACTGCCTGGGGGAATCCTTTATTGGGAGGTGTTACCTGTCCCAGATTTATTCATGTCTGGAATTTCCTTGTTTTCTGAATATTGTTCTTTATTTACTATCCTGATTAGAGTTAATACTGGTAGCCAGATTTTGATCATTTTCATGGTTTGCTCCTTTCTGTTGAAATTGTTGAAAATAATCTCCTCCAATGTGAACTGAACCACCAAAACTGGGCTCTGCAGGCCAATTGATACCCCACCACAGTCATCAGAAGAGCTGCAAGACCAAGAACAAGCCAGGAGAGTAAAGACAAAGATCCACACAGAGGAAAAGTGTTCTTCCCATACATCAAGGGAACCACTGACCGCATAAGGAAGCTGATGAAGAAACACAACCTACAAACTATCTACAGACCCGCTAAGAAAATCCAACAAATGCTACATTCAGCAAAGGACATGAGGGATCCTCTTACCTCTGCAGGAGTCTACCCTATACCATGCAGCTGTGGACAAGTCTACATAGGGACCACCAAACGCAGCATTGCCCAAATACGAGTCAAGGAACATCAAAAGCACTGCAGAGTAGCTCAACCAGAGAAGTCAGCCATAGCAGAGCATTTGTTGGACCAACCTGGACACAGCATATCATTTGAGAACACAGAAATGCTTGACCACTCTAACAACTACCATGTCAGAGTACACAGAGAAGCCATTGAAATCCACAAGAATGGGGACAATTTCAATAGAAAGGCGGGAACCATGAAAATGGACAAAATCTGGCTACCAGTATTTTTTAAAAAAACTCTAAAATCAGGACAGCAAATAAAGAACAACTCGCAGAAGACAGAGGAATTCCAGACAGGAAACAATAAGGACCAGCTAACACCTCCCAACAAAGGTTTCCCCCAGGCAGGAAACAGGCAGGCCTTGAAGCTGCTGGGCTATTCAATGCTAACCAAGCTGCCCAATTGCAACATTCACACTTACTTCAGGCAGACAAGAGTTCTTTCTCCCACCCTGGACCTTCCACAGATATATAAACCCCACTTGCCTAGTTTCGAACAGATCTCACAACCTCTGAGGATGCCTGCCATAGATGTGGGCGAAACGTCAGGAGAGAATGCTTCTGGCATGTGGTCATAGAACCCGGAAAACTCACAGCAACCCAGTTATTCCGGCCATGAAAGCCTTGGACAACACAAGAGAGAAGAGAGAGTCAGGAGAGCCCTGTGTGACTCCCTTTCCCCGCCATGCAGGGAAATGATTCCCTTTCTTCTGCTCCTTTCCCCACATCTTCAACCACGGCCAGCCCAAGGAAGGAAGTCCCGGTTTGAGGGAGCGCCGAGGCTGGACCCCTCTCTCTCCCTCTCTCTCTCCCTTTCCTCCGCCCCCAAAACAAAGTTCCCCTCCAAGCCCCGGATGAAACCCAGCGCGAGCCCCAATCTCCTCGGCTCCGAACATCAGAACCCGGCGCGTGGATTTAACCTCTCACAGATGGTTAAGCTCCTCCAGAATTGATTACATTCCCCCGCGCGCTGCTGGCCTTGTAATGCTGATATGTTTTGTTGTTTTTGGGGTTTTTTTAATTACCGGAGATGGGGATTACATTCCAGACAGGCGGATCAAGAGGCTGAGGCCAGGGAGAAAGAAAGCAAGCAAGTGCTCCTCTCTCTCTCTCTCTCTCTCGATCTCGATCTCTTCCCAAAGCGCGGCTTCCCGAGTCCCGGTGCTGCCCGAGGATGAAGGGAGAGGGAGCCCCAAGGAGCGCCGAGCTTTGGAGAACTTCCCTTGAACCGGGGTCTGTTGATCCCAACCCTCCGGAGACGGAGTTGATTAAAGCGCCGGCTAATCCCTTAACCACCTACTTAGGGGATTGCCAAACGGCGCAGATTTCCGAGGAGATTGAGCTGAGCACTGATACTCTCTGCCCAACAAGGGGGAGGGGCTCCCCTTGGCCCGGACGCCGCAACATAGGCAGACCCCAGACCTTCTGTAGTTTGGAGCTCACGAGACGCCTCTTCCTTGGCAGGAGGAGCACAGGGACACAACGGACTCTGGTCTTTTGCCTTGCCTTCGCCCTCACCTTCCCTTTGCTCTGCTTTTGCTTTGCCTTTGCCTTGTCTTTGGCCTTGCCTTCGGCTTCCCTTTGATTTCCCTTGCCTTACCTTTCTTTTTGTCTTCCCTTTTCCTTTGCCTTGCTTTTGCCTTCGCTTTGCTTTGCCATGCCTTGCCTTTGCCTCGTCTTTTGCCTTGACTAGCCTTCTCCTTACCCTCCTTTTGCTTTCTCTTTGCCTTTGCTTTCTCTTAGCTTTCCTTTCCTTTTGCCTTTCCTTTGCCTTTCCTTTGTCTTTCGCCTTCGATTTGCTTTGCCCTGCCTTGCTTTTGTCTTGCCTTCACCTCACCTTCCCTTTCCTTTTGCTTTCGCTTTGCCTTGTCTTTTGCCTTTGCTTTGCCTTGCTATGCCTTGCCTTTGCCTCCTCTTCTGCCTTGCCTTGCCTAGCCTTTGCCTTCCCTTTGCTTTCTCTTTGCCTTTACCTTCTCCCTCACATTTCCTTTCCTTTTGCTTTCCCCTTGCCTTCCCCTTGTCTTTTGCCTTGCCTTCACCCTCACCTTTCCTTTCCTTTTGCCTCCCCTTGCCTTCCCCTTATCTTTTGCCTTGCCTTCGCCCTCACCTTCCCTTTGCTTTCCTTTTGCTTTGCCTTTGCCTTGTCTTTTGACTTCGCTTTGCCTTGCCATGCCTTGCCTTTGCCTTCCCATTGCTTTCTCTTTGCCTTCACCTTCACTTTCCCTTTCCTTTCCTTTTGTCTTCCCCTTGCCTTTGCCTTGCCTTTTGCCTTGTCTTTTGCCTTGCCTAACCCTTCGTTTTGCTTTGCCATGCCTTGCCTTTACCTCATCTTTTGATTTGCCTTGCCTAGTATTCACCTTTCCTTTGCTTTTCTTTTGCCTCCCCTTTACCTTTGCTTTTGCCTTGCCCTGCCATGCCATGCCATGCCATGCCTTTGCCTTGTCTTTTGCCTTGCTTAACTTTTGCTTTTGCCTGTGGGCCAGAGAGCTGGGCCATAAATAACAAAATGAATTCCAACAAAGACAAATGTAAGATACTACACTTAGGCAGAAAAAAATGAAATTGAAGATACAGAATGGGTGACACCCGGCTCAACAGTATCCTGGAAAAAAGTGATTAGTGGCAACTCCAAATAAATTCAGATCCCCATAACTAAATGAACTACATCCAAGAGTATTGAAGGAACTAGCAGAAGTCACTTCTGAACCACTGGCAATAATCTTTGAGAATTCTTGGAGAACATGAGACGTCCCAGTAGACTGGAGGAGGGAAAACATTGTCCCTATCTTCAAGAAGGGAAAAAAGAGGACCCAAACAATTACTGTCCAGCCAGCCTGACATCAACACGAGGAAAGATTCTGGAGCAGATCATTAAGGAGGCAGTCTGAAATCACTAAGAAAGGAATGCTGTAATTACTAAAAGTCAACATGGATTTGTCAAAAACAAGTTGTGCCAGAATAATCTTATTTCTTTTTTCTATAGAGTTACAAGCTTGGTAGATGCAGGGAATGCTGTGGACATGTAGCATATCTTGATTTCAGTAAAGCCTTTGACAAAGTCCCCCATGATCCTCTTGCAAGCAAATTAGTCAAATGTGGGCTAGGAAATACTACTATTAAGTGGATCTGTAATTAGTTAAGCGATCAAACCCAAATGGTACCCACCAATGCCTCCTCTTCATCCTGGAAAAAAGTGACTACGTGGGTGCTGCAGGGTTTGGTCCTGGGACCAGTACTGTTCAACATCTTTTTTAATGACCTGGATGAAGGTTTAGAGGGCAGGTTTATAAAGTTTGCAAATGACACCAAATTAAGAGGGATAGCTAATACTCCAGAGGACAGAATCAGAATTAAAAACAATAGATTAGAGAGCTGGGCCAAAATGAATTTCAACAAATGTAAGATAATACACTTAAGCAGACAAAAACAAAATGCAAATATATAGGATGGGTGACATCTGGCTCGACAACATTCCATGTGAAAAAGATCTTGGAGTCTTCATGGACAACAGGTTAAACATAAGCCAACAGTGTGAAGCAGCAGCTTAAAAAGCCAATGGGATTTGGGCTGCATCAAAAGGAGTATAGTGTCAAGATCAAGGGAAGTCATGGAATCCCTCTATTCTTCTTTGGGCAGACTTCACCTGGAATCACATTGTGTCTAATTGTGGGCACCACAGTTCAAAAGAGATATTGACAAGCTGGAAGGTGTCCAGAGGAGGGTAACTAAAATGATCAAAGGTCTGGACACCATGCTCTATGAGGAGCATTTTAAAGAAGTGGGTATGTTTAGGTTGCAGAAGAGAAGGTAGAGAGGAGACATGATAGCCATGTATAAATATGTAAAAGGATGCCATAAGGAAGAGGGAGCAGGCTTGTTTTCTGCTGCCTTTGAAATGAGTACTTGGAGCAATTGGTTTAAATTACAGGAAAGGAGATACCACCTGAATATTAGGAAGAACTTCCTGGCTATAAGAGCTGTTCAGCAGTGGAACTCTCTGCCTCAGAGGGTGGTGGAAGCTCCTTCCTTAGAAGCTTTTAAACAGAGGCTGGATGGCCATCTGTTTGGAGTACTTTGATTGCGCTTTACCTGCATGGTAGAGAATGGGACTAGATGGCCCATGTGGTCTCTTCGAGCTCTACTATTCTATGATTTTATCATTCTCTTTGCTTTCCCTTTGTCTTCCCTAGCTTTTGCTTTTGCCTTTGCCTTCCCTTACCTTTGCCTTCTCCTTTGCTTTTCCTAGACTGTCCTTGCCTTGCCTTCCCTTGCCATGCCTTGCCTTTCTGTCCCACTAGGAAAGTGGATGAAATGTTCAGACAGTGGGGTGAGTTTCCTTTGCATTTTGGGGGAGCTGGGGACTTGGAAGAGAACTGAAGAAGGCAGAGAGGGAGGACATTTTGCTCTCTCTACAGGAGGACATTAAATCCTTGAGTCATTAGGGTGTGATGGGGAAAGAGGCAAGTCTACCCCCAGTTGACTCCCCTGCTGCCGTCCAAGGCCTGAGGGGAAGGGTTTCCTCCATGTAGACTGAGCCCTTGCTTAACAGATGCATATCATGCCGATAAACACACCCCCAGCAGCTTCTCTCACTTCTTTCGCTCTTCAAGGTAACACAAGAGAAACAGAAATCATAATAAAAATTTATTTCCAGGAAACATTTGAAAGGCAATTAACTGTCCCCAAACAATAAATCACACAAACATGAATGCCCGCCCGCCCTAACAGCATACCATGGGGAGTCATCCAGAGGGAGAAACTGGCTCCCAAGAATGGCATTTGCCTTTGTTTGATCATAACAGTAATTTATTCTGAGTCTCCTATTCTAAGGGGAATGGAGTTTGAGCTTACCTGTAATTCTAGTTTCTCTCCTTTTGAGGGAGAAATTAAGATGTTCTCAAAGCCTTGCACTGAAATAAGCCTGCACTATTTCAGTTCCCTTGCTCTCCCTTCACGCACAATATGAAATGTGAAGAACAGGGATCTACTGCCACATCTGAAATTAAGGATATAGTTCAAACTTCTGTGGAGTCCAGGCCACATGTTTAGGTGCATGGAGACATTTCCATGCCTTGAGGTATTCCAGGCATCTGAAAAGGACAACTTGAATCTATGAAGATGTTATGATGAAATATACTGGGTGGCCCTGGGTCCTATATGAAAAACTGTATATACTGCGCAAGATGAGGCTTCCCAAGTGTTACGGTTCTCAGGAAGAACTTTCAGTTTCACCACCATCATCACCAACATACTGGAACCCAGAGTATCATTCCAGCCATATTGGACTGTTGGAGGGGACCACTGAAAAACATGAGTGCTCCTGGAGATGTGCAAAGAGATGCACATCTCTCTCTTGTGAACATGAAAGGGAGGGTAAGATGGCAGGAGAATCTGCAGTGGACCCTGTGGAGTCCAGAGAAGAGAAGAAAGAACCAGAGAGAAACCTGGGAGGCTAGGCACTTGGAGGACAGACCCAACAGGCTCCTTCTCACACACACATGCACATGCACATGCACATGCATACATACACATTACTATTTGCTCAGAGTACGACTGGTCACCAGACTCCTCCTTAGTCAGCCCCAGGTTTGCTCCTCTGAACCCCAGCACACAGTAGACTAATAGATGCTGCTCTAAAAAAAAACTCATGGGGATAGCTTCCTCACATCTCTTGGCTTTATTGGAGGGTCTTTACGGACTTAAGAGGCCAACTCTGGACAGACAAAAAAGCTATGGGAATAGGAGTAATTTTTTTCTGTGTCAAGAGTGACTTGAGAAACTGTAAGTCACTTCTGTTGTGAGAAAATTAGCCATCTGCAAGGATGTTGTCCAGAGGATATCCGGATGTTTTACCATCCTGTGGGAGGCTTCTCTCATGTCCCTGCATGGGAAGCTGGAGCTGACAGACAGAAGCTCATCCCACTCCCTGGCTTTTCAGTCAGCAGTCACAGCACAAGGGTTTAACCCAGTATGCCACTGGGGGCCCATAGGAACAATGAGGGAAGGAAATGAAAGCTTAACTGGCCTGGCCAATAGAGTCTTGTGGGGATGACAACAGTCTTTTGTTCATGCTGGTGCCTGAGCAGAGTGATGGGCATGGTGTAGTTTTGGCTAGTTGCTTATGCTTCTGGCAGGAGCAAGAACTTCTGTCTGCTTGGAAGAGTTGCTCATTCTGCTGCAACTAATCTCTGAAGCAACAAAGGGTTAATGTTATTTCTCCCTGACCTTCTGCGCACAATAAAAGGGACTTTCATGAATAGTTCCTCAAATGTGTGTGTGTGTGATGGGAACCCAATACTTGAGAGATAAGCCTTTTCTGTGTGACTGCAGCAGTGCAGTAGTACATTTTGAAGTGTAGGCCCATACCAAGACAGTCTCTAAAGCAATACTCCTATGAAAAATCCAAAAATGCAGATCTAACTACAGGTCTAAAAACAGGAATCTAACTGTTTCAATGAAGTCTTTTATAAAGCTGTCTCCAAATGTTTTAGATTATAGCAGAAATCATCCAAAATAATGCATTGTTGCTAGGAAAAATCAATTTCTGCACTAAGTACTGTGGGAACTGCAGTTAAATTCAGAAGGAATGGGGAATGGCAGCTGACACCAGCCAGAACATCCTGTTGGGAAGCACCCTGGACTACTCAAGTCTAAATGTAGTCAGATAGATGATAGAGTTAGATTGAGGGAATCCTTTCCCTGTTTCCAAAGCATGCCTAGATATGCTTTACTGTGTTTCACTCTATCCTGTTTACGTCACATCCCTTACTTTGAAGTTAGTAGAAATGTGAATCTTTAGGGACACTAACTTCTCATTAGTCAGAATGTCTTTTATGGCCCCAATAAACTGGACCATGAGGTTGGAACCATTTTTTGGTTCATTCTTCTCCCTTTGTTCTTCTAGCTAACAAGCAGCATCTTGCTGTCTCTCCTGACAATATGTACCTATTTAAATGTTTGTTATTTTTCCTTTCTTATTTTTCCTTAGAAACCAGTCTAGAGTAGACTAGACAGCTCCCAAGCCTTTCTATCTACAATGGAATTCTTTTTACCTGAATAAATACTTTTTGAACTTTTACTGAAACTCTGCAATTGATTGCCATCCTAAGCTGAAAGGCTTCTCTTTGCTCACCCCGTGTAAGTAACTGTTGCATTTGAAAGCTTTTGCTTTTGCTACTATGCTACATTTTGGTGGAATCTCCCCAGAGAGGGTTAAATTGAGTCTAACTGCTCAGAGATTACCACAACACATCCTGGCTCTATTACACCTCTGCATGAAAGAGACCTGGAGCCCCAGGTCTCAGCGGTGGCTAGGGGAGCCTTTGCACAGTTAAAACTTGTGCGCCAGCTGCGACCGTACCTTGGGAAGCCGGACTTGGCCACGGTGGTCCACGCTCTTGTTACATCTCGTTTAGACTACTGCAACGCACTTTACGTGGGGCTGCCTTTGACGACTGTTCGGAAGCTTCAACTAGTCCAACGGGAGGCTGCCAGGTTAATAACTGGAGCGGCGTTCAGGGAGCATACTACTCCTCTGTTATGCCAGCTCCACTGGCTGCCGATTAGCTACCGAGCACAATTCAAGGTGCTGGCTTTAGCCTATAAAGCTCTAAACGGTTCCGGCCCAGCTTATCTGTCCGAACGTGTCTCCCACTATGACCCACCTCAAAGCTTAAGATCGTCAGATGAGGCCCTGCTCACGGTCCCGTCAGCCTCACAGATGCGGCTGGCGGGGACGAGAGACAGGGCCTTTTCAGTAGTGGCTCCCCGTCTATGGAACGCCCTCCCCATTGAAGTCAGGCAGGCTTCCTCCCTCCTATCCTTCCATAGGAAGGTTAAAACTTGGTTATGGGGCCAGGCTTTTGAATAATAATTGGCAGTGTTAATTATTATCATGTATGCTGAACTCAGTCGACAGACCCAGTTTTTTTTTTGAACTGAACACATCTACCTATATTTTATAATGTGTTTTATCTTATAATGTGTAATCTAAACTCACATATCTACACTGTACATTTTATAATGTGTTTTTATCAGTTATAATTTTTAACTGATTTATATTGTACTGTATAATTTTTTATATATGTGTTTTATTGTAAGCCGCCCTGAGTCCCCTGTTGGGTAAGAAGGGCGGGATATAAATATTGTAATAAATAAATAAATAAATAAATAAATTGTGTACACTATACAAGGGTGTTGGAGGGCAGAGTTTAATTTCTAAAAAGAGATATGAAGGGAAGGAGGATAAGGAGAGCTTTCCCTCTGTCCCATAAGCTTTTTTCACGCTGTTGGATGAGAGCAAATAAGTGGAAGGGGTGAGGCTGGACTTGCTCTGTGGAAAAAAGACAGTGTTCTCTGCTGAAGTACTTTTTATTGGAAAATGATGTCATATCCGTCTGGCAAATGTGAATCTTCATGAACATGTGGAGACTATCTTTTGAAAACCACTAATCAAGAAAAGCATGACCTTGTTAGAAGTCAATTCTTTGAACAAGTGATGTTCACAAGCATTCATGTAATGGCACATACAGGTAAGTGAGCTGTTAAACTGAAGAACCATGTCTTTGAACTGCCAAGGACAAAGACATGCCACTATAAAAATATATTTGGTTATCAGAGAATTGTTGTTTCTTTAAAGTTGAAATTGCAGTTGTAATTGTAACTGAGTTGTAATTGCCCAAAACATATACACTCCCTTTAAAAACCCTTTAGTTTAAAATAGGCACTCAGAGATTTTTTTTTAAAAAAAACAAAGTCTTCTTTGAAAAATAACATATTTTGTTTACTCATAAACATCTTGTATTAATTCACCACACAGGCACATTTCATATTGAAGTTCTGTTACAGATAGGATGTAACTTCTCTGTGTTGAGTATACAGGGTATCATTCTTAATCAAAGGTCCATAGTCTTTAAATATACCTGTACTCACTGAAGTCCATAAGCATACTTCTATATTAAAGTTCAAACAGCAGCATACATGCATCCACCTCCACTGAGGTCTGATGTAAAAGTGAATACAAAATGGAGTCCTGAGTCTGAACATGCTCAGTACAGTGACATATCTATAACCCCTCCCACACCAAGGAGATACAGTCAAACTGGCAAATCAACAGACACATAGAATACAGGTTAGCAAATATATACATTAACAAATAAATAGTGAGAGGCTTGAGAGGTTGCTATTTCCAGGATTTTTAGTATATTCTTGTTAGTTATCAATGAAAACTAAGGAGTTCTGGCACTCTCTCTAATTAATAGGGATCCCAGCAAGATCTGAGCCCACCCCTTGCAAGGGAACCATAGCAGGTTTCAAGTCTGAAAACCTATCCCCCCCTTTTTTTCCCCATGTTCCTGCAAATATCCTTTCCTTCAGACTGCTCTGAGATTTCCTCCCTCCCTCCACAGAGCTGAGAAGAAGGTCAGCACTGGTAGGGGCAGACATCCATTCACATCATAAATGATGGGAGCAGGCCAAGAATAGATGATTCTTCAGGCATCCCTCTTTCTCTGCTCAGACATGGGAGAGAAAACAGGGTTCTGTGATTTGAACATACACAGTGAGCACCCTCTGTCCTGTCTGGCCGTGGCCTCATTGCAGAACAAGGGTGGCCAGGAGGAGGCCATACCACTTTTCCAAGCAGGGGGTCAAGCAGGATAGCACCCAGGAGTTCTGAGCAAATGAACGAGGCTGTTCTGCCTTAAGATCAAGTATTGCATTTGTTCTAGTGTTCTTCACCCAACAGAAAGATGGAGATGAGACTAGATTTGCTTGGCCTCATCTACAGACATGCTTCCACCCCCACCCACCCACCCTCACCCCCAGTGCCAAAGAGCTCCTGCCATCCCTGGAAAGAAAGGGAGCAGTTATTGTATCTCAGGCCAGAATAGTACTGCTCCTCGACATTCCTCTCTTCATCCCTTGCCCTGCTCACTTATTCCTATCACCTCGTTGTATACATAGTCTCTGTTTCCACACATTTCCTGCAGCCACCCAATGTACAAATTAACAGACAATGCAACCAAGCTAACACAGGCATCCACCAGAGCCTGTCTAAATATAGAATAATACAATTGTTATTGTTGTGTGCCTTCAAGTCTAACTGAATGTGACCATAAGGCGACTTTATCATGGGATTTTCTTGTTAAGATTTATACTGAGTGGATTTGCCTTTATCTCTCTCTGAGGCTGAGAGTAAGACTTGCTCAAGATCAGCCAGAGAGTTTCCATGGCCAAGCGAGAATGCAAACATTGGTCTCCAGAGTTGTAGTCCAGTGCTCAAACCACTATATTATAAACCATACTCTCTATCGATACACATAATAAAAGTGAAAATATGTATGTGTGTATGTGGATGGGGTGTCCACTTACATAGACAAGCTCCTGCCTCCACAAACAGCTATAGTTCCCACTACTCAGGAGATACCCATGGCCCTCCTTCAAATGACATTGCAGCTTATAGCAAGTGCCATGAATATGTCCAAAAGCTCTGCCAATGTCCTCCACAAACACTATATTGCCCACCACCCAAGTGAAGGCTTTCATATGGGGACAATTTCATCCTAGATTTTCTGTTTTTCCTCCACCTCAGACATTCTACAGTTGCTCCTTGGGAGCCATTCCTCAAGCTTCCTTCTTGTTTTCTCAGCAAAACCAATTCCTCTGCAGACAGCCAAGGACTGCCCCAGGTGTCTCTATTATCACCTCCAAGCCAGAGGTATGGGTATAAAAGGATACTCCTACCAGAAGGCATTATTGGTGATGTTCTCCCAGAAATGATGGCACATAAGCCATGGGGCTATTCTGAAGGCTACTCTGCCTTGGCTGTAATTGTCGTCGTCGTCATCCTCCTCCTCTGTGCTTCTGTATCAATAAATTCCCCTTGTTTTTATTTCTTAAATTCACCCGTCAGGTATGCTAAGGCCAGCTTCCAATTTCTTTCAAAAAAATGTATGACTTTCATATTTCAGATTGCTTGAAATCTTGGCCATCTGAGGGTTAAATAAAATTATGCATAAACTCTGCATAGTACAGTGTCAGGAGTCAAGGTGGTGGGTCGCACTGGAGGTGGGCTGAGGAGTAATTGTATTGTGGGTGGCGGGTTATCTATGTATGTGTATGTGTATATGTTTGTAATGTGTATTGTGGGTGTTTTATAATTTTAAAATAAAATTCTATTAAAATAAAATAATAATAATAACAACAACAACAACTATATTTTTATATCCTGCCACCATCTCCCTGAAGGGACTCAGGGCAGCTCACATGGGAACCAAGTATAAAATAAACAAAGATTACAAGCTAAAACACAATTAAAAACATAATAACACATAAACAATCTAATTAAAATAATTAAAAACAGCAGAGTAAAAACATCACAATGATACATCAACTAACCTCAACAACCAGTAAACCAGGACATGGTGGGCATGATCAGATTTGAGAGGGCAGGACAAGGATTTGTGCAAAATGCAGGTTATAGGGCCAGACCTCGGGGTAAAGTGCTGAGAAAACCTAATCAATAAATTAGGGCTAGGCAGACCCGATCAGGGACTAAAACCGTTGTTTTTAAACCGTTGTTAAAGTGTATCTTTGAACATCCAGGTTTTCAAGTCCTTGTGGAAGGTGGACAGAGTGGGGGCTTGCCTAATCTCCCTGGGGAAAGAGTTCCAGAGCCACCACCGAGAAGGCCCTCTCCCTCACCCCCACCAACAATGCTTTTGACAGAGGCGGGACTAAGACCAGAGCCTCCCCGGCAGATCTTAGAGCTTGTGCTGGTTTATAGGTGAAGATACAGTCGCGAAGATAGGCAGAGCCCAAACAGTTTAGGACTTTGTAGGTAATAACCTGCACTTTGAATTGGGACCAGAAACCTATTGGCAGCCAGTGGAGCTGCTTTCATAGAGGCATCATTCGTTCCCTATAACAAGCTCCAGTTAGCAACCTGGTTGTCGACCGTTGCACCAGTTGCTGTTTACGGCCCATCTTCAAAGGCAACCCCATGGAGAGTGTGTTGCAGTAATCCAATCTAGATGTAACCAAGGCTTCTCAAGGTATGGTCGCAGTTGATGCAAAGTTTTAACTGTGCAAAGGCCCTCCCAGCCACCGTCAACACCTGAGGATCAAGCATCAGTCAAGGCAAGAAAATGTAATAAAACAACTCATAGTTGCCTACAAGCTTCCTCAAAAGGCACCATTTCCTGTATTTTGCTAATGGATAAAGTCCAAGTTTTGTGGCCTAACTGAAGAATGTTCTGCTCTTAACTAGACAGTCAAAGCCTCCCCTGCCCATGAAGTTTTTGGCTTACTGCAATGGTTCTCCATTGTTCCCTATCAGAACTCTCATCACACTTTGATAAATAAAAAATCCGGTCCACACCATGTTAAAATCATTTCTTCCCCAAGAAGGACAAACCCAATTGTTAATTCCAAATAGGACCACAGAATCAAGTGTTAGATAACCATTCAAAACTAGTAGCTGAGATGAGAAATTGCATTTTAGTCTGAATATCTACATATATCTTGTTAATAGAATAAGGTAAATTTGAGGATACTTTATAAGAAACATCCTCTTATATTTATTTCTGTGACATGGTTTAACTGTAGTAGCATTTCTGGAAGTAAACAAACACAAATAATAATTTTATTACTTTAAAAAAATATTTGTGAAAAAACTGTGTCCACCCTAGAATCCTTCTGCATCCGGCTGATGCAATGTCTGCCACAGGATGAAAACCACTCTCCTAAAAGGGGGCGACTTCCTTAGAGTCTACTGCGATGCATTTTCATTTCCTGCCTGTGACATCAAGGAGATGGCAAATCTCTCTGACAGCCACAATGGAAAGTTAAGAACTTCCGCACATAATATTTCTACGATGAGCAAGCCATACCAAAAAGGAGGATATGGGGACATATTTAGGTGTTCAAACAGTGGGAGACTGTATTAATAAATCTACATTTCTGTGAGAAGCCAGAAAAATTACCCACTTTGTCTGAATGTAGGACCAGATGAGAAAAAAACAATCGCATCCAGGGCTCATTTTCAGGCGGTTTCATTGAAAAACAAGCCCCAGAGGAGATAAAACACATCTCTTTGAAGATATGAGAAGAACAAGTGGTTCACCTATAATAGGATTGCCCTATGTGAGCTCAGGGAACCCCTGGTGGTGCAGTGTGTTAAAGCGCTGAGCTGCTGAACTTGCAGACCAAAAGGTTGCAGGTTCGAATCTGGGGAGTGGAGTGAGCGCCCGCTGTTAGCTCCAGCTCCTGCCAACCTAGCAGTTCAAAAACATGCAAATGTGAGTAGATCAATAGGTATCGCTCCGGCGGGAAGGTAGTGGTGCTCCATGCAGTCATGCTGGCCACATGACCTTGGAGGTGTCTATGGACAATGCCAGTTCTTCAGCTTAGAAATGGAGATGAGCGCCAACCCCCAGAGTCGGACACGACTGGACTTAACATCAGGAGAAACCTTTACCTTTACCTATGTGAGCTCAAAGAAAATCAAACTTCTAGAACTGAGGTCCACATTTTGATGGGAGACCCACCTACTGTGATGCACAGCTCAGGCTTCTTCTATCTTTTTCCTCACTTCTCCATATACCAGATGCAGGGATACCACAGAGGACAAGGAACAATGACATCTGCATTGGTCACTCAAAGAATCATAGTTAAAAAAAACACACTAGAACCAAGAAAGTAATTTTTTTTCATGTCAGAAGTGACTTGAGAACATACTGCAAGTCGCTTCTGGTGTGAGAGAATTGGCCGTCTACAAAGACGTTGCCCAGGGGACGCTTGGATGTGTTAGCTGGGAGGCATCTCTCATGTTCCCGCAAGCTAGAGCTGACAAACCTGAGCTCACCCCATTTCACGGATTCGAACCGGCAACCTTCAGGTCAGCAACCCACCCTTCAGGTCAGCAGTTCAGCTAGCACAAGGGTTTAACCCATTGCACAACCGCAGCTCTCAAAAAAGTAAATAAAGAACATCCCTCAGAAACAGGGGGATTCCAGACAGCAAACAATCAAGTGCCAGTTGACACCTCCCAAACAAAGGATCCCCCAGGCAATAATAGCCAGGGTACCTCCATACAAATAACCTCACTTATTGACTTTGTGGCTGCAAGGCTACTCAATGCTAACCAAGCTTGCTAATTGCAACATTAACACTTGCTTCAAACAGGCACAGGTTCTTTCTCCCACCCTAGACATTCCACAGATATATATACACTCCACTTGCCTCCTTTCCAGCAGACCTCTTAACAAACCTCTAAGGGTGTTTGCCACAGATGCAGGCAAAACATCAGAAGAGAATGTTACTGGAATATGGCCACACAGCCCAAAAACTTCACAGCAACCCAGTCATAGTTTAAGCTAAGCAACCCATTTTTCTTCATGTTGTGTATGATAAGAAGAGTGGAATGGCAAACTGATTTATAAATATGGGGCAGTTATCACTGGTATGGAAAGTAAATGTCATACAGTAGAGTCTCGCTTATCCAACGTAAACGGGCCAGCAGAATGTTGGATAAGCGAATATGTTGGATAATAAGGAGAGATTAAGGAAAAGCCTATTAAACATCAAATTAGGTTATGATTTTACAAATTAAGCACCAAAACATCATGTTATACAACAAATTTTACAGAAAAAGTAGTTCAATACACAGTAATGCTATGTAGTAATTACTGTATTTACGAATTTAGCACCAAAATATCACAATGTATTGAAAACATTGACTACAAAAATGTGTTGGATAATCCAGAATGTTAGATAAGTGAGACTCTACTGTATTGTCATTCAGCCTTCTTTCTTGCCCTGACATCACGTTTGTAATGTCATACTACTGTTAGAGACTGTGCCTGGTGTGCATCCAAAGAATGAAATCCTTGATGAAAACCATAGGATTTCACAAAATCTGATGACAAAGAGGTGCCCATCTTCTTCCTTGTCAATTACATGTTATGGATATGGTCACATTTTCCATCTGCATTTGGATGAAAATGACTTTCTTCTGAAATGGAAGATTTACAGTCTTCGGACTCCTAAGCCAAAGGCATGGAACTCTGTACCTTTTTAGTAAAACAACCCTTGCCAGGATTTTTACCTCACAATCTGCATAATATCTGTCTGTTGTGATCTCTTGGCCAGATGGTCTATGAGCCTCTGCATGATAAACATGATGCGATTTTCAGTCATCATTTGGAAATATATTCAATAGGGGGGCATCTTTTCTCCAAGGAATTGTTGAAAGGCCCCCATACAAGCTTAGCTGTTTACAGTTCTTCTGTTGCATGGAATCCAACTTAAGGCCTTCCTTATCCACAGGAGTTGAGTATGGTTTATTCTTGTTTCTGCTGTGGGAAGCTGTCTGATTCCAGACCTGACTGCAGTTCCAGGCCTTCCCAAAAGTCATTGTGGTGCTAAACACTGACACATTTTACTGCTATAGCATAAGTATTCATGCAATTGAAGGAACATAGCAGAGAAACATTCCAGACTTTTAGCTGATGGAGTCCAATACTCCTCAAAGCCAATGTTAGAACTGGGGCCCCAAGCAAAATCTACCCAGGCAATCCCTCAGCCATGGATCAAAATTCCCATCAATGGACATATGGGAGCCTGGGTTGAAGAGTGCCTCCTCAGGCCAAGGGCCATGGAAGATAAGCTCTTTTATGCCACCAGGCAGCTGTTAACATTTGGTTATGATGCTAAAAAGAACTCAGAAACCCATCTGGCTGATGGCGGAAGTCCAGCTCACAACATTAGCTCCCACAATTATTGAATTATCTATGCAGTGCTTGAATAGAAAGCACTGCATAGGTTTTCAGTCTTGCAAGAGGTCTATATTATTGAAGATCTTGAGTTCCTGACAAAAATGACAACATTGGGGTGGTCACAGGAAGAGTAGAGTTTGCTTGTATTCTCAAAGACCAAGTAAGTGATCAGAACCAAGGGAGATTTCATTTCTAATTCAAGTGGCATACCCATGCTTTACTATTAGTCCACAAAGGACTACACATCTTCCAGTGGAGGAAGAGTGTCTTTGTCCCACACAATGTGTCCAGAAGGAAAGATGATGGCTGGATTGAAGAGGAGGAAGAAGAGGAGGAGGGAGAAAAGATGAGGCAGTAGCAGCAGTTGGACCTGTTTTGGGTTAGCAACTCTACAATGGTCAAAGTTCCAGGACTGACAGTACTGTTGGATGGACAGGATAGGAAGAACAAGGATGAATGAGTATTAAAATCTGTGATATTTGTTGTTGAATATTAAAGTTGAAGGCTGGGATCACAGCAGATGACACCAAAGTAAGTTTTGGTTACAGATTGTGCCCAAATGGCTTCTTTTGTTTTGCTTTCTCTTCTGTAGGAATGGCAGCCTCTACCCTTAGCTGAACTGGAAAACAACTTAAGATGGTTGGTTAGTTTAAGGAACCAATCCATTGCAAAGACACTCCTGGGAGGGTGCAAAACTGGGGAAAATGATAAAGTGGGTATGCAGATGATTCCTTGATTGACTTGAGTGTTCAGTTCTGTAGAGACAAAGGTGCAAGACCCAAAGGACAAAAAGGGACAATCTCAAATAACCAGGAGCTGGGCTACCTATTCAGAAGACTAATGTATTCACATTTGCTTTGCTTTCTCTTCTGTGGGAGTGGCAGCCTCTACCCTTAGTTGAATTGGAAAACATCTTAAGCTCATCTTGGTGATAAAAAGGATCATCTGTCTCACATACATACACAAAGGGGTTGATATTATCTGGCTTGGGAAACTGCTAGAGGGAGCTTTCTTTAATTGTAGAGTGATCTCTGTTCCCAGAAGCTAATGCAAACAGGGGGTATGGGGAAGCAGCTGCCTTCTGGATACATTTGGTACAAGTTTATATCTTTAGAAATTGATACAGTACACAAGTAGTGCAAGTTACACAGAAGGTATTAATTTTATACTTTTATTAAAGGTTTAGCTTTGATGAAGTTTGGGGTACAGTTGCTGTTAGGTCCTTCCGAAACCTCTAGCGGCTTTGATGTTGCAGAACTTGGAAAAAGTGGAAAATGTTTAAAAAATAAAGAAAAATCATATTTCTTGCTTGAAGTCTCTTTCTTGTCCATAAACTTTTGGGGAGGGGGTTGATATGACTTGACAACACTATAGCATCTCTCATCCTATTGATCTGTTGAAAGATTTTATCAGTCTCAAGAGTGACGTTAAAATGAAGAGGAAATGAAAAGTTCCTCGTCACTGTATGAAGCAACAATCTGGACATTCTCACAATTTATTTATTTACAGTATTTATATTCTGCCCTTCTCACCCCGAAGGGGACTCAGGGCGGATCACAATGTACATATATGGCAAACATTCAATGCCATTAGACAAACAACACACAGACAGACACAGAGGCTATTTAACTTTGTGAGGGTATGCTCGATTCCGGCCACAGGAGGAGCTGCTGCTTCATCATCCACTGTGACAACGAGTCCTTTTTTGATGGAGTACTTCCTCATCCGGTGTTGTAAATCAGTTAAATTAGCCTCCCTGAATAAGCGATCCCTAAATTTTCCTACTTGACAGATGCAACTGTCTTTCGGGTTGCTTAGGTCAACAAAGAGCAGGGCTATTTTTTATTTTAATTGTTGGGTGCTCACTCCAACATGGGCTGGCCTCGAACTCATGACCTCTTGGTCATAGTGATTTATTGCAGCTGGCTACTAACCAGCCTGTGCCACAGCTCAGCCCCAAGGGATGTTCTGTGTCTGTTGAACCCCTCCAGAAAAGTTTCTACTACTATTAAATCTGCCAGCAGGAGGCTGGTGGTTTCAGGAATCAAAAAGATGACTGCTTGGAACTGGAGCCAAGGCTTCTATTGGATTAGATGTGGAAGAAAATGAAGTCATCATATATAGATAAGCCTTCTGGCCTGAACACCTAAAGGCACCAGATCCTGCTTGATCTTGGAAACTAAGGACAGTTGGTTCTGATTAATACTTGAAAGGGAGACCACCTACAAATACCAAGTGACATAGGCAAAACCACAACTGAGTATTCCTTGCCAATGAAATTCATGGAGATATCATAATAGGCAACTTGAAGGCACATCCACACATAAAGAGAATAGCCAACTTTCAAGGTATCCCAAAACTCTGTTTCCTGTATTTTTTTTCTACTTCTACCCTGGTGTGGAAATAGAAAATTCATATTTGACAGGAACGTCACACTCTGGAGAAGCGCAAAAACAGGTATCCAAAAAAAGGGTCTACAAGAATTTCCTGATCCCAATGCTCTTCAGGTGGTAAAGATGGAATATCAGGGCTTGCTTGAAAAAGGCCTAACATTGTCAACAGCTCTCAATGATGTGCCCTTCATCCACACTCAGCAAACAACAAGCATGGATGAAGAAATCTTTCTGCAACTGATGCACTTTTAAAACAAAGGCTTTGATGTCATGAACAAAAGTTTTCAGTACCATGGCCTTGAAAGCCCCTAAGAAAGAGAGCAAAAAAATTGATGAAAGCTCACAATAAATGAATAAGAATGATGATGATGGAAGGAAAAGAACAACGAAGTGAAAAAGGGACAAAAAGGATCAGCTATCTCAACACTACAGTCGTGATTAATGGAGAAGTTTCAACATGCTGCAACAACAGCAGTGCATGAAAAGGAACAGAGGAAGGGCGAGAGCTGCATGTGACATACACTCTGCGGATGTGAAATAGGTGGAGTTCCCAACTAAAGCAAGTTTCTGAGTAGTTTGTACCAATGTGAGTAGCAAAGAGTACAAAGTGGAAATATAGAGACTTCAACCTGCTGATATGATCGCTTCTGGTATGATCTTAACATGTCTGTGCAGTGTATGAACATGAACACCTGTTGTAGTTGCCCAGGTTCATGCATTAGATAGGCATGTTGGGAGCATGCCAGAGTAAGCAAAGCTCCAGTGGCATATATCCCACGTATGCCCCAGCGTAAGGCACAAAGAACATACGATCTCTGAGCAACTAAAGAAATTTCTTTTTGGCACCTATCCTGACATCTATCTATGCATGCCAAAAAATGTATGTGAAAAACATGCACAACAAAAAAAACTACCTTAGTCAAATCAAATTATCACTGAAATCTTTACTCCCACTTCATCATTATGGATAAGAGCAACATTTGACCCTCCCCCTCCCACAACATGGGCATTTCATCTCTGATCTGTTTATTTTCCTGAAATTAAATTTGTTTAACACCTACAATGTACATTATCATGGACAGATTATATTTATTTAAGAAAATCAGAGTTTACTGAGATGTTGAGCATAAATCTGAAAGAAGAAAAATGAGCAAATGACAATGTTCTTTTCCTATTGCCTATCTGTAATGGTGATCTGCCCAGGAGACCTTTAATTCATTATTGTTATAGGAAAATACCTTGTGTCTTCAATTGTAAGACAGCATTGGTTGTAAAGCATACCCTGGGAGAACATGAACAACAACAATATATAAGTTACACTGGCAATTTAAAACTCATCCCATTTTTAGAGATGTTTATATAGGGGGAAACTGTGTCTTAAGATTGAAGAAATACAGTAGTAGAAAAGGAATCACCTTTTTTTGGAAGATACACATCTGAAACAAAGATGGAAGAGGAAGATACATTTACTTCCTGCAGCTTTGGGTTATTCTCATATTCTTTGAGTATGGTGGAAGCTCTTTCTCTGAAGTCATTTAACAGAGGCTGGATGGCCATCTGTCAAGGATACTTTAACTGTGCTTTTCCTGCATGGCAGGGGTTGGACTAGATGGCCCATGTGGTTTCTTCCAACTCTATGATTCTATGGTTCTATGATTCTATGATTAGGTAGGTTTTAGAAGAAACTCTCTGCAGATCCATTTTTCCTCCAGCTACTCCATCAGCCTCTTTTAAGTAGACCAGATGAGTCTAACTGGACTGGAGAGAGAGCAACCAGTCAAGAAATACAAACTGGAGATTATCCATGAAAGGGAAACTGGATAAGTTCTCTATTAAGCCAATGGCAACTTGGCATAGAAACAACCAACCCTTCTCTTCAATATTCATGGTCTTTGGATAAGAAGGAAAATTGTATTCAGACATCCTTGTCCAAAAGGTAGAGGTTTAGCAGCAGCTCTTCTAGGGGCATTCTCTTGATCACTTATATGCCTAATACATGCAGTTGTCAAGACTTCTACCTCTCCAACAAAAGGAACACAAATTGGATTTTCTGAGCTTTGAAAACATGGAATTTGGTAAAGGAGGCTGCCCAGACTGTGTTATGGCAGCTTTCCATTACTGCCAAAAGGAGTCTGAATGCTTGATTGCCTCTAGATTTGCATTTACACTCTTGTGAGGCCTGACAGTTGGTGGCGTCCAACCCTCCCTATGACAGCAAAAAGGACTTGGAACTGACATTGATAATCAGGTTCTGGACCCTATCCTTCTCAAAATACATTTAAAGGACAGCTCCAATCACAAAGATGGCTATGGTATGATTTCCCATAAAGAAATATATTCCTAGTGCTGCATTCCCAGCACTAGGAATAGGTATACCTATTCTACCTAACAGAAGAATAGGTATGCTTCATTAGAAGATGGAAACTAGAGCATGGTATAATCCTTCTTGCATGATGAAGGCTATGATAAGCTGAATTGGCAAGTGAAGGAATGAGATGTAAGAGCAGAGATGTGGATGGGCCTTTACTGCCGATGCTCTCTTGCGTCCCCACTAGACAAGCCATTGCACAGCTGGCAGCCTGCAACTGAAGAGACCCCAGGGCTGGATCAGCAAGAATCCCTGCCCAACAGAGCAGAGCCGTGTGTACTGCTCTGCCTCGGGCAACATTGCATGCTTGTCCCATGGAGAGGTTACTGTAGGTCAGAACTGATGCACTCAGGCATAGTTGTGTGGGTGGCCAGGGCAGGAGTCTCCGCGATGTGGCTGGTCAGCACTGATCCATATTGGCAGCACTGGGAAAAGAACCAGGGTTGGAAATAGCAGGGGGTGCTGCAGGTTACAGCTGAGATATGCCTTGGCACAGCTGCCTCCTGGCTCCCAGCCTGGCCTGGCCAATATTATTATTCCACTTTCATGCACACCAAATTCTTAAGATTGTTAAAATAATAATGTGCTAGATATCTCTCACAGAGGAATTTACGCAAATGCTAGATGATTAGGGGGTGAGGGAAATACCTTTATTGCAATATCTGCTTAGGGAATAAGCTCTTCCGTTCCTGATTGTTATTCCTATTATTATGTTTGCTTGTATGTTTTATTACATTCCTTACACACACACACACATCTCTTATACAACTGTTTTCCTGTGGATGCACCTACTGTTTAAAGCCGAGACATGCCTGAAAGGCTGAGGCTGCCCTGGGGAACATCTACATGAAGATTAGAAAGGGCAGGAAAGTGAAATGCACAGCATTGCTATTAATGTAGAGAATCAATTGCAGCAAGTTAAATTTTGACATTTCTCACAGGTTTTTTTTGGGGGGGGGGGGTTTGCAGGATGAGCAGGGTGGAGGTGTTGTGGGCTGTGTGCACCTCTGTGAGTTCATCATCCCTTCTCCGCCAAAGGAGCTTCAGCTCTTTGCATTAAACTGGGTAAGATAAACAGAGGTGCCTTTAGGGAAGTGAAAAGGCTGTGTCAATGAAGTATTTGTATTTATTAACTCACCAGATGGACTGCAGGTCTCCCTCCCTGTGATAGGATGGAAATTATTAAAACCCTGCACATCACACAAGGCTAACTGCACCAGGCCAGAGTATCTCATAAACCATTCTGGTCAGGGATGAGGAGCAGCCAACTGCAAAAGGAAATAAGTGTGTCTTCTGTTTGTCTGGAAGTCTCCCAGGTACAGCCACTTGCCAAATGGTACATTTGGGGGGAAATGCAGATAGTACTTTTAAATTTATTTAAACTCCAAAAGCATGCCAATCTCAATCGCAATTGCAATCCCACTCCCAATCATTCTTTAGTAGGATCCTCAATGTGTGTAAAACTACAGAAGTAAAGCATGAATATAAGAAAGGGCCTGACATTGGGTGTACACTCTGTGGAAGACTGTGGTTTGTTGCTGCCTTTGTGTGAGTCATACTTTCCAGATTAGCGTATGAACTCACACACGTCCTGCAAAAACATACGACAAGTCAACCTTGATCCTAGTACCTCCTAGCAGATGAGTCCCTGTGACCGAGAGATATTTCTTATGCAAGAGAAGTAGCTATTGAACACAGAAGGATAGAAATGCAAACAGTAATTCCATTGGGTACACTAAACATTACTGTAGAGCAGGGATGGTGAATGTATGCATGTTTATAGCCCCAAGAAGAGCAAACCGCGGTGGCATAATGGGTTAAACAGTTGAACTGTTGAATCTGCTGACCTAAGTTGGCAGTTCGAAGGTTGGAGCTCCCGCTGTCAGCCCTAGCGACTGCCAACCTAGCAGTTTAAAAACATGTAAATGTGAGTAGATCAATAGATACCGCTTCGGTGGGAGGTAATAGAGGCACCCATGCACCCATGCCAGTGAAATGACCAGGTGGTTTGCTATGGTTTACAGTGGTTTGCTGTGAATTTTCCGGGCTGTATGGTCATGTTCCAGAAGCATTCTCTCCTGACGCTTTCTTTGCCCACATTAGGAGAGAATGCTTCTGGAACATGGCCATACAGCCCGGAAAACTCACAGCAGCCCAGTGATTCCGGCCATGAAAGCCTCCAATAACACATTAAGAGACTACTGTTTATAAGGAAAGTATGCCTTTCCATGAACCTCATTATATCCTTTCTAAACATAGAAATTCCCCATCTTAGGAAGAGGGGCACCTTTTGAAGTTCTCTGCCTAGGTGCACCTACCTTTGGATGCCAAAACTGGGACTTTGGAAGGATGGGCTAACAGTCCTCTGGAATTCCTAAGCACGGGATGGGGATGAAACAGTGTACAGATCCCCATGGACACTGCAATCTGACAGCAATGTAATATGTGAAATATTTTTCCCATCCATAATTAGTTTACATTCAAGATACTAGCACTCCTAAAATATGGACTATTAGGAATATATTCATAACCTGTTAGAATTATGATACCAATATGGTTAGATATTGGTGCAGAGTAGCAAAAACGCAGAAGACTAGGGGTTTATGTGAGCAGAGGTGAGAAAAAGCAAAATAGCCAGCCTCCCTTTCCCTTTAAAGAGTCATACGCTCGGGCTGTGGCGCAGGCTGGAGAGCAGCTGCAATGAATCACTGCAATGAATCACTCTGACCAGGAGGTCATGAGTTCGAGGCCCGCTCGGAGCCTATGTTTGTCTTGTCTTTGTTCCATGTTAAAAGGCATTGAATGTTTGGCTATATGTGTAATGTGATCCGCCCTGAGTCCCCTTCGGGGTGAGAAGCGCGGAATATAAATGCTGTAAATAAATAAATAAATACGCATAAAATAAGCATCAGAGACATCAAAAGTAAAATAGTAAAAATATGTTTACTCACAATCTTGTATGATGATGGTCATACAGGTAAAAACATCTTAGATCCAAAAGAATTGAGTTCAGGATACTACATACCTCTTAACAAAGAGTAACATCAGCATGGCATGGCAGGAAGAGCATGAAGAGCCAAAAAGAGCCAAAGAGATAGAACAAAAGAAAGTCTCTCCTTTTATGTCCCAAATTCTAAAGGCATATGTCACTTCCTGTGAGTCTCCAGGAAGTATACTCCTATTTCCCACATCACATGCAAAATCTCAAAATGGTGCCATCAACTCTGGAATGCAGCTTTGGCTTCAGGTTACTAAGCAACAAGCAAAACTAACTACATAAACCATCCCACATTGAAAATGCATGCATGATTGCTTAGATAACCCAACATGGACTAATGCAGAATGCTCAGAAATTGCATGATACTGGAATAAAAAGTCCTATAACAAGTATATGTTATAAGATGGTAATACATCTGGGTATACCCTGGGCAATGTCTTTGTAGATGGTCGATTCTCTCTCACCAGAAGCAACTAGCAGTATATTTGCTTCTGACATGATAAAAGAGTGCATATTGATGAAAAGAGGGAAGAAAGCAAACAGGAAACTAATAGTGACTTGACATGCAGCACTTACCCCATGGCACTACATACCCAACATTTACTCCTGTTCCATTCTCCTATGTTTACTGTCCCTGCAGCGCAAGTATAACCTAAGCAATTTAATCCAAAAGGAGCAGGACCCACATGAGAAGTGGGTAAAATCTGTGTTCCCTAACTAAAAGTACTGAATTAAGTAGTGTGGAGAAAACCACAATACAATTAATTGTCTGATGGCACATAGGGACCTTTGAGTATGCCAACGTCTGTATCCATTTGACACAAACAGAGTGTAGTGTAGCTACCATTCTTTTTAGTTCAAAAACTCTCCACAACCATCTGAAATGAAAATTTATTTTGCTCCCTTATGACTAAGCCAACCCTTTAGAAACAGTCTGAGCTGTTAATTAGACTATTAATTAAAATGACTGAACAAGGAGATGAAGGGTAAATATTAATAACTGGCATTCACAAAATCCTTGAGAGTGTTCAAAGTGCTTCACACCTATTTTTATGTTGTCGCTCTTCCCAAAACCGTAATCTAACCCAATATTTGTGTCCCTGTTTTGCAGATAGTGACATTGAGACTGAAAGAGTGCTTTGTCAGTTCAAGGCAGGGATGGGATCTGAAATATAAACTCATAACACAGAATTTAATCACTAAGCAACAGGGGATGCCTCAGACCGAAATGCAGGACTCACATATCTTTGGACCTGGACCACTTTTTTTGTTCTTGGTTTTGAAAAGTGTTTATGTATTTCCTCATTTGCCAGCCTTGCAACTTTGGGCTCTGAATTCCTAGGGCTTGAAATAATCTTGACCTGGCATTGAGTAAAGCCCACATTGCAAATTACACTGCAAATTACATTTAATTTTTATAGATGCAATTTATATTGAAGTTTGAAAAATCCTTTTAAAAAAAGAAATCAAATTTCTCTAGTATACATTTCAGTGAAAAGGAGTCCAAACAAGGGTCCTTCCATGCAGTCCAGCATTTCGTGTGGTGTCATCTAGTCAGCCCAAAAGAGCATCTCTTTTGGAAAAAGCCCAGTCGTTGAAGGGAATTGCTGCATCAATACTCCAGGAAACTCTAGATATTTGTTTGTGTTCTAGGTGACGCTTTCTCTTTGGCTAATCTGAAGTAAACAGGTTGAGTACAGTCAGTCTTTATATTGAAAACACATTCCTCTTTTTCTGGGTATGCCTTGGGATCTATATCAATATATGTGCCAATAGCTTGTTCCATGTGATATGTATGAATGGGAAAAATCTGTTAAGTGTTTTTCTGGCTGTAATTCCTAGGATGCTGCCAGAATTCCTGCCCCAGCATTGCTTTATATGAGGTTGTGAGGTTTTTCTTTCTGTAGGTGAAAACTGTGCATATCTTTATGCATGTTTCCACACATATATGCATTTACCGGTGGTGCAGCGGTTTAAATCACTGAGCTTCTGAACTTGCTGACCAAAAGGTCACCGGTTCGAATCCGGGGAGCAGAGTGAGCTCCCACTATTAGCCCCAGCTTCTGCCAACCTAGCAGTTCGAAAACATGCAAATATGAGTAGATTAATAGGTACCACTCTGGCAGGAAGGTAACATGCGCCATGCAGTCATGCCGGCCACATGACCTTGGAGGTGTCTATGAATAATGCTGGCTCTTTGGCTTAGAAATGGAGATGAGCACCAACTCCCAAAGTTGGACATGACTAGACTTAACGTCAGGGGAAAACCTTTACCTTTACCTATTACATGAAACTGCTGAGAGGGGGTGTGGTTTTCGGATTGTATGGCAGTGTTCTAGCAGCATTTTCTCTTGACGTTTCGCCTGCATCTGTGGCTGGCATCATCAGGGGGTCTTAAGATTCTCTGAAGGGAGAAGGTTTTCAGAGTTTTGTGGTCAAGTATCACTAGTATGTTGATGACATCCAACTCTGTTACTCCTTTCTGCTTAATTCCAAGGAAGATGTTTCTGTGTTAAACTAGTGCTTGGAAGCTGTAATAGACTGGATAGCAAACAAATTGAAGCTTAATCTAGACAAGGCAGAACTGCTCCTGATCAATCAAAAAAAGTTCTGGGAACAGAAATTCTCCCTATGTTTGATAGGGTCACACTCCCTCTGAAAACACAGGTTTGTAGTTTGAAGGTGTTCCTGGCTTTTAGTTCAAGTACTAAAAATCCCCGCTGGCACAACAAGTTCAACCACTGAGCTGCTGAACTTGCTGACTGAAAGGTCGGCAGTTTGAATCCAGGGAGGAACCACTCCAGCAGGAAGGTAATGGTGCTCCATGCAGTCATGCCGGCCGCATGACCTTGGAGGTGTCTACGAACAACACAGGCTCTTCAGCTTAGAAATGGAGATGAGCACCAAGCCCGAGACTTAATGTTAGGGAAAAACCTTTACCTTACAATATCATACAAAATAATATAATACAAAAGCTGACTGGCACAACCTAGGGAACACAACCAGATACATTGAAGACATCTGCTACTCTGAATACGCATGCTCAGTGTGAAACACATCTCACCACATTAAAACAGAGGATGTGGCCCTTAATGAGACATGCCGCATTATCACAGGATGTCTACACCCCACACCACTGGATAAATTATACTGTTTAGCCTGTATTGCACCACCTAACATCCACCGGGAAGTAGCAGCCAATAATGAAAGGACCAAGGCAGTGACATCTCCGGCCCATCTCCTGTTAGGATATCAGCCAGCACGCCAACACCTCAAATCAAGAAATAGTTTTTTAAAGATCTACAGAGATACTCACAGGAACACCTCAGCAAGCGAGAGTCCAAAGGTGGCAGGTTAAAACCCGGAACCTCAATCAGTGGCTAGCGCCGGATGAGAAACTCCCTTCTGGGCACACAGAAGACAGGGCGACTTGGAAGGTGCTGAATGGACTGCGCTTTGGCACCATGAGATACAGAGCCAAATGAGGCCACAAAGTGGAGTCCACGATATGTGAGTGTGGAGAAGAGCAAACCACAGACCACCTATTACAATGCAGTCTGAGCCCTGCCACATGCACAATGGAGGCCCCTCTTATATTGTTCATTTTTGCCTTTTTTTTCTCTCTCACCACTCGGCCAGCACAGAGAAAGGTCCTACGCAGCCATCGGCTTGGCCCCTTATAGCAATACCAGAGGCACTCCAAGTGGCCAGCTACTGAATAAAGGACATTTAGTATAATGCCATTTTTTAAATCTTTGTTTGTGTTTTTGAATACACTACAACTGTACCCTCAGTTTGCTTCCAATGTGATAAATAAAACAAATAAATAAAGTTCAAGCTAGGTTTCAGCACCATTAAAGCTATTGTGCCAACTTTGCCCATTCCCAGAGAAGTTGTGCTAGCTGCCTTGAGTTTCATTATAAGGAGAAAGGTGGGTACAAGTTATTATTATTATTATTATTATTATTATTATTATTATTATTATTATTATTATTATTTCTGTATATATTTTATATTGATTAAAGCATGTACCTGTATTTTTCAAATGTGAATATTTTAGCTTGTATATACAACACAAGCCACGTTTTTCAAGAGTACATGTTTTTATGTGCCCCCTCTCCCAAATGCTTCATGCATATATAATATTTTTCAAAAAAAAGATGCACTCCATTCCCTTGCAAATCTCAGGAATTGCAAAATAAACATTTCTAGAGAGAAACACAAATCAGATTTATTTTCCATCCCTTGCTATACCCTTAATACACTGGCAGAAGTACATGATGGTGGCAGCTCATGGCCAGTTGATTATACCTTTTTAATACCATCTGTAAGGAGATATAATTGCGACAATATAATCTGAGATAATTATGTCCTTTGATGATGTGCACTTTTGGACTATGCGAGTACAGGATTAGAACCACATCACATTATAATTAATATAATGGGGTAAAACCAGCACAAACATGTAGAAACAACTACTGATGTATTTCCCTGCATGTTCAGAGGTGGTTCATGTGTAGTAGTGATGGAAAGTGTCAAAAGACTTGAAGAAGGTTTCTCAGCCTGCTCTTCTTTGTTAAAGAGGGAGTGGAATTGAAACTAAAAAGAGGAGAAAGGGGTTAAAGCAATAAGCTGGGAAGATAGGATAAGGAAGTGTGTGCTTGAAGGATAAACCAGGAGGGAAAGGGGATGAGTAAATAGAGAACAAAGACATTAATGTTTTGTAAGAAAAGGACATAGGTCTTTGGAATAGAAAAGAGAACAAAATTAGAGAAGATAAAAGAATTAATGCCTGAAAACTTTTGATGTCTTTGTTAGAGTATACACAACACCAGCCAAAATGCTACAATGCCATAAATCCTCTGGCTTCAGATAAGAAGAGAGTTTGTTTACTGTCACTGATAATGAAAAGCTTTCTTTTTTTCCATCATCCAAATAGGCTGCTAAACCTCCAGGATCTGTAAATTTATGTCCGTTTGGACTGGGGAATTGAAAATAATTTTGATTCTGTAATCTAGAATTCCTTCCAAGTGTTCTTTCAAGTAGTAGTCCTGTTATTTTTCTTATATCACTATTCCATTAAAAGTCATCCAAGGATAGCAATGAAAATGTGGTGGTGTGTGTACCCTTCAGAAAACAAGGCTAGCTGTGTGGGTCCATGAGTTCAAGAGAGACATCTTTACCGTTCAACTAAAATGCAAAAAATGTGTAACTTATTGAGTACTTCAGGATTTTGCAGCAGGCTAACTGGCATAAAACCCAGTGGGAACTGGAAGTCCAAAATGTCCACTGTATTGCATATGCTTGCATAATACAACATTCCCAAATCAATATCTGCACACTGCCTGGCCACCTCAAGGTGGTGTGAAGTTGACATAACTCGCCTTTGAAGACACAACTGGGTGCTGAAATAGGGACCAATGGATCTCTGTAGAAGATAATTCAAACATGTGTTGTCAGAGGCTTTCATGGCCAGAATCACTGAGTTGCTGTGAGTTTAGCAGGCTGTATGGCCATGTTCCAGAAGCATTCTCTCCTGACGTTTTGCCCACATCTATGGCAGGCATCCTCAGAGGTTGTGATGTCTGCTGGAAACTAGGTAAATGAGGTTTATATTTCTATGAAATGTTCAAGGTGGGAGAATGAACTCTTGTCTGCCCGAGGCAGGTGTAAATGTTGCAATTGGCCACCTTGATTAGCATTGAATGGCTCTGCAGATTCAAGGCCTGGCTGCTTCCTGCCTGGAGGAATCTTGGGGGAATCTGGACAGTAAATAAAGAACAACACTGAAAAAGCAGGATAATTCCAGACAGGAAACAATCAGGACCAACTAACAAAGGATTCCCCCAGGCAGGAAGCAACCAGGCTTTGAAGCTGCAAGGCCATGCAATGCTAATCAAGGTGGCCAATTGCAACATTTACACTTGCCTCAAGCAGACAAGGGTTCTTTCTCCCACCCTGGGAATTCCATGGATATAGAAACCTCCCTTGTCTAGTTTCTAGCAGACCTCACAACCTTTGAGGATGCTTTCTATAGATGTGGGTGAAACATCAGGAGAGAATGCTTCTGGAACATGGCTACACAGAAAACTCACAGCAACCCAATTCAAACATGGTCTTGAAAAAAGGATGTTTGAAGAGAAAGAGTTTATAGAGCTAAACCCAGACAGCACAAATGGGGAAGGGGAATTTTGGATAGAAATCTAATTGTGACCTCTGGGGAAAGGGACTATGATTCATAGCCCATATCTTCAAGAAATATATAACCAAGTACCTGAAGAAGTACTTCTTGACCTTTGTGAGTAGGTTTTTGCATTATTATGCACAAATAAATTGACCTGGGAACGTAATAGATGGAGTAAGAACTATGCGGTGGAGAAAAGGAATAAAAAGAGAAAATGACCCATGGGGATGCCGGAGTGTGAGATGAAAAAGGAAAGAGGAGAGAAAGAAGAGCAGCATATGGCAATTGACATAAAAGAGGGAAGATGGAGAAAAGAGAGGGTGTCAGCTGGGAGAGAAGTAAAGCAATTGGCTCCTGGAAATAGGTGATAGAGAAAATGGAGCAAAGGATTTTATTCCGCATCATTTTTCCCCAGCAATGAGAGTGGGAAAAGAAGTTATTAAGTTCTATCGTGCTTCATCAGCAAACAAAGCACTCTGCAGTCGGCTCATTAATCTTTATATCTAGGGCTGAAATGAACAGACCTTTTTCAAGTTCACAACTGACATTCAGAACTCTTAACTGTATATGAACATTTTGATTTTTACCTGAGGCATGCAAGAGTGTTGAGAAAATGCTTTAGTCCTCCAGCCTCCTCCACAAGGACAGTCCTAGTTAAGGGAGGCAGCTGGACTGCAGCCCTTCCTGGATCTGGGCAGTTACCAAGGCAGGAGTATTGGTCGCAACAGGGCAAACTGAAAGCCATAATCATTTTTACTGCTGTGAAACAAAACGGTTACTCATACAAGTGCAAATATTTCCCTCACCGGTGTGGAATACATCTCACCATGTTAAAACAGTGAGACATCACAAGATGTCTACGCCCAACACCGATGGAGAAATTGTACTGTTTAGCCAGTATTGCACCACCTGACATCCGCCAGGAAGTAGCAGTCTGTAATGAAAGGACCAAGGCATTGACGTTTTTGGCCCATCACATGTTCGGATATCAGCCAGCAAGCCAATGCCTTAAATCAAGAAATAGCTTCCTAAGATCTACAGAGATACTTGCAGAAACACCTCAGCAAGCAGGAGTCCCCGGTGGCACAGTGGGTTAAACCCTTGTGCCAGCAGGACTGTTAACTTGAAGGTTGGGTTGCTAACATGAAGGTTGCCGGTTTGAATCCAACCCGGGGAGAGCAAGGATGAGCTCCCTCTGTCAGTTCCAGCTCCATGTGGGGACATGAGGAAAGCCTTCCACAAAGATGGTAAAAACATCAAAACAGCCAGGTATCTGTATGCAGACGGTCAATTCTCTCACACCAGAAGCAACTTGCAGTTTCTCAAGTCGCTCCTGACACACACAAAAACCTCAGCAAGCAAGAGTCCAAAAATGGCAGGTGAAAACACAGAACCTCAATCAGTGGCTGATACCAGATGAGAGATGCCCTCCTGGGCACACAGAAGATTGGGTGACTCATAAGGCGCTGAACAGGTTGCACTCTGTTTAGCTGGTATTGCACCACCTGACATCTGTCGGGAAGTAGTAGCCTGTAATGAAAGGACCAAGGCATTGACATCTCTGGTCTATCCTCTGTTCAGATATCAGCCAGTAAGCCAATGCTTTAAATCAAGAAATAACTTCCTAAGATCTACACAGATGCTTGCAGGAACACCTCAGCAAGCAAGAGTCCAAAAGTGGCAGGTTAAAATCTGAAACTTCAATCAGTGGCTGATACCAGATGAGAGACTCCCCCTTGGGCACAGATAAAACTGGGCAACTTGGAAGGCGCTGAACAGACTGTGCTCTGGGATCATGAGATTGAGAGCTAAGCTTAAGAAATGGGGCTACAAAGTGGAGTCCATGACATGCGAGTGCGGAGAAGAGCAAACCACAGACCACTTACTACAATGCAGTCTGAGCCCTGCCACATGCACAATGGAGGGCCTTCTCACAGCAACACCAAGGGCACTCCAAGGGGCCAGCTACTGGTCAAAGAACATTACGTATAATGCCAAGTTTGACTTTATGTTTTTAAATACATTATAACTATACCTTCAATTAGCTTCTGACACAATTTAAAAACCCCAAAAATTATCACAATCTCAGATATGTTGTGTTTCAGTCCTGATAAGGGGGAGGTCAAGTCAGATAAGATGCTTCTTCCAGGATGATTTGGATCTGGATATCACCTATTTGGTTTTTCACCATCAGAAATCAAGAATATACCTCTACATTGAGTACTATGCCGAAGTCCTGGTGTGTGCTTGGGGAACTGAAGATCAGTGTTACTCCCAATGGGCAGGCTTAATCCCTCTAAGTTCCCAGCCACTGCTCTTCCATCAAAATCCTCCTCAAAAAGTCCGTGTTTGCAGTCCTCTCCCCAGAAATCTAACACAAGACCTTCTATCCCTTCTTTTTCTACCATCCACTGGGTTTTTAAAATAGGCAACTCACCTTCTGGCTATTCCTCACCTTTTCTTGTCTTCAACAATTTGCCTCCATGAGAGGGTAAATCCTGACAGAAGCAGCAGCAGCTGGCCTTTGGGAATAGTAGAGATTAAAAAAAATAGACACAAGAAGAATAGCAGGGGACAGCAGCAAATGGGAACAATTTGAGCAAATGTTTGGGATCTTGGGGTTCTTCAGCAACTTGGGTGAGTAGCTAAAGCAGCCATATTGCAGAATTTGAATTGGTCTGACTTCTCTGGTTGAATTAGTCTGCAGTGCCTTTCATGTTCTTTGATTTGTGTTTGGGCAATGCTGCGTTTGGTGGTTCCAATGTAGACTTGTCTACAGCTGCATGGTGTACGGTAGACTCCTGCAGAGGTGAGAAGATCTCTCTTGAGCTTTGCTGAACGTAGCGTTTGCTGGATTTTCTTAGTGGGTCTGTAAATAGTCAGAGAAGTCAGTCATAGCAGATCACTTGATGAATCTACCTGGGCACAGTATATTATTTGAGAATACAGAAATGCTGGACCACTCTAACAACTACCTTGTCAGATTACACAGAGAAGCTATTGAAATTCGCAAGCATGTGGACAATTTCGACAAAAAGAAGCAAACCATAAAAATGAACAAAATCTGACTACCATTATTTAAAAAACTCTAAAATCATGACAATAAATAAAGAACAACACTCTGTAAGCAGGGGAATTCCAGACAAGAACAATCAGGGCCAGCTAACATTTCCCAACAAAGGATTCCCCCAGGCAGGAAGCAGCCAGGCTTATTGTATATTGTTATTGTTTTGTATTTCATATTTCTGTGAGCCACCCTGAGTCCCCTGCAGGGGAGATGGTGGCGGGATACAAATAAACTTATTATTATTATTATTATTATTATTATTATTATTATTTGTAGCTGCAAGGCTTTTCAATGCTAATCAAGATGATTAATTGCAATATTCACACCTGCCTCCAACAGATAAGAGTTCTTTCTCCCACCTTGGATCTTCCACAGATATATAAACCTCCCTTGCTTAGTTTCCAATATACTTCACAACCTCTGAGGATTTTTTTGTGTGTGTCAGGAGCAACCTGAGTTGCTTCTGGTGTGAGAGAATTGGCCGTCTGCAAGGACATTGCCCAGGAGACGCCCGGATGTTTGTGGGTTTTTTTTAATGTTTTTACCATCCTTGTGGGAGGTTTCTCTCATGTCCCCGCATAGAGCTGGAGCTGATAGAGGGAGCTCATCAACGCTCTCCCCAGGTGGGATTCGAACCTGGCAGCCTTCAGGTCACCAACCCAACCTTCAAGTCACAAGGCTTTAATCCACTAGGCCACGGGGGCTCCTACCTCTGAGGATGCCTGCCATAGATGTGGACAAAACATCAGGAGAGAATGCTTCCGGAACATGGCCATACAGCCCAGAAAACTCACAGCAACCCAGTGATTCTGGCCATGAAAGCCTTCAATAACAGATGGGAAATCCTTGTCCATAATGCAGATCTGGGTTGTGTGGTAGTCTCGGCTCATCTGCAAACAACTTCTATTATCCCCGTTAATGGTTGGGATTTTTTTAAAGGGGAGTATTGTTTGATATCAGAAATCATTGATAAAGGTTAGTGATCTCTGATCAGAGATTGGAGATCAGAAAGGGGGCAGATAAGTTTGCTTCAGTTTACAGTATGGGAAACTATATCTTGCAGCTAAGTGTGATTTGCAACCTGGGGTGATATTGCTTGGAAATATACTCTGGACTACAACACAGGAAGCTATTGCATTGGGGCTTATTTCTCAGAAAATATGCAGAGAATTGGCACAGCTGGAGCTGCCATTCACACAATGGATCCTCTCATACCTCGATAAGGTGCCATTTTATGCACGTATTTTCTATCTGTGCACAAAACTGTGCCATATAACTAAAGTAAGGAGAGGGACTGTGTAAAGTAGTGGTTCCTAATCTTTGGGCCTCCAGGTGTTTTGGACTTTAACTCCCAGAAATCCCAGCCAGTTTACCAGCTGTTAGGAACTGAAGTCCAAAACACCTGGAGGCCCAAAGATTGGGCACCACAGGTGTAAAGGATTTCCAATTAGCGTCCATTGCTTTCACATTTGTTTCTTTTCAAAGTTGTTACCTCAACTTTATGAAATCATTACTTAAAATCTATGGATGAATCATGAAACCACATAGTTGGTTGAGATCTTGTTGGCTGTCTGGACTATCTCCAATGCAGGGCACCCAGAAATAGAGCATCTCCCAACTATGTCTGCCCAGCCTTTGTTTAAAGATCTCCAGAAAGGGACAGCCTTGGGTTCCATTGTTAACTTGTTCTTATTGTTATTAACTTTAATGTTCAACTAACACTGAGGTCCAGCATGATCTGCAGTGGTTAGAGTACTCTGCTATGACTTGGGACCATCAGGTTTGGGTCCTTCACTTTCTCTCAACCTGATCTATCTCACAGAAATCTGGTACACATAAAGTGGAGCACAACAGAACATCACGTGTCATCTCTTGTTTCATATGGGTTGATCCTTCAACCTTTTCTGATAACATTTATTTTCCATACACAGTGTTCTTGGGTTCCTCCTCTGCATCAGCTACAATATGTCTATACCAGTGGTTCCCAACCTTGAGACTCAAGGTGTACTAGACTAGCTCCCAGAAATCCCAGCCAGCTTACCAGCTGTTAGGAACTATGGGAGCTGAAGTCCAAAACACTTGGTTGGGAACTACTGGTCTATACTCTTCTTAAAATGTGATACTCAAAATTGGGCAAAGTATTCCAGATACAGTATAACAATATAACAACCCCCTCTTATGACTTAGACATTATTAATGCAACCTAAAATAATAGCAGACTCAGATCACATTGTTATTTATTTATTGTGTCAGAAGCGAATTGAGAATACAGTTATAATGTACTAGCTGTGCCCGGCCACGCGTTGCTGTGGCAAAGTGGTGGTGGTATTGGTTAAAAATTGTTGTGGAATTTTTATTTGACGTTATTTGTATTTTTTAATAAATTTTATTGTAACTTATCTTTTTTATTTATTATATTGTATTATTTTGTTGCATTATTTTTAGTTATTTTGTTATTATAGTATTTTATTGTATTAATTTTTAGTGTTTTTAATTATTTTAGTGTTTATTATTATTTTTTTATTGTATTATTTGTATTTATTTTATTTTTTATTCTTTTATTAACACTTGGCTGAGTGGGTTGCTAGGAGACCAAGTGGACAGAGATTAGCCTTCTAACTGGCAGCAATTGGATAAAAACAATTGTTTCTCTCCCTCTAATTAGGACTTTATTTTTCTTTTCTTTTTTGTTGTCGGAACCTAGGGGCAAGGATGGTGGGGTGTGTTGCCAAATTTCTAGGTTCTGGGGCTTGTACTTTTGTTGTTTAGTGGGAGGAACGAACACCATTACTCTTTTATATATATAGATAGGAAAACCACAAAGTTAAAAACTTGGCATTATACTCAATTTCCTTTGACCAGAAGCTGGCCACTTGGAGTGCCTCTGGTGTTGTTGATAGAATGTCCTCCATTGTGCATGTGGCAGAGCTCAAGCTGCATTGTAGTAAGTGGTCTGTGGTTTGCTCTTCTCCACACTCGCATGTCGTGGACTTCACTTTGTAGCCCCATTTCTTAAGCTTAGCTCTCAATCTCATGATCCCAGAGCACAGTCTGTTCAGCGCCTTCCAAGTTGCCCAGTTTTATCTGTGCCCAAGGGGGAGTCTCTCATCTGGTATCAGCCACTGATTGAGGTTTCAGATTTTAACCTGCCACTTTTGGACTCTTGCTTGCTGAGGTGTTCCTGCAAGCATCTCTGTAGATCTTAGGAAGTTATTTCTTGATTTAAGGCATTGGCTTACTGGCTGATATCTGAACAGAGGATAGACCAGAGATGTCAATGCCTTGGTCCTTTCATTACAGGCTACTACTTCCCAACAGATGTCAGGTGGTGCAATACCAGCTAAACAGTATAATTTCTTCAGTGATGTAGGGCATAGACATCCTGCGATAATGTGGCATGTCTCCTTAAGAGACATGTTTTAACGTGGATCACATTGTTAACTCATGTTCAATTGTAATTGTTAGATCCTTTTCATGTATGTTCCTACCACCCGGCTAAATTGTATGCTTTTGGATTTGATCCCTTCCCCAATGCAGAACTTTATTTCTGTCTTTGCTAAATTTTATGTCTGTAGTTTCAGTTCCGTTTCCCTTTCTTTTAAGAGCATTTGGAATGTTATTCCTAACTACTGAAGTATGCATTTAGGCAAAACTTATTTATGTACTCACTGTATTTGACTCTACTTTTCAGGCATTTTATGTTTCTCAAAGTGCCTCATATCAATAAAAAAGGACACTCTTTCAGATTTACAAACTAAAAAGACAAGAGACACAAGGGAACGGAGTGAAACTCTTCAAGGCCAGAACCAAGTGCTATGCTGTTAGCTTGAAAGTAAATCCAGTTTATCTGATGCTCTCTTGGGGGAGTGCTGTTGCTTGAACAAGTGGCACTTTTTTCTTGGGCCAATGGATGAACGCAGAACACAATTTAGCATTACTTCTATAGTCCCTGGGCTACCAGCAATTGGTTCTGAGGCTTTCTTCTGAGGGGGGCGTGGAGAGGAAATTTGCTGGAACAGTTCCTTTCCTGTCCAATACAGAGCATCAGCTGGTTTCTCAATCTATTGATGGTGTCTTTGAGAGGAAGGTCCTAGATCCCTTGGCCTCTAGAGCAGGGGTTCTCAAACTGTGTTCCGCTCAGCCCTTGGGGTTCTGAGGGTGATAGTGAGGGGCTCCGCGGCACCATGCTGCTTCCTGCCGACTCCTCTTTCCTCCTCCTGAGAAATGCAGGGAAAGTAAGATTTTGAGCTGTCGGAAACAACAACACCAGAAGAAGAAGCGGCATTCTCCTGGGGCACACACCCTTTCTCCCACCCTCCCTCGCTGTCCAGAATCTTCTACTCATTGCCCAGATCCGACCCTACACTTTCTTTGCTTCTGAAACCCTATTTCCCTCCCACAGCGGAGAGGGTGTTTTGGTTGTGCTTTTCCTGCATGGCAGAAGGGGTTGGACTAGACAGCTTCTGGGATTTCTGGTGCTGCTGCTGCTGCTGTTGTTGTTGTTGTTGTTATTTTATTATGACACAGCAAACAAGATAGATATGCTGGATTTCATATCACAAAATCACAAGTCGAACACTTCCCAAGTGTCTAGGACTGTGTGATGTATTTTCGGACGATGCGTGCAGATCCCAGCAGGGTGGCCTTTTGCAGTTGGTAGATCGTAATTTTGTCAATGTCTGTTGTTTCCAAATGCCGGCTGAGATCTCTTGGCACGACACCCAATGTGCCCATCACCACCGGGACCACCTGTACTGGTTTCTGCCAGAGTCTTTGAAGTTCAATCTTGAGGTCCTGATAGTGGCTGAGTTTTTCCTGTTGTTTTTCGTCAATGCGACTGTCCCCTGGGATGGCAACATCAATGATCCAAACCTTTTTCTTTTCCACAACTGTGATGTCTGGTGTGTTGTATTCCAGAACTTTGTCAGTCTGGATTCGGAAGTCCCACAGTATCTTTGCGTGCTCATTTTCCAATACCTTTGCAGGTTTGTGATCCCACCAGTTCTTTACATTATTATTATTATTATTATTATTATTATTATTATTATTATTATTATTATTATTATATTTTATTATGACACAGCAAACAAGATAGATATGCTGGATTTTGTATTATTATTATTATTATTATTATTATTATTATTATTATTATTATTATTACAAAGGCTGGGTGGCCATGTGTCGAGGGTGCTTTGATTGTGCATTTCCTGCATAACAGAAAGGGGTTGGACTGGATGGCCCCTGGGGTCTTCCACTGAAATACTTTTAAGTTTGTTGTTGTTTATTCATTCAGTCGCTTCCAACTCTTCGTGACCTCCTTGACCAGCCCATGCCAGAGCTCCCTGTGAGCCGTCACCACGCCCAGCTCCTGCAAGGTCAAGCCAGTCACTTCAAGGATACCATCCATCCATCTTGCCCTTGGTTGGCCCCTCTTCCTTTTTCCTTCCATTTTCCCCAGCATCATGATCTTCTCCAAGCTTTCCTGTCTTCTCATGATGTGGCCAAAGTACTTCATCTTTGCCTCTAATATCCTTCCCTCCAGTGAGCAGCCGAGCATTATTTCCTGGAGTATAGACTGGTTGGATCTTCTTGCGGTCCAAGGTACTCTCAGGATTTTCCTCCAGCACCAAAGTTCAAAAGCATCTATCTTCCTTCGCTCAGCCTTCCTTATGGTCCAGCTCTCGCAGCCATAAGTTACTATGGGGAATACCATTGCTTTAACTATGCGGACCCTCATTGCCAGTGTGATGTCTCTACTCTTCACTATTTTATCGAGGTTGGTCATTGCTCTCCTCCCAACAAGTAAACGTCTTCTGATTTCCTGGCGGCAGTCTGCATCTACAGTAATCTTCATACCTAGAAATATAAAGTCTGCCACTGTCTCCACTTGTTTCCCTCTATTTAAGTTTATGTTGGTTAAAATTGTTCTTCATTTTAAATATTGTATTATTCTTTTGTCCACCCCCCCCTTTTTTTTTGAACTGTTTGAATTAGTTCACACAAATACTCTCCATCTATCTGCCACTGGTCTGGCCCATGCCTGATATATCTATACACACAGTAAAAGTGAAAATATGTATGTATATATGTATGTGGCTGGGGTATCCACTTACACAGACAAGTTCCTGCCTCCACAAACAGCTATAGCTCCCACTACTCAGGAGACACCAATGGCCCTCCCTCCAATGACATTGCAGGTTACATCGAGCACCATGAACATGTCCAAGAGCCCTGCCAATGTCCTCCACAAACACCATACTGCCCACCATCCAACTGAAGGTTTTCATACGGGGACAATTTCATCCTAGATTTTATATGTTTCCTCCACCACAGACATCCCACTGTTTCTTACTCTCTGGATTGGTGTGGAATTTGCATGACCTCGCCCACTGCCTCTCCCTTAACCCTTTTCTAGTCTTTTTTTATGACACGCAGCAAACAGAGCAATTGATCAGCAGCTGAAACTACTAGAGAGGTTTGGGGGGAATTCACCAAGATTTATAGGAGTTGTAGGTACTGGGATTTATAGTTAACCTGCAATCTAAGAGCACTCTGAACTCCACCAAACGATTGAATTGGTCCAAGCTTGGCAGATGACAAAAAAAAATACTGGAGGTCCTTGGGGGAAATTCACCTTGATTTGCGGGAGTTGTAGTTCATCTTCATCCAGAGAGCATTGTGAACCCAAACACTAGTGAATCTGGACCAAACTTGGCACACATATGTGATATGCTGAAATTTGATTACTGGAGGAGTTTTGGGGGAACTGACCTTCCTTTCTGGAAGTTGTAGTTCACCCACAACCAGGGAAACTGTGACCACCACTGATGATGGACTTGGACCAAACTTGGCACACAGAACCCCTATGACTAATTCAACCTACTGGAGGGGTTTGAGGGCACTGACTCACCATAGTGGGAGTTGTAGTTTACCCTACAGCCAGAGAGCACACTGAATGCCACCGCTGATTCATCTAGAGCAACCTTGCCCAACATAACAAACTTTAAGTATTGATTGAGTTTTTCGTAGTTAACCTGGCATGGTGTGAGTTGTAGTTCACCCACAACTATATGTATTTTGTACAATTAAAAATTGACTTTTTCAAATAACCCAAGCAATGCCAGGTACTCAAGCTAGTATATAATATAATACAGTAGAGTGTCACTTATCCAAGACTCGCTTATCCAAGGTCCTGGATTATCCAATTCATTTTTGTAGTCAATGTTTTCAATATATCGTGATATTTTGGTGCTGAATTCATAAATACAGCAATTACAACATAACATTACTGCGTATTGAACTACTTTTTCTGTCAAATTTGTTGTATAGCATGATGTTTTGGTGCTTAATTTGTAAAATCATAACCTAATTTGATGTTTAATAGGCATTTCCTTAATCCCTCCTTATTATCCAAGATATTTGCTTTTTGGTTTAGCTTGGATAAGTGAGACTCTACTGTATAATATAATATAATATAATATAATATAATATAATAGACATTTCTTTTGCTTCAAAAAAGGCTCCATGGCTGAAAAAAGTTTGAGAACCGCTGGTCTGGAGAGAGACAGAGTGTTTTTCTGCTCATTTTGTAGTCCCCAGTCAACAAAATCAACTATCATTCCATGTTGGTCAGCATACTTTGACCAGAATTGTGTTTCCTTATAGGTTAGAGATACAGAATTTAACCCTCTGCAGATGTTATCAGACTCTTCATTGCCATCAGCATGGCCACGAGGGATAGTGTGAGATGTACAAAATCTGAGATGGGTATTCACTATTTTTCCACCTCTACTTTAGATTTTTGATTAAAATGTTGATGCAAGCAGCACACAAGACATGACATTGCAACACTCATCCAAGATTTCCCTCCACTCCCTCTCTCAGGAGCCACCCTACCATCAAACAAAGAGAAGCAGTCACTTCAGACAGCAGAAGCTGGAAGGTGGCAGCAAGACGTTGGAAGAGATGTCTGCATGTGATGTGCCCTGGGCTTCCAAAGCCAGCCTGCTGTTTTCAGGTGCATTGGAGGAAGTGGGAGAAGACTGAAATGCTGATGCAGTCAGCTGTGTACATGAAGTAGCAGGGATTCCATCTTGTTCTTTGCAGTAGGTAGTGAAACGCCTTGGGCTGTCCCTCCACTGGAAACGCTCTGAATACTTTTTCTCAACCCATGGTAGATGCACCCAAAGATATGATCTCCTAGACTTTAACAAGCTTGTTAACCAAAAATAGCACGGTGAAGTCTGTCAAAACACTTTGCTGAAACCAAGACAAATTATGTCCACAACATTTCTACAAAGCACTAAAGCTAGTAAGCCGATTTCTGCCTTGTCTTGCTGCATTGCAGAGAAAATGGGGGATTAATTTCTATTTTAAACATATTGGGTAGGATTGGCAATTAATCTCGCAGCTTTGATAGAAGACGTATAATGCTGAAGTAATCTATGAAAAGGAATTACTTAATTGTTTTAAGGCATAAATAAAGCAATAGCTATGTTTCATAACTAGGATGAAGTGCCGTACATATTGCAAGCAGTCCTGACAAAGCTAGGTGCCATTAAGATATTGTGTTGCTGTGAGTCTTTCGGGCTGTATGGTCATGTTCCAGAAGCTTTCTCTCCTGGCGTTTCAACCACATCTGTAGCAGGCATCCTCAGAGGTTGTGAGGTATACATTAGACAATACATTAAGATACATTGTCTACCTATGCAATAGAAAGAGATACCAATGTTGTGGAAATAGAGGGTAACATGGTCAAGAGATGGGAGGAATTATGGTAAAAAATGGTTCCCTCCAGTGTAAAGACTTCAGAACATGTGTTGTCGAAGGCTTTCATGGCCAGAATCACTGGATTGCTGTGCGTTTTCTGGGCTGTATGGCCATGTTCCAGAAGCATTCTCTCCTGACATTTTGTCCACATCTATGGCAGGCATCCTCAGAGGTTGTGAGGTCTGTTGGAAACTAGGCCAGAGAGGTTTATATATCTGTGGAATGTCCAGAGTGGGAGAAAGAACTCTTGTCTGCTTGAGGCAAGTATGAATGTTGCAGTTGGACAGCTTGATTGGTATTGAATGGCCCTGCAGCTTCAAAGCCTGCCTGCTTCCTCCCTGGGTGAATCCTTTCTTAGCTGGTCCTGATTGTTTCCTGTCTGGAATTCTCCTGTTTTTTAGTGTTGTTCTTTATTTACTGTCCTGATTTTAAAGTTTTTTTAATACTGATAGCCAGATTTTGTTCTCCTTTCTGTTGAAATTGTCTAGAGCTTGGCTTCTCTAACATGGTGGTTGTTAGAGTGGTCCAGCATTTCTGTGTTCTCCAATAATATGTTGTGTCCAGGTTGGTTCATCAAGTGTTCTGCTATGGCTGACTTCTCTGGTGGAGTTAGTCTGCAGTGCCTTTCATGTTCCTTGATTCGTGTCTGGACCGTGCTGCATTTGGTGGTCCCTATGTAGACTTGTCCACAGCTGCATGGGATACGGTAGACTGGCAGAGGTGAGAAGAACCCTCTTGTCCTTTGCTGAACGTAGCATTTGTTGGATTTTCTTAGTGGGTCTGTAGATAGTTTGTAGGTTGTGTTTCTTCATCAGTTTCCCTATGCAGTTAGTGGTTCCTTTGATGTATTGTAAGAATACTTTTCCTCTGGGTGAATCTTTGTCTTTACTCTCATGGCTTGTTCTTGGTCTTGCCGTTCTTCTGATGTCAGTGGTGGAGTCTCCATTAGCTTGTAGAGTCCAGTTTAGATGGTTCAGTTCACTTTGGAGGAGATGAGCTTCACAAATTCTTTTTGCACGGTCTGCCAGGGTTTTAATTGTGCTTCTTTTTTTGACTTGGGTGATGGGTTATATAGGTATCTATCTGTGCATGTGTAGGTTTTCTGTAAACTGTGTGGTCCAATGGTTGAATTCTTCAAACCAAACTTCAGAACATGTTTGGTTTGAGGTAGAGGAATATCCTTCCTGGAACCTAAAACAGTTTAGGAAACTTGCACAATGTACCTTTCTGAAGCCCCTGGTGGCGCAGTGGCTTAAACCACGTAAGCTGCTGAACTTGCTGACTGAAAGGTCAGCTGTTCAGATCCATGGAGCGGGGTGATCTCCCGGTGTTAGCCCCAGCTTCTGCCAACCTAGCAGTTCAAAAACATGCAAATGTGAGTAGATCAATAGGTACCGCTCCGGCGGGAAGGTAACGGCGCTCCAGGCACTCATGCCAGCCACATGACTTTGGAGGCGTCTACGGACAACACCGACTCTTCGGCTTAGAAATGGAGATGAGCACCAACCCCCAAAGTTGGACACGACTAGACTTAATGTCAGGGGAAAACCTTTACCTTTCTGAATAATTTAAAAAAAAAGTTCAAGCAGGATAAGCAGGATACTTCTCTTATGTTCAGTGTAGAAGTTACCCATCTAAAAATCATCTATGAATGGGAAATGCTAGCACACAAGGAAGGCTGGGCTAAAACCCAAGTTCAGTCATTTTAACCTCTCATTCTTGTGCCTGCTAAAAAACCAGGTCCATATCTGTTGAAGCCAGTACTTAATGCTCCCTTGTTTGTATGCATATTTTCGCTTGCCCTTCTTTCTTCAACGGCAAGGACTAAAAGGTTGCAAAATACAAGTCACATTGCAAGACTTCGACTGCATACAATTATTCTGTGTCACAGTGCTTACGCTGAATGTATATATGCTGCCTAGATACCTGAATTCGTATGACCTTCCCTTGCCTATCCTGCAGAGTGCTTCGCACAATGAAAATGACCCTCTGTAAGAAGAAATGTGGTGGCATTTCACCACAAGGACATAGAAACAGATCTTCTAGAAATAGCTCATACTGTAACCGCAGCATAATACCTCTGTTGGGTTCAGCCGAAATGTCACAAAGTAGTAAACATGCTTTCACAGCCACCAGAAGTATTCTTCAACCCAGATGTTAAGCAAAACAGCTCGAACTGTGGCTTCAGAACTGATGACTAACTGCACATCAGTTAAGCGACAGATCAACTAATTTATACATTGGTTTGTTTAAAAACATATACGCGCAACCACTTTCCTGTCAATCAAAATGCTTCTCAGTCTGTCACATTTTTTTCTGAAATGATTGATAAAGCTGATTGATCAACTAAATACTGCCTCTCTTTTAACAAAACACAAAGGGAGACGTTATTTAAAAAATTGTTGCTAGGCATGCTGAAAATCTCCAAGCTCCGGTTCAGAAGGGAGGCTGTGTGATGCAGCCTTAATTAGGTTAGATGATGCTCGGTGCAAAATAATCTCAGGTGGCAGAGAGACATGCTGGGGTGAAGGAGCAATAACTGCTCCCTCTTTGATAACATCAAGCCCAGCAATTATTTAGATGATCCAGAAACAAATCCGAGTAACTGCTGGCTTATACCTTTTCAAGGGGAGAGCAACTATTACTCCTTCACCCCAGCGGGTCTTGCTACAACCCGAGAGTGTTTTGCACCAAGAAAGCATAGTCTAACCTAATTAATGTGGCACTTCTATGCAGACTTTGCTGGAGGTAAATGCCAACGGACACAATGGGATGTATTTTCCAAATAGCTACACATAGGATTGCACTTTGAAACATAAACTGGATTTGTTTCTTTCCGAACCCACAAACACTATGTGTGTTGTGTGCACTTTGTGATTGTAGTACAGTAGAGTCTCACTTATCCAAGCTAAACGGGCCGGCAGAACCTTGGATAAGTGAATATCTTGGATAATAAGGAGGGATTAAGGAAAAGCCTATTAAACATCAAATTAAGTTATGATTTTACAAATTAAGCACCAAAACATCATGTTATACAACAAATTTGACAGAACAAGTTGTTCAATACGCAGTAATGTTATGTTGTAATTACTGTATTTACGAATTTAGCACCAAAATATCACGATATATTGAAAACATTGACTACAAAAATGCATTGGATAATCCAGAATCTTGGATAAGCGAGTCTTGGATAAGCGAGACTCTACTGTATCTATGGCAGATATCCTCAGAGGTTGTGAGGTCTGTTGGAAACTGGGCAAGTGGGGTTTATATATCTTTCATACATGTTTCCAACAGACCTCATAACCTCTGAGGATGCCTGCCATAGATGTGGGCAAACCATCAGGAGAGAATGCTTCTGGAATAGGGCCATACAACCCGGAAAACTCTTAGAAACCCAATGTTTCATTGGTTAATAAGCTTTTTAAAAAATCATGTCAGAAGTGACTTGAGAACATACTGCAAGTCGCTTCTGGTTTGAGAGAATTGGCCATCTACAGAGATGTTGCCAGGGGATGCCTGGATGAGGCTTCTCTCATGTCCCTGCAAGCTAGAGCTGACAGACGGGAGCTCACCCCGTCTTGCGGATTCGAACTGTAAATTTTCAGGTCAGCAGTTAAGTTGGCACAAGGGTTCCACCCATTGCACCACTGCGGCTCCTTAAGCATGGTCATTGACAAAGAAGTTGCCTTGTTTTTTAAAAATCTATTATATAATTGAGGAGCCCTCAGTGGCGCAGCGGATTAAATCGCTGAGCTGCTGAACTTGCTGACCAAAAGGTCGGTGGTTCGAATCCATGGAGCGGAGTGAGCTCTCACTATTAACCCAGCTTCTGCCAACCTAGCAGTTCGAAAACATGCAAATGTGAGTAGATCAATAGGTACCGTTTCTGTGGGAAGGTAGCAGTGCTCCATGCAACCATGCTGGCCAAATGACCTAGGAGGTGTCTACAGACAACGCTGGCACTTCGACTTAGAAAGGGAGATGAGCACCAACTCCCAGAGTTGGACACAACTAGACTTAATGTCAGGGGAAACCTTTACCTTTATCTATTATATAATTGATATTTTATAATGCTGACAGCAAGCTCTGCTTTAGATGAGACTTTTCCTCTATGATAGAAGACAGTAGGGAAAAATCCATCTTCTTCAGGTGACACCAACTGTAACACTCATTTGCCTAATCTAAAACAAAACATGCCTTTCTATTTTTAACCTTTTTGTCTTATGGTGAAGGTGCAGTTTAAATATCCATATTTAATCAATCAAGTAATCACATATGAATAACTACCGGTATTTGTTTTCTTAGACTTCAGTCCTAATCGTGTAGTGTTAACACACAGCCTGAAAAAGACTCCTGGTGAATTCAAGAGCTTCCTGACTATTGTGGGGCTTGTCAGTTTGTCTGGACAAAGGTATTCTGACTTCAACTGTGACCGACTGGATTTCTTCTAATGGCCCAGCCCAGCTGTCTGTATTATTGCACACACACACACTCCCCAGCATCCCGAAATGAGGAATCCCTCCATCCACATCCGCCTCCTAAAAATAGGGAGATGCCTCAACACTGCAGGGTGCACCTGCTGCCACTGGAACGACACATTTTGTGACGCCTCTCCAATTTCCAGCTGCTGCACACCAGCAATTCTTAAATGGCTCAGATGGGAAGGTGTAGTCTTTATGCTCCCGAGGCACAGCAAAGTAAATCAGGCTGTCTCTGACTGGGATGTCGCCGTGAAAGTGATTTGCCCCTAATGACAATGAATGGCAGTAGCTGCTGCTTAACTGGGGCATCGTTCTATTAGCATATATACTCTCTAATGGAGAAGAATGTTCTTTCCAAAGAGCTCGGCACCCCAGCTCAGCAGATTTTTAAAAATGGGCTAAAACTAAAATACAGCCTTTTCTACATAAAACTGCAAATGAAGATTAAGCCTTTATAACCCTGGAAGCTCAAGAGGCCTCTTGCCAAGGGGTACTGGTGTTTCAGCCTTCTTGTCCTTGATCCAGAGCAGTATTTTGAGAAAGCGTCCAATTGTAACCATCTGAATGCAGGAGCTTCGCTGCATAAAGTGGTCCAAATGATTGCAAACCCCCAACATAAGTTATTGCTACATTTTCATGCAGCTGGGAGAAAAGGTCAGATCAAAATTTCCACATTCTTTAGACACTGGAAACCACCGAAATGCCACAACTCTTCTACCCCAGGCTGGCCAGTCAAAGGCATTACAGATTGAGAAGGCAAAAATAATCATTTTTGCAACAGCCTCCTTCCGGCTGCAGGCAATTGGCTTATGCAATTGACTCTTGCATCCCATAGAAATCCCTCTCTCGTGCTGAGTAATCTCAAGCCTCTTGCTGTTTACACCATAGTTTAAACGCCTCGGCCACTAGCTTCTCCAAGCCCGTTCTCCATTTTGATGCTTAGTCCCTGGATACCACAGCCAGCCAGTCACTGGCCAGTTGTCTCTTCCACTTAAAATCTGGACTGGACCTCAATATAACAAGAAGCGAGGAGGCTTAAATTGACAAGCTAATTAAAGGTTCTGCCATGCTCCGGTGCACTTTGTAATGGCCAGCCCGACAAAAATGATCGCTGCTCCAAGAACGCTTTGCAACCATTCTTAGCTTGACCTGTTCTGGGGCAACTGTGTCCAACACAGACCCCAAAACAGCAAAAAGGTGGATGTGGCTTTTTGGAGGCTGGAAGGGGTCTCATTCTGCTTCCTTTGTGCACGACTATCAACACATACATGGTTCAAATCTAAGATGAGATGTATTCTTCCATACATAGAAATGTGAGGTGGTAGTTATAGTCTGCTTTGAGTTCAAAATATTTCACACACATTATTTCACATTATGGGCCGGGTTTTAGCACAGCAGGTTAACCACCAGCTGCAACAAATCTTGCCAATCGAAAGGTTGGCAGTTCGAAGTGCAGGTCAGGGTGAGTGCCTGACCTTCAGCCCAGCTCACTTCCCACCTAGCTGATCAAAAACAGCTGTGAGTAGATAAATAGGTATAGCTTAAGCGGGGAGGTATTTTAATGCACCATAAGGAAATTCCAGAAAAATGCTGGCTATTCGATCAAAGGAGGAAGTCTGTGAACAGGGCTCTTTGGCATGGTGGATGGAGCAACAGCACACACACACACACACACACACACACACAGTAGCCAGAATCAAGACACTGAAGATGGGAAAAGCCTATATAACTCTATCTGTGTTCTGTGTCTGTCATGTCAGTGTATAACGGCACTGAATGTTTGCCATATATGTGTTCTGTGATTCACCTTGAGTCCCCTTCGGGATGAGAAGGGCGGAATATAAATACTCTAAATAAATAAATATAACAATAATTAATAGTAAAGAGGTAAAGGTTTCCCCTGACATTAAGTCCAGTCATGTCTGACTCTGGGGGGTTGGTGCTCATCAATATTTCTAAGCCGAAGAGCCGGAGTTGTCCGTAGACACCTCCAAGGTCATGTGGCCAGCATGAGTGCCTGGAGCGCCGTTACCTTCCCGCCGGAGCGGTACCTATTGATCTACTCACATTGGCATGTTTTCGAACTGCTAGGTTGGCAGGAGCTGGAGCTAACAGTGGCCGCTCACGCCGCTCCTGGGGTTTGAACCTGGGACCTTTCGGTCTCCAGCTCAGTGCTTTAACGCACTTCGCCACCAGGGCTCCAACAATAATTAATAAGTTTCAGAAATCTTTATAGCCTCCTTCAAAATAGGTCTACACTATTACCTTAAAGGTAGGAAACTGAAAGAAACAGTGGGAGCTGAACTGGAAAAAAATTAACAGATTTTTGCTCGAAATTGTATCCCTCACTATGGTTGTAGGATGCCAATATTTCAGGATACCATAGGCTCTGTCCCATTCTTCAGGATACCATCCAGCTGGCTTGCTGTGCTGCAACACAGATCAGGAAAACTGATGCAAACGTTATATCCCAGTTGTGATGAGTAAACCATACTAGTAAACAATGGAGGAGCACAGCTTCCAATTTTTCTTTGAATTGTACCCTAATTTTGGGCTCCACTTATTCTTCCCTCATGTATAGGGAAGAGTACTAATTGTGTCTGGGGAAAATAGAGGAAAAAGGAAGAGGGGCCAACCAAGGGCAAGATGGTTGTGTGGTATCCTTGAAGTGACTGGCTTGACCTTGAAGGAGTTGTGGATGGCAGACCACCAACAGGGAGCTTGGGTGTGGGCTGGTCCATGAGGTCACGAAGAGTCGGAAGCAACTGAATTGTGTACCCACTTATGTCTAAAGTTGTAGAAACAGAGGCAAAAGGGCTGGGAAAGGACCTCTCGCCAAATGAAAGAAGAACTGCTTCTGGTAAAAGTAGACAATCTGAGATAAATGAAGAATCAGATATAGAATCATAGAAGCATAGCGCTGGGAGAGACTTCATAGGCCATCCAGTCCAACCCTCTGCCAAGTCACAGGAAAATTGCATTCAAAGTCCGACAGATGGCCATCCAGCCTCTGCTTAAAAGCCTCTAAAGAAGGAGCCTCAACCACAATCTGGGGCAAAGTTCCAGTTAGGAATTTCTTCCTAATGTTTAGGTGGAATCTCCTTTCCTAGGGAGCAGACTTGGATGTGGAACAATGGCTTCAAACTTTCTCTTCTCCCTATGACTTCCCCTCACATATTTATACATGGTCCTCATCATGTCTCCTCTCAGCCTTCTCTTCTGCAGGCTAAACATGCCCAGCTCTTTAAGCCACTCCTCATAGGGCTTGTTCTCCAGACCCTTGATAATTTTAGTCTCCCTCCCCTGGACACATTCCAGTTTGTCAATATCTCCCTTCAATTGCGGTGCCCAGAATTGGACACAGTGTGATTCCAGGTGTGGTCTGACCAAGGCAGAATAGAGGGGTAGCAGGACTTCCCTGGATCGAGACATTAGGCTCCTATTTATGCAGGACAAAATCCCATTGGCTTTTTTTGCCATCACATGACATTGTTAGCTCATGTTTAACTTGTTGTCCACAAGGACTCCAAGATCTTTTTCACATGTACTGCTGTCGAGTCAAGAGTCCCCCATTCTGTATCTTTGCATTTCATATGTTTCATATTATTCTGTGTTAAGGGTGAGCAAGCCCTTGGGGATCCCAAAATGTGGATTTTGAAGGCTGCCCTGAAGCTCCACAGAACTCCCAAAAGTTAAAAAAAGGGTTTTTCCCCCTCTTTCTATGTCTCCAAATTGTTATTGGTTCATAGACTTTGGTGAGGGATGGACGATGACTGAAATAGCCATTACTTCTACTCATATCATCATCATCATCCACCCCCCCTACCCTCCCCCCCAAAGTCTGCTGGTTTGTAGGTTTTGGTGGAAGGTGGATAACAACTGCAATCACTGCTTCTGGAAGCTGTGACAAACCCATCAATAATCAAAACGGTGTACTCCAGAGCAATGCATGTGGAGGGCCAACTTTATATTTGTTCCACATGCATCTGAAGCCCACTTCTACATATCCCTAAATGCAAAAGCAAAAAAGCGGGGGGGGGGGGGGGTGATGACAATTGGCTAAAACTGCAAGTGACCTCACGATTCAGGCATGTAGCCGGGGGGGTTTGAGGGGCTTCAGCCCCCCCCCCCTGAAATTCTCAGGGTGGTCCGTGAAAAAGCCTTAAATTTATTATTTAAATTGTTATGTTTATTCCTATCATGATCTGATCACCATGCTCAATATATCCCATATGCATGGCATCTCCCGCTTAGACTCACCCCCCTCCCCCCGAACCAAAATCCCAGCTCCTCCCGAAACAAAATCCTGGCTACAGGCCTGTCACGATCGTATTAAAAACAAAGTATGCATCGTCAATGTTGCAATCCCAGGCAACAGCAGGATAGACAAAAAGCAACTGAAAAAGCTGATGCTACACGAGGATTCAGAGATCGAACTGCAAAGACTTTGCCACAACCCAGTAAAGGTGGTCCCAGTGGTGATTGGCACACTTGGTGCAGTGCCTAAAGACCTTGGCTAGCACTTGAAAACAATTGCCACTGACAAAATTAGCATCAGGCAGCTGCAAAAGGCCACTCTACTTGCATCTGCGCACATTATTCACCAATACATCACATAATTATAGACACTTGGGAAGTGTCTGATATGTGATACAACAGCCAGCATAGCGCTCTTGTTTGCTGTGTACTAATCTTGTTGTGTATCAAATAATAACAATAGGTTAGAGCTGGGCAGCAAAACCTGTATATTCTAACTTCACATGTCTAGATGGAGCTTTTCCAGCTATCTGTTCTAGAATAGCCAAATAATCCTAACAATCTCCCCAACAAAAGCTAGGATGCCCTGAGCTGCTTTAAGAGTGCAAGGCATCAGAAAGACATGATTCAGTCTCTTCAGAACCTGCACATACAATTGGAGAGGCGACAAAGAACCACAGGTATGCCAAGGATAGAAAAGAACAATGAATTACCACGAGTGTTCAAGGTATCCACCAATGATGTAACCAGCAGGAGACAGGTTTCGTCTCCACAGAAGAAAAGAGCAAGTTATGCCTTTGCAGAAAAGCATGGGAAACTGAGGGTTAATGCTCTTTGCAGGAAGCATTCTCTCTTTTCTAAATATTATTTCCTCCCATGAAACTGGCTTTTCATCCTTGGCTGGAGGCAGCTCCTGCTGCTGGGAATCCTGCAGGAGTCTGTATCTCTGCCACTACACACTCCACTGCTCCCAGCAAGTAACCAAGACAAAGAGACTCCCCCTCTCCCCACTCCACCCCTGAGAGCAAAGCCCCTGCACCGGGGCAGGAGAGGCAGGCGGAAATATTGGCATGTGAAGGAGGCAGGCTCAGGCCCCATGGAGGAAGATGCCCTTAGGCTGGAGTTTAGGTAAAAGGTTTTTAATGGAGAGTTGGAAGGAGGGGGGAGAAGTACCACAGAAATTGAGTTTCCCCCTCTCCTGCAGAAACAGACAGCGAGTTAAGCAGAGGAGCTCTTCCACCCACCCAGCACCACATCCAGAACAGACTGGCAATGGCTACGAATGTGTCATGCATCAAGTGAGCACATTATTTCTCATTAAACTAGTCCTCCTGTTAACTGAAAATATCATAAGACTTTACAAAATGCCAATGCTTTGTCCAATCTCTATTAGACCGTAGAAAATCAACACTTGGTGTAGGGATGCATGTTATTAATGTGTCTGGCAACAAGAGCAGGATTCAACACCTTATGGCTTTAAAAGGACCACCTGTATCCAGTTAAGTTTTATTTCCAAACCCATTTAATAGCCATGCAGGACCTGATCAAAGCCTTAATTAGTTCAGCAGTTGGTTTATTCCGTGGCCAACCAGATGCTTATGGTAAGCTCATTCACAAGTCAGGAATGCAACAGCATCCTCCCACTCCTTTCCACCAGTAACTGATATTCAGAAGCATACTGCTTCATGAACTGGAAATAATATATAACCATAACTAGTCGTCTTTTACTGGGTGGAAAAAATCCCATCTTTTATATAAAAATAGCACACCTTTTCTCCCTAAGGGCGCTGTAGGGAGAAAAGAAAGGGGAAGGCCTCCGATTGTGCCCACAGCTACAACAGCACTTAGCATTTGTTCAACTGCTTATAATTCCCGAAGTGACATTTAATTCTGAAAATCCCATTGTCAAGACCACATAGCAGCAGCAGCAGTCGTTCTAGAGTCAGGATTAGGACGCAGCAGGTCCCAGGGCCCACCTCCATCAGGGATCCACTGGACCATGCCATTTCTCATCAACACTAACCAAACTCAATTAGTTCAATGTGCAATAATGAGCAGTTTGTAAATATGTCTATAGAGGACAAGGGGGCTTTGAAAAGCTACAAAGCTTCTACCTAGGGTAAAATAATCCAAATGTACAGAACTTTTAATGGGCATGAAAAGAGCTAGGCAGCACTGGAATCTCACTAGCTTTTCCGCGCCTCCTCCTTCCTTCAAATCTTGTAGGATATTTAGTCACAGGCTTCATTTCTCTCACACATTCAAATGGAGTTTACTCTTTAGGTTTGAATGTGGACAGGTACGTGGCTGGAATTAAATGCTCATTTCTATTTGGTGCACAGAAGGAATCGGAGGCACATTAAAAGGATTTTTTTTTTTAGTTTAAAGGGTCAAGTCTCCAAGGACATTTGTATCTCAGCTGGCAGTGCTACAGGCTATGTATCATTTCAATGGCATCTTCAATAGGGATTATAATCTGAATTGAAGTGGAAATATCTGAGGCAATGAAGCTGTCAGCAGTCTAAGATTAAGGAATTAAAACAGCAGCAAAGCACGATAGGATTTATTCTACATGTATTTGAAAGAAGGCTCAATATTCCATAAAGGTACAGAGAAAGGCAAGAACAATGATCCCATCAATATAAAAAGGAAGGCACTACGAAAATCAGCCACACCAGATGTAAATCGCCCTAAACTGAAAAAGGCAATGAATGAGTCACGGCAGGTTTGGCTGAACTAAATCAAAAAGGCAATGAAAATGACATGGGGCACAAAGAGCAGCTGAGGCAGTACAGATAACACTTCTCCAACCCGAATCAAGATGGGGAAGAAGCCCCACACCTCTCACCAACCCCCACCTGCCTACAGAAAATGTAGGAATATGCATTCAACAGTCAGTAAGTAACAAAACACTGAGAGATCGTTTCTAGCTTCACAGGAGAGAGACAGAGAGAGAGACTCATCTGGGATTCCTTCTCAGTACCAGCAAATCCAAAAGAGAGGGCAATTCATAGTTGTAACCTTGAAAACTGTTTTTAAACTAGGGATTTTCTGTATTGAGTTTTGTTTTTCAGAGATGAATATCCAGCAAGGTCATCTGCTCCTGTTGAGAAATTCCAGGTTCTTGTTTTAGAATGGAGCACCACAATTTGCTATTTCCTGCAATTATCTTCTTTTCTGTGGTCCTCTTTGTTCTATTTTTCCACATTTGCCAAATGCTTCTGAAACCCTCCCCAGCTAGCCTAACTCATCTCCTTATACCACTGAGAAGGTAAGAAAGAAAGGTTATCATTTTAATAAGTGATCTTCATAAGTGATATACTGCACATGTGTTGAATTCTGGTCCACCATGTCATTTTATGTGGCCCTCCAGATGCTGAACTACAACTCCTGTATTCCTCATCATTAGCTGTCGTAACTAGAGCTGATAGGAGTTGTGGTACAGTAAGATCTGGAAGGCTGGAGTTTGTTCTGTTTAATCTAGATAGTAGAGTTTGAATGTGGATACAAGGCTTGTGGATATGATTTTTTTGTGTCCGGAGCAATTTGAGAAACTGCAAGTCGCTTCTGGTGTGAGAGAACTGGCCATCTGCAAGGACATTGCCCAGGGTACGCCCAGATCTTTTGATGTTTTATCATCCTTGTGAGAAGCTTCTCTCCTGTCCCCTCATGGGGAGATGGAGCTGACAGAGGGAGCTCACCCACTCTCCCCGGATTCGAGTCACCTACCTGTCAGTCAACAGTCCTGCCGGCACAAGGGTTTAACTCACTGCGCCACCAAGGGCTCCTGTGGATATAATGTCTGACTTTAAAATGCTCTTCCTCCTTTCCCCAACCTCAGACCTACAAGTGCTGTTGGGTTGTAATTCCCGTTATTTCCAGTCTGCATGCCGGATAATCAAAAGTGATTGATGTTATCATTCAGTAACATTTGGGGACCAAATTGAGTGAAAGCTAAAGTGCACTGGCCACTATTTTTTAATTAGAGTTGACCCTCTGTATCCTTAAGATTTTTATTCAATAGGCCTTTGAAGGCATCCACAAAGCTTATGTGACCCCTGATCTACTACATTTCAGTAAGCTCAGAGTGCAAACAGCTTCATGCTTAACTATAAAAGCTATAATAAACTCCTACGGTTTGTCAAAGAAAAAATACACTAGGCTCAATCTGCAAGGATGACATATACTATAACCATTTTATAGATGGAAGAACAATTCCCAAAGAAACCCCATTCACATGATTTTTATCAGTTTATTAACAGAAAATATATATATACCTAGCAGAATGTCTCTCGTGCACACAGGGCCACACAACACAAAGTGAAAAGCAAGCAGAACTCATTTAAGGGAAATGACAGCTGCAACCAAAGCCAAGAAATGTAGAGTTCTAAAGGGACATCCAGCTCCATGCTTCATAGTAAATGAAAAGATTAAAAAAGTAGGAGCAAGTTTGACAAGGGTTTTTTTCCCCCAAAGTATTGCAAGGAGATTAGGAGAGGGGAGATGCTAATATAAAGTTCTTTATTCAATACTGAGGTTTACCACCATACAGGCAAAGTGTGACACTATCTTTGCAGGCAGAAGGGTACTAGTGATAGCAAGGCATAGCCAGCCCCACACACAAGGAATGGGATTGCCTCCCAGCTCCTGCAGCCATCTTCTACTAGGACGTTTAGATACAAATTCACTGCAAAGTCTTTCAAGGGTCTGTCAAGCATCACCTTGGCAGAAACAATAGTAGTCCAAAGGAAAGTCCATGGCTTATCAGTGGCTTTTCTTGGTTGAGCCAAAGCCAGAGAATCCCATCACAGCTGCCATTTCATCGTCCTCCTCAAACGCCAAGTCTTCTTCTGCCCTCCTTTTTTTCTCTCTCTGTTTTTCCTTTTTGTAGGCTTTGGCCTTTTCCTCCTGCAACAAAGGGAAACAACTGCCAAGTGAATCAAGCTTGCTTGCACATCAAACTCTTAGAAAGACAAAGGGCAACCTCAGAAATCAGGCCACAGAGAGCATTCTTTTTGGTCTGAAGAAAGGGCAATGCTTGGCACCTCTGAATTTAGCCCAGAGGAGGAATGGAAAGGTAGCTGCCCAAAGAGACACACCCAAGTGACATGTGAAGAATAGGATTGTACTGGAGAATTCAGCAACTGTCCACCTTTACTATTAAACAAATGCCAAAGTCTTCATCAAAAATTAACAGGGATGAAAAAGCCGCTTTGTTTTTAAAACAATAGTCACAGATTCTATACTAATGCCCTGATTCGACAATGGTGGTGCTGAATGATGGCAACAGACAATGTCAGTACCTGATGGCTGTTGGAACAGCCGTATGACAGCTGCTCAGTGGAACATAAGCTGTGTTCCAAGTGGCTTTGGGGGGTTTTGGCATCAAAGGGTTTCCACGGCTCTAATCAAAATGTTTCGTTCTGTGAGATTGCAAGGCTTGGAATGGTGCCAAACTTGTGTTGGGGGATGCAGAAGTGTGACTTCAGCTACTGACTCCTTGGCAGCTGTGGAGGCTACTGAAGCTTAAAGGACTCTCCTCTTTGCACAGCTATCCCAATATGCAGTGGCACCATATGACTCTTTCGGAGCAGCCAGACACAGATACCAAGAGATCAAAATCATGGTTTGATTTGTGAAAGCAAAAAATGCTATTAGCTGGATTAAATAAAATCTGTTCCTGCTTTCTTGCTATTATTATGCCACCATTTCCTCAGTCTAGGACTCAAGGTGGATTACCTAAAACAGATAGTTTTTTTAAAAAAAAAATTATACCATTCAAGAGTTTTAAAAGCTCATTAAACTATCAAGACAATTAAAAGCAGTTAAAAGCATACATATGTTTAAAAAACAAATACAGACAGTATAGAATATTATGAAATGCATTTCCCCCTAGGCAATCAGTTCTCAAAAGCCTGTAGAACAGTGGTTCTCAACCTATGGGTTTCCAGGTGTTTTGGCCTACAACTCCCAGAAATCCCAGCCAGTTTAGCACCTGTTAGGATTTCTGTGAGTTGAAGGCCAAAACATCTGGGGACACACAGGTTGAGAACCACTGCTGTAGAAAAACAGGCTGCTTACCTATAACTGTAGCTCTTTAGTCATCTGTAAACTCACACAAATGGGTTATCTGTGACTGTGCAGTGCATCATTTAGAAACATCTTGAGCTTTTATGTAATTCTTTTGGTGGTAGCCTCCACTTCACTGGTACCAAAACAGTTCTTACCACTGAAGGAAAGATTACCATCACAAGAAGAGGCCAGAGAACTAGGGAGGACAAATAAAAGAGAGGCATTTGAGCTAGGGTTCTGCATCAATGCAGGTAATACAATGTCTTGATTCATGGGGAAACTTGTCACTACTTTTGGCAGAAAGAAAATAGCTAGACTAAGAGCTACCTGGTCCTTGTGACACAGCAGGAAAAGTGAATTCACTCTAAAGACACAGAATTGTCCTGCCCTATTGGCTAATATAATAGCCACCAAGAAGGCCATCTTTCATGTAAGCAGATGGATGTCCCAAGGCATCATTGGTTCAGAAGGCTTCCTGGAGAGTTGGGGAAAGACTAACTCCAAACTCCATAGAGAAGTTGAACCTGACACTGATGAGTGAAGGTTCCTGCAACCCATCAGGAACCTTTTAACCAATGGGTTCTGGACACAGGAAGGCTTGAAGGTGATCTGGAAGTTAGAAGAGACTGCCACCAAGTAAACGTTGATAGAAGATAGAAAAAGGAAGAGACCTCTATCAGACAGAAAAAGGAAAAACTCCAAGCACATGATCAGCAAGATGAAGATGCCTCTAATGATGTACCAGTCCCACAGAATGTGACGTATAGCAAGGTGCTTGATTTCATTCTGCCCTCCTTGTCCAGGTGGTACTTCACCATGTTATTCTCTGAAACTACCTGAATAGTCTTTCCCTGCAGAAGAAACCCTAAAAGAGCCAGTATAAGAGCAGTGATGTGAAGTCTCTCTTCAGACTTCCAATGCTCTTTCACTAAGATGTCTTCTGAATGAGCTCCACATCCTACCATGGACACTATCAAGGGGTACAGAGGAAGAAACAGAATGTTAGCTTGTATGTTTCTGCATCGATCCAACCATGCCAACAATCAATAGACAACGTGGAGAGCTGCTGAGAGGAATGAAACAAGACAAAAACCAAGCCTGCAGAGGTCTCATCTTGAGGTTTGTGCTGGCATCTCAGCAATTGCGCTGGCATCTCAGTGTGGTTCTTAGAACTACCTGGTATCGGGGCGAAAGGCCACAGAAATACGATACAGAAAGGTTCCACTAAACCTCACTTGCTGGGATGGATTCCAATGAGAGTTCTCTAGACTGACAATGAGCTCCAACAACTCCATAAGGCAAAGTGTGAAATTGATGTCATTGAGAAGTCAGGCTTAAGAATGGGCAACAAGGAGGCAGTCATTGATGTACGGAAAAGGGATGGCTGGCCACACTGCCATCATCACCAAGCACTGTGTAAAGTATCAAGTGTCAGTTTAAAGTCTGAATGGAGGACGCAAAGGTGATAGGCCCTTCTTTCCACAGCAAAGCAAGGAAATGTCTGTGTGATGATCAGATTGTGATATGGAGGTAACACATGTTCTTTAAATCCAGCATCACAATCAATCCCTCACCTGTAACGAGGAGAACAGAGCCAAAAGTGAGCATTTTAGGCTGTATTAAGAAGATGTACTTCCAAAGACCAAAGAATGGGAGGAATCCACCATCTTTGTTGAACATGATACAACAGCAGAAGAATCTGTATGGTATCAATGATATATGGATGGGTTGTTTGTTACCCTTGAGGAAATGAGCATTAGCCTCCTCATTTAATGCATCAGAAGGAGTAATACTAATTACCCCCAACAGGGTGGTAATTCCAATAGCCCTTCTGCACTATGTCAAGAATCCAGGAGTCTGGTTATGATGCTAACTCTAGAGCTTGTTGTAGTAGTGTGGAATGTAAATAAGAAGAGGGTAACTTGAAAAGTCAAAAGGCACAGGTTGCTTGTTCCTGAGACCTTCTCTTGTTAAGACTGTATCCAGCATCTGAGGAGGCTTTCTGAGATGAGGAGGCGAGAGCAGCCACTCTGAATTGTTCAGATATTATTGAGCTTAAGAACCTCTTTGTCCCAGATTATTATCTCGTCCAAGGATAACAAGATTGTAATGGCTCCTGCCATCTTCTTGCCATTGTAGTTAGCAGTGTGCTGTGCAATATTTATCTGCTATGTTGCCAAATTGTGGGTCTCAGAATGAAGAAGTCCAGATAACCATCTGTCTTCCTCAGGAAGCTTGGCAAAAAATGGGGACATCCCTCTCCCCCCAGGAGTTGCTGGTAAGCTCCCATGCAAGCATTGTAGCTGGCAATTTTAAATGAGAAAGCAGCGGCTGAATAGAACATACATGCCATAGGGTCGAGTTTCTTGCCATCTCCATCTGCAGGTGTCTTTATACCTCTTTTGAAGGGATTTTGACTCAGCCATTCTCACAATGATTGAATTGGGCTTAGGGTGTTGTAAAAGGCAATCCAATCCTGCTTTAGAGGTGAACTAGACTGATGATGCCAGGACATCTGTGCCATTTGCAGAAGGAACAGCAACAAAGGAATCAAGCCTGGTGTTGGTACTTTTGAATCCACCTGTATACAAGATCAGATAGCTCAAACACATGCTATTTCACTTCCAAGTCCAAGAACTTCACCATTCTCAACATTTGTTCTGTGAAAGCCCTGACCTCACTGTTTGACAAGGCTCAGCTAGGAGAGGAAAAGTGGAAGGAAGCACATTGGTGAACTGAGTCCAACTCATCAGAATGTGATGACTTCATGAACTTTCACCTACATGGACTGGTGAGACAGAACGACGTGGTGACACCCTTGCCTCTGGAGACAATATTGGCAGCCAAGACTGAGGCAGCACCACTGGAGGTGAATAATGTATAGGAGGGTTGGACTGAGTCAAAACCAATACTGGTCCACACCAAGTTGAAGACCTTGGGCTACTCGATATCGAGGTGAATGGCACCAAGGCAGATTCTGATCTACAAAACTGTCCACAACGATAGTAGAAAGGATCAAATTATCTGGAATGATACTAGTCTTCAAGGTCCTTGTAAGTGAATCTGGAGATGGAAAGCATCCATGTGGATAGCATGCCAACTGAACATTGTAGACTCTATACTTCTCTGGATCCTTACAGCCATATCACCTGATATCAGGTCACACAAATGGCATTTGGATTTATAATGGTACTGGTGGTGCAGTGGAGATCTCACCCAAAGATGATAGGATCTAGATGCAGACAACTCTAGTCTCTGGCAGCTGCTACACTCTGATCTGGACATCTAACCATGACATTAAGTGGGTGAACAAGAAGAGGGAGATCCTTCAGTGGTGGAAGAGATCCAAGAAACAGCCTAGTGCAACCTGAAGATGACACTCTCTTTTACACCATTGTGGGAGAGTTAATGATCTTGCCTTCAGAGACGGTACCAATATACTCAACCTGTGGAGACTTCTCACACCTGTTAGTGAGCTGATGTTTGACATAGAGAGATGAGTGATTTGACAGAGACTGGAATTGAGGACTACAATATATTGTTGGAGGTTTTCATAGCCGGAATCACTGGGTTGCTGTGACCTTTTGGGCTGTATGGACAATGCAGCTAGAACACATAGCCTGAAAAACTCACAACAGCCAAGGACTACAATTATTGAATTGACCCCATCATAAGAGATTACTCTGTGCATCAGGACTGGAGAAGGCTAAACCTGATGCTCAGTTCCGCCAGTGTCCTTTCCCTCTTCTTTTTCTTACTGCACTTCTTTGGCACATGGTGCTTCAAAACTGATGTGGAAACCTCCACTTCAACTAATCTACCTGGTGTCGAGGCTATCTTGGATTGAGCTTCCACAATGAAGTGTATACCTAGTGTTGAGGAAACCCTGGACTGAGTGACAGGTTCCAGGTAAGAAAGGAGTTGCTGAAAATTTTAAGGTTTGGTACCAAAACAAGGGATAGACACTGGCACTGCCTCAGAGCAGTGGGGAAAGGGTGTGATAGCTTCCGTAGATCACTTCTATTTCTATGAAAGGAAGTGTCTTATATTGACCCACATTACTGATTTGAGGAGATCTGAGGAGGATCTTCCTCTAGTCTTTGCTGGAACCTATAGGGAGGGATGTACAATCTACACTAAATGTTAACTATCTGAGGCAGGGGAAATAGGTTCTACAACCTGAATAAAATATGTAAATGTGCATGCATTAGTTAATGAGTTAAGTAAATAAATGATTTACTCTGCTTCTGGGAGGATAAGTAGTTACAGATGGCACTGAGGCTTCTCTTGCGACTACTGGAAATCCTCTCAAGACCTTCCCCAACAGCAGCTTCCAGTGAAATTGACATTAAAAAATAGAAGCTGCCTCTGCAGACAAGAGGAGACAAACTGAGCCCCAGCCTGTCCATCTATGGGAGGAAAGAGAAGGCTTTTATCTATGCATGTGATAAAATGTCCTGGAAATTCCTCATATACAACCTCATGAGGCTGCTGCAGATGGAACGAACTACAATGGGAAAATCTTTAATGCCACCTGCAGGCCACTGCTGTATGGAAGAGACGAGCACAGGGATTTCTTTTTTTCTCCAGGCAATTTGCCTCTCTATCTAAGCACTAAAAAGCAGCAAGGCAAGGTGCCATTTCAAGAAGGTGAATAAACTCATATTGGCACTAAGATGTGGATCTCAAGGACCATTACAGAAATGCTGGAACAGGAGAAAAAGAAATGGCAAAACACTCATTTTTATAACAGGTAGAATGCTTTGGCAATCTAATAATGATGGAAAGCCAAGAAAATTAGGTGTTCTTTCTTTCTAGTCATGCCTATTAGTTCAGGGCAGCACTTTACCTCTTCTCTTAGCTCCTTCATCCTCTCCTCGAAGTCATAATCCTTTTGCTTCTCCTCCATTTTCTTCTTATTCACTTCAAAGCGCTTCTTTACTTGATCCAGCGTAGAGCGCTCTACTCTCATGGACATACCAAGGTTTCTCTGATCTAAAAAAAGGGCATGGACCAGTGTTGTCAATTTCTTGTGCCAAAGTTCAGGCATATTCTTGTACAGACAGGTAACATTTACTCCAAATGTGAATCTGTGAGTTAATTTTGGATAGGCAATTGTGATTACCAAGCTCTTAATTAATAGTCTGCTCAAAGCTGGAGGCCTTGATTGACACAGCAGGAAAGGAGTGAAAGAACTATCTTCTGCCTCCTTCCCTTCCTGATTACCTTCAGCCTCACCCGAGCCAGTATTCAACAATGCATAGCAAACAACGACCGGGTCCCATGTGGCTGGAGCTCATAACACTTAACAACTGACTCTAAGCCTTCTGGACTTGAGATGAAATCCTTTTCAAGACTGCAGGGAGGATTTCCATAAAAAGATGCCTTTTTAAACACACAGCATGACTATGAAGGTGAAATTCATACGCTGTATGCCTCAAGTGGGATGAGGCCAACTGTGCTTGCTAGCTTTGTACGTCATGGAAATGGGAACAAAAGGTTGATCTCCTGCTTAAGTACCTGCCTCGCCAATCTATACATGTTAAATCGTTTTTAATGCAGCCAATATGCATCAATAGGTAACCCACACGTACAGTGCAGTCAGGATGGGTCTGGGGCACAGCCTTCTCTGTACTGTTTTGTCAGATCATTTGGCTTCTATATTGAAGGAAAAGGAAGGACAACAATCTTACAAGAGTAGATATGCCTTTTCTCCAGGGAAAGGGAATTTCTGTTAAACTGGCTCAAAGAGGCTCCTGGGGCAGTCTCTCTGCGAAGTCACCACCACTGGTCCAGCTCTGGAGATTCCGTTGCACCAAGAAATCCCACCATCATCTCCAACTACAGACTGGAGGTTAAGCAGACTTTCCCATCTTGATCAATTGGAAAAGTCAGCAGTGTGTATACATGTGCATAATCAGTTACTGGGAAGAAAGAGCAGGAATAAAGTCACCTGCCCACATCATCCACAAAGAATTCCCTACAACCAGCACTGGGTGGGATGGCTTCCTCTTTGTTGTGGCTTCCTACTTTGGGAAGGTTAGAGAAAGAAATGAAAATAAGGTTTATTTGAACCACCTTGTCCCCAGGCATAATCTAACTCACAGGTCACCTGTTCCTTCTTCAAATTTGTAATCATAGGGATATATGGTTGGCATATGCAGAAGGCACAGCTATAAGATTTTTATTTGTTTCTTCCTTGCTAAGTATTAGGATTTTCTAACAACTGTTCAAAATTCCTCTGTGTAGTAACTAACTGGCAGGAGGCAACATTAATTGGCAGAGTCTTGAATAACTCAGAAAACTGAAAAATATACTATACGATTTATTTGGGGGAAAACAAAACACAGCATATAAGAAATTCAAAGAAACAGAAAGATCTATTAACTCCACAACAATTTTATTTATTATATTTGTATCTTATTTTTAAAGATATTAAATTCCAATTCCAATGAAACAAAATAAATACGCCACCCGGATTATTTTCCATACTGTAGGTAGCCTGATATTTAAACATACTTCAGCTGAAGCAATCTCTGGGCTCCCCTTGCTTACAACCCTAGCTTTTTTGTGACTTTTTGTGACTTAAAGGAAGATGGGAGAAATAGTCCAACTGGAGCAGGTTCTGAGATCTTCTCTATAGTTGACTATCAGATAACTTGGTCAAAAAGATTGCATGAAACAAGCTGTTTGTGTACTGTTGTGTACATTTTTTCATACATTTTATTGATTAGCCCATCGGCCGTATCAAAACACTTGACAAACACATTTAACACATACACATACAGCATCCAACCCACAGTACAACAAAAGTTAAAATAAACAAGCTATTAACAAGGGATCAAGATCCCAATCCAGATCAAATATCTGTATCACCCGTATAGCTGTTTCCTACATGTTGGATCAACCCTATTTCATATCTCTAACCTCTGAACCTTGATAGATGCCTGCATTCAAGACACCAACTGGAAAATAAATGAGCAAGTACTGTTCCCTTGAAGAGATCTATTGTTAGTGATGAGGAACTGCATTCCCCATAGTTCCCCCTGGAGAAGGGTCTGCTTTTAAGGCACCACGGGGAATTTGGTTCTACATGACAAGCTCCAGGCGTCACAATGTTTCACAATATAGCAAATATTTAGGGGAGTTCAGAAATATAATAACCCAATTTTCTGTAGGAAGTGGACTTCTCCAGATAATGAATGCTACACAGGCAAAGCCTCTGAGTAATACAGTTGAGAGTTACCATCGACTGCAGCATTTCTCAAACTCTGCTCCTCCAGGTATTTTGGAATTCAGTTCCCACAATTCCTAACAGCTGGTAAACTGGCTGGGATTTCTGGGAGATGTTTTTAACTTTGTTGTGCCCTGCCTCAAGCCATGAGTAGAGGCAGGTAAGAATATTAATTATTATTATTATTACATTAAAATCTGAATCATAAACTGCAGTTGAACCAGTATAAGGCCCATAAACCATGGCTGAAAGACCACAGGAAGCTCCTGGAGAAAGGTCATTGCTCAAAAACACAGCACACACTTTACATGGAACAGGCTTCTATTGTAAAGGAGTGTCAATGTGCACCATCAAGTCATTTCTGATTTATGGTGACACGATTTTGACAGACTTCATTCACAAAGGAATTTCTCTTGCCTTCCTCTGAGGCTGAGAGACTGTGATTTGCCAAAGGTCACTCAGTAGGTTTCCATCATTGAGTGAAGATTTGAACCTCGATCTCCCAGTGTCTTCATCCAATAATCAAACCATTGACTACACCATGTTGTGCTAAAGATGTGCAGCTGGACCACTGACTACTATGTGCACATGAATGAGGTCTTGGGAAACTCCTGAGAGCACTGGACAAGATGGAATGATAGATTGACTCAAAATTCATTAGGCTCTTATGTTAACTGCAAACACTAAATACAAATCTAATGTGCTTCCAATTTTTTGCTGATGTCGACTCTAAAATACATCATAGTGATCAGAGCTAAGAACATGTGAATGAAAGCCACTCAGCTCTAGTTTTGAAAGAGACAAGAGTCTTTGTATCAAAATTTGTGGAGAGTATATTTAGTTGCTCTCATCACTCAGTAAGGTTAATGCATAGGCTGAAGTGTCCCAAAGTTTTAGGCTTTTGTGATAACAATGATGCACCTATTTTCTGCCTGCATGCCCGAGCTACAGAACTTCCTGCTTGCTGCTGCTTGCTTCCTCCCTGTTACCTGGCTTGCCTCACCTTGTTGAAACACCTGCCACACTTTTTCTTATTTTCTCGCTTTGCTTCCCCTTGCTTCCTTCTCTCCCCCACACCTCCTTCTTCCCACCCACATTAGGTAACACAAATCTAGTATTACTTTAAACAGAAGAAGTCACAAAAAAGAAGGTGAAAGGTGGCAATATTTAGTGGGTGGTGTAACCTTTACCCTTCCACTTATGTGGATCTGTGCATATGGGCTGCTTCTGGGTAGTTTCCTCTTTTAGCCAAGACCACAAATGACATCTCAATTTCTCATTATCATCACCATCCTGACCAGTTTATTTTTATACCACTTTTGCCACCTCTTATATGAGCTTCCTCTCTCAGCCATTTCATTGTCATACACTTAAGGAGATTTCTCATAGTTCAGTGTGAGAAAAAAAGTATCCTTACGTTTTTTGCCATTGATGTGATCCAGGAAGTTGATGGAATCTTTCACTACACAGTCACAGACATTACAATAATATCTAAGATAAAGAAAAAAAATAGTTTATGAATTCTCAAATCTGTTATGAAACTCATTTTACATGAAGCTTTGTATTCAATTATTTGAGGTGGGTACCATATAAAGGCAATGTAATCAATATTGCTGAACATTTAGAAATAGGTTAACAGCAGTAGCTGCAATTTCTCTTTCCTGACACTGCTCAGTGTTGCTACTCAGAGTAATAATATCCTCAGAGTTCCTATTCTCGCATGCACAAATCATATTTCCCCCCCAACTCTCTATTAAACATTCGCTGACACCCACCCATTTAATTATTACTGCAATGGAATGCTTCATGTGTATTTCTTGTTCCTGCTAAGCTCAAAGGGTTGGGTTTTGTCACCTATTAACCAAGACCCCAAATGCTCAAGACACGAGGACATTGAGGACAGAAAGTGATCAGGTACTGCAAGTTTAAGGAGCAGTTTTGCAAAATAGCTTGCACATTTGCCCAGAACTTGCTCCAGGCAGGTTTTATGTGTCAGATGTATTTTTATTTTTGATTCTCAAACTATTGGAATTATAAAATAAATTAGCTTAAACCAGGGGCTAGGGAACATGAGCCCTTCCCCAAGATGTTGAGCTACATTCCCAACAACTCTAGGCAGCATGACTAATGATGAGACATATTGGGCACTGCAATCCAACAGCATCTGGTAGGCACTCTCCCCAGTGAAAGTGGTGTGAAAGATTTGTGTGAGTTTATGTGCACACATGCATCATGAAGTGGGGGAAAATATAAAGAGACACTCTACGAAGTATATGGGGCCACATGAGACTTTATATGTGAGTTTCAACACCTTGAATCAAATTCTGAACTGCTTTAACTATGGATTCCTGCAAACACGGGAGTTGGACTTGATGGCTCTTGGTACCTAACATTATAATTCAATGACATATTTGCAGCCAGCAGAGTGAGAATAAAGCTGGCTGGATATGTTTGCAATTCTTCACATCCACAAGGATGTAGAACTTATTTAGCAAGTCACAATATCTAAAAGTTATCTTCAAGAGCAGCCCCACATTAAGTATACTGCAACCATCTTGCCTAAAATTCAGAAACTATAGATTAGTACTGCAAAACTCTCTACTTTTAGGTGCTTTGTAGGAATAAATGGAATTGATAGAAGACATTAGTGACAACTGCTTGATCAAAATTTGTCAAAGATATGTACCTAATCTGAAGAGGACATTACAACCCCTTCAATCAGAGGAAAATCTATGTTCTCCTTGATCTGAAAATATTACCATCACCTGTGATCTGTCTGAACACAATCAGATAGTCTTCACACACCTGGCCATAGCGCAGATGCAAGAGAGAAGAACCACCACACAGATGTTTAATTATTCTCCTAGCCCACAACAGCCCAATGACCATCATTTGATTACACAACCATGGTGTGGTGTTTTTCTGGAATTTTATGTCAGTATTTGTTTTATGAGGCATTGAAAGTTTGCAGTTGTATGTTGGAATCCGCCCTGAGTCCCCTTGGAGAGATAAGGCAGAATAGAAGTTTTTATTATTATTCTATCCTCTCTGTAGAACTGATATAGGAATTAGAATAGCAAAACCTATAAAAAAACTCACCCGCCCATCTCAGACTGAGGAGTCGTTTTGGTGATAACAATGGTTTTCCCCAGTTTGGATTCCAGGTCCACCTTGTAATCTCGGTGCCGAAGAAGCTCACGCTTGACAGGCTGTACTGGCTTGCCTGAAACATAGCAACAAACCATTGTTTTTCCTTTCTTTCAATTAATTTTAATTCCTCTATTTTTGAAAGCAAGTTGTATAATTTTTGTTTGGCAGAGTAAGAGCATCAAGGAAAGGAATGAGGTTTTATAAAGGATGAAGTTGGTTGTATTGTCTATACTTGTATTCCCTGCATACTTTCAGTCCACAGTGATTCTTAATGAAATAAAGCTGTGCCATCTCATAGATAAAAGGTTACTAACCATCTTTCTTTTCTCTTTCTTCTGTAAGCCGTTTCTCTGCAAGTTTCTCATATTCATCTTTGTCCCACTTCCGACGAAAGTCCAAGTTTTTAGCCTGTTACACAAAAATATAATACAACATTTCAACATTCAATTAAGAATTGAAACTCTAATTGTGAAAAGATTGGGCGTTATCAGCTTTATAAAGAGATAGTGAAAGAAGCAAACTTGTTTAATTTCTAACTCTTCTCACATGAGAAAGATAGTAAGAAGGCCCATGCAAGAAAATAAAACTCCAGCTATACAAAATTCATCAAAGTAATTCCAGTTGCAGTCCTAAGACCCTTACTTGATAGGAAGTTCAAGATGATACAGTAGGATTTCCAGTTAAATATGTATTAACACTGTAAGAATCATGAAAAGCTTTAAATTACAATTATGTACTCTTATTTTCCTGCAATAATCGTAATGCAAATAATGGTTGTGATTTTTCGTCTAAAATAACTAGAACAAATGCCGTCATGTGGAATTAGTGCCAGATCAAGAAGTAAAAAAATTGGTTATTCAATCCTAGCCATAGTAAAATAATGACAAAAAACATCAGACAAGCACACAGAACTTTGTGTGAATATGGATGACAGGTACAACCATGATATAAATTATGCAATTAGAGTTATCACCAAGTTTATTTTTTAAAAAGAAGAAGCCAAATTATACCTAGAGTGGTTTAAATCAAGACCAAGGGAGATCACTTGGCTGTAAAACATCAATCACTCTTATATTGAGCTTTTTTTGAGTTCAGGAGAAATGCAAATAAAGAGTAGAATGTGAGAGAGGTTTATAATATTTATTCATGGTGCAAAGACAGGAGATAGAGGTTTTTTTCTCCTTCATCTCTGAGAACTCTTATTTATTCACTGCTAACTGCAGCAAAACAAGGGCATGAGGTTTCTGATAAGCACAAAGTCATTTCAGTGGAGCCAGGGAAGAGATAGGCACTTACAACAAGGGTATAAAAGGTATAAATGCATGAAATGAAATTAGTGTGTTCTCACCAAATAAAACATGCTCAATTGAATTGATGGACAATGGGCTCACAGCAGGCAAAAAGAAAAACTGATTTTCACAACATTGAACTAACCCATGAAATCTGGAACCACAAAATATGGTAATGGCCATTGGCTCAGGCAGGTTTTACAGGGATGAGACAAGATTCATGAATGTAAATTCAATTAGCATCCAGCCACCTATATAATATGCTACCAAATCCAAGAGTAGAAGCTTTGAGTTTTCTTATGGAGAGAAAAAGCAGGATATAAATAACCATTATTATCATTATCATTATTATTATTATTCCCCCCACCAAAAAAAATTGGGAGTGGGGCAATGATGGAAATCAACATGTGTACCTCTTCTTTCTCAATGAAAGTATAACACAAAGGGTCACAGAATCTGACCTAACAAAAAGCAGATCATCAACATTTAAAATTGTATTTCATGGACCACAAGTACTCCAAAATAGTTAGTCACAAGGAGGAGGATACAGAAATCAGCAACAGCCACAGACCTACTCTTGGACCTATTCAATATTAATGCCTACGCACACATAAAAATGTTAGGTTAAGAGCATGGGTTAAATTACTTCCTGTTTTTTTTAAGCATCACAATACCTGTAACAATGTTATCAGCAAATGCCAAACACGAACCATTTTTGGTAGCAAAATAATTGGGTCATTTGGCATGCTTACCTAGCACATGGAGCCAGATGATCCACAATGGGCATTCAGCACGCAAACCTGGCAATGTGCTATGTAGACACTCTCCTGTGGTCTTTAATATAACCTCCAGCCTGCACCTGAGTATCTCCATGTGCCAGCCCTCCATCCATCTCAATCATACTCCAAACGGCAAAGAGAAAGGGCACAGAACAATCGGTTCTTAGACAACTGTATGCTGGCCTCCATCTCTCTGGAGGACCATCAATATAAGTCTCCATTTCTAATGTGTCAGCATTTAGTGGCTGTGGATAATAAGGACAATTTAGCTGTACCTTTTAACTATTTTTAAAAAGGAGAACAGCTCCAACATTTCTCCTGTTATTAAATTGAATTTCAAAAATACCCATGTTATGTCTGTTTCAAATTATTGTTGCCTGCCCAGAGCACTCAAGAGAGAGAAGAGCTTCACATTTAAATTATGTTAAGTTTTACATTTTTAAATTGTTACTAAGCCTGAGCCTAAGGGATAGTGAGAATGAGAAATCTTAAATAAAATTAGTCAAGCATTTCTACACAAGCATTTTAATCTTAGTGCTGCTGCTTGTTCCTTTTTTTCACTGCTTCCCAGATACAGGTCCTGAATTTTAGTGGAAACCTGGAGATCTCAGCAAAACAACATTTTCTCTGCTTATTCCAACATTATGCCCTGCACCTTCAAGAAATAGGCTTCCATGCATGGATTTAATCTGCAGGTGACACCCCAATACCACATGTAGAACAGTGCTGTGGGCAAGACTATCAAAGAAGGAAGAAGGGAGTGAACTTAAACACCACCCAAAACCTCTGTGGCAGTCAGTATAAGCTGCTGTAAGCAAGAATCTCTGGAGCAGGGCTTTTTGTGGTGTATTAGAAATTAAGTTACAAAAATGTTGTCAAAGAGTAATACAAATGTACAAGAAGTATTCTTAGCAAGACAGCATCATTCCAGAACAGAATTTAAAAGGCCATATAATCAATAAGCATTTCACTAATTTGACACTTACATATAATACAGCCCCAATTATTTCATTTGGCACAAGTAAAAGGAAAAGATATGGACAATTTAGAATAAACAGCTGAAATAAATATTATTTGAATTGAATTATAGTTATTTTTATCCTGTCCTTCGGGGCCAGGCATTTTACCAAATAAGAAGCTAGGATTAAGTACTTTAAAACAAAAACAATGCATAAAACAACATCAAATTAAAGCACAGAGAATCAACAATGCAAACTATGAAAAGTCTGTCATATATTTTTACCAGGAAAGAGAGGGCTAACGTTCATTAGGGAAGGAGTTCCAAAATTGCTTAGCCACCATTAAAAAAGCTCAGCCCTCCATAATTTGAGCTCTCTTCCTGGGGTCCAGAAAGCATATCCTCTAAATATAAGTATGATCTGAGGTGACCCAGAGGGATGCGGGTGATCTTCATAGATTGCCCTAGTATATGCTGCACTGCTAAAGAAGGCACTAGGCAGACAAACAAAGAATATGAGTACACACACACACACACACACATATACACTGTGTGTGTGTGTGTGTGTCCATGTTTGCATGTATTTTTCAAGATGGCTCCCACATCCAGAGAGCCCTGTAACTCTGCCAACAACGGATCTGGACCAAACCTGACCCCCCCCCCCCCCCCGCAAGAAAAAACTGACTTTAAGAACTTGGTGGGGTTTAGGGGGCAATGGCAGAGAAAGATGGGAGTTATAGTTCATCCACATGGAAAGTGCACTGTGAACCACATCAACAATGAACCAAACTTGGCAAACAGACCCAACATGAACAACTTTAACTATTGACAAGGTTTGGGGGGCAATGACAGAGGTTGATGGGAGTTATAGTTCACTCATATGTGAAGTGCACTGTGAACTTCACTGATGATGGATCAGGACTCAACTTCGCACACATACCCATCATGACCAGCTTTACATATTGGTGGAATTTGGGGTGAATTGCCCTGAAATGATGGGAGTTGTAATTCACCAACATCCTTATATGTTTTCTAATGGATCCATTCATGAAACCGAAAAAAACCCAATTACTTCTATTGTTTATCCTTGCAAAATCCCTAACCAGGGCATTGCCTGGTACCTAAGATAGTATAAATATAAAAATTAAAAAACAATGAAATGATTTGTCTTTAAAGCCATCAAACATTAAAATACATTAAAACTGCACAACTGCCCCAAAATCTCATTCACACTGTTACTTAGGAAGCCCTGTTCTCGTGAGTTCATAAATGCACAATGGCAGGGGAAAATATGAACGGAAAGCAAGGACGAGGAATACTGGTTTCTCTAGGGAGAGAGTTCCAGAGTCCGTGAGCAGCCACGAAAAAAGGTTCTTTCCTGGCCAAAAATATGAACATGATCTTAGAAATCTCCTAAAAATTCACTTTTGAAACAGGCTGGGGTGGGAGGGCACAGCTGAATGTTTTTGGTAAGCCAAGAATCCTGCAAAACCTGAGATGATCCTGAGCTTATCCTAGCTCCCAGACCTAGTCAAATTGACCATTGTAAACACTGCTCAACAGATCTTTGTAAATTTCTATCGTTCCCACTGTCTGAAGACCTCAAATCTCCATGTTGGGAGACCATCTTTCTTCTCCATTAAGCCAGAGAAAGAAGCCAAAAATAAACCCTGGATTCTTCCTCTGATTTTATAAGAGAAACAAGCAAGAACATCAGCCAGTGCCAATTTCACATGCCACATAAAACAAACACCATCTTTTCCACAGCCTGTTTAGCATCTCTCTCTGCAAGCAAGAGCAAATGGAAACTGGAAGTCAGCACACCAACTTGTCTTCTCAGCGAATGCTGGCTTGTTGTTACATTCGAACAATCTCAGTCTCAAAAAGAGGTTGGTTATTCAGTATCACTCAGAAAGCCATTTAAATTGTATGGATCAACACTGTCCACTACTTTGTGTTCTTTATCAACAAAAAGGTGGCATTTAAATAAAATTAAAGTAACAAACTGAAGGTACTTTTAGAACAGAAACAGACATTCAGAAAGAGCAGCTCTGCACATGGGAACATGACCACTCAAGCAAATACAAGAAATATTAGAAGGTATATATTACAAGGTGAATTCAAATGCTGTACTTGTTTTACATTCTGTGCTGATGAACTGGCAGAGAAAAAGAAAGGTCTGTGAAGGGCAGGCTATGTTTCCCCATCTCGGGTCTTTGAGGGACGAATAGACTCAGCTCTCTGTCATATTTCTCATTTACTTACATTAATAAGCTCATCAAAATGTGAAAAACCATCACCACCCAAACAACAAAAGACTAATTTCAAGGAAATGCAGTGCTGGAATCAAAGCGTCCTGCCACCCCACCCCCTACACTTCTTAAAACAGAATCACTGCAAACGACAGTTGCAAATTAAAAAGAACCCCAGAGACAGGTTGAAACCTTGATTCATTTATTCCCAGAGCCTGTTAAGCGGTTTAAACATGTCATGACTAAGATCATTAGCCACTTCTCCAGGTAAAAGAAGAAAGAAGATTTACAAGGCAGAAATTAGGGAGGGGGCATATTTTCCAGATTCAACCACAGTGAAGCAGTGTTATCGCAAATCAAAGTTGGCCTGTGCCTGGAGAGAAGGCAATTTACTAGCTGCTTCACTTTTCTCCTAGATAATAAAAAGAAGCTGTAGCCTTTTGAAGATCTTTTAGCCGTGTCCCTAGGCCAGGCAGAGAGAAATGAATCAAACTCAACTTCTGATCTTGCTGTAATAAGGCCTGGCTTGTGATTCCAAAGAAACTTTTCCAGTGTGATCAAACGAAGGATTTGCTGGAAGCCCCAACATCTTTTAACAAGTGCTTAGCAGCTACAGTGAATCTCTCCCCAAGAGATGACATAAGCTATGAAGAAAAAAAGACCTCAGGCCCCTGCATTCATCATAGGGCACAAAAAGGCAGGAAATGTTCAGCTTCATAAAACAAGTTGAAGTCAAAGCCGCCACAATAAAAAGGACTTCTGATCCAAGACCTTTGTTCTTAACACTTGCACAAGTGCATTTATCAAAACAAAAGGCACATTTAGGTAGCAAAATGTTTTTGATAAACAAGAATACTATTGACATTAAGGAGAAGAACAAAGTGACTTGAGCACTGGGGAGAAGCTGCTGCAATGGGGTTTTTCTAATTATAAATTAAGGCTTAAGGGCATCAGATCCTGTCTGATCTTGGAAGCTAAGCAGGGCCAATACAGTTCAGTACTTGGATGGGAGACTGCCAATTAATACCAGGTGCTGTATGCTATATGTCAAAGAAAGGGACTGGCAAATCCATCTCTGAGTATTCTTTGTCTAAGAAAATCCTATGGAATTTATAGGGTCGTTGTAAGTCAACCAGCAACTTGAAGACACCTACGCACAAAGTCCTCAAACAGAAGAGAGAATTTTGGTCTACAGATGGAAGCCAAAGTGGATTGGCTTGAAATGGGCAATTATACTACCAAAAAACACTTGCCTCATGGTCATCTTCATCAGAAGTCAAAACAACTAAACCAAGACTATCAGTCTTTGGGCATAACATCAGACTATGTGTCTCAATGGAAGGAATTATGGTTGGCAAAGGAGAAAACAGTAAGAAAAGAATAAGAAAGAACTACATATAGCTGGGCTGGTACATTGGTGTATGGACTTTTTAATCAACAGTTATACCTAGATTTTACTGATTCTATTTAATAAAAGTTGTTTTTATTTAATGTATATATCTGGTTTATGTAATGTGTTATTGATTTTATATGTTGATGTATTTTATTCTATGTACTGTATGGTACCTTTGTGTGCTATTGTGCAAGCCTCCCCAAGTCTCTATGGGAGATGGTGGCGGGGTACAAATAAAGTTTTATTAATACTATTACATGTGGACTAACTCAATTAAGAAAGCCACAGCTGAGTTTGCAAGACCTGTGCACTGGGGCTCTTGGAAGTCTCTCATTCATAAAATTGCCACTCTCTGAAGTGATCAACAACAAATGTCTCAGTCATACATACCAGGCATTAGTCCTTGGCACAAACCAAACCAAATCGACAGTTATGACTTTTCTCCACTGAGAGTAAAAATGTGTAATTTACAGGTAGGTTTGAAGAACAGAAGGCCCCTGGTGGCACAACAGATTAAACAATTGAGCTGCTGAACTTGCTGACCGAAAGGTCAGCGGTTCAAATCCTGGGAGCAGGATGAGCTCCCACTGTAAGCCGCAGCTCCTGCCAACCTAGCCATTCGAAAACATGCAAATGTGAGTAGATCAATAGGTAACCCTCCAGCAGGAAGGTAACGCCACTCCATGCAGTCATGCTGGCCACATGATGTTGGAGGTCTCTATGGACAATGCAAGCTCTTTGGCTTAGAAATGGAGATGGGCACCAACCCCCAAAGTCAGACACGACTAGTCTTAATATCAGAGGAAAACCTTTACCCTTTACATACCTTGAAGAACAGAGAGAGGAAGTATGGGCTTTTCTCAGTGGCATCATTTGCAGTGGCAGAATCAACACTTCCCTTACAGTATGATGCTGATGCCTTACTTTTCTTCTTCACAGCACATTCAACATTGGAGCCATTCTCCACCTGCTTACAATGTTGATTTCATACACCTTGCTCCTTCATGGCAGATCAAGCAGGGTGCTCTATCTATTTACAGGCAGATGCCCTCCAATCTGGGCTTTAACTCCTAATCTACAGCAGGCTTCTCTTCTGTCTTTGTGTATATTACCTTACCAGCCACATGAGAAAAAAATTATGTGTGGGAAGGGGATATTGGTGAAATAATATTGAGAATGGAGAAAGACAATGAGATATTATATAGAAACAATTTGTCAAAATACAGTAATAGGTCATATGAAATAAGAGCAATTTAAATCAAAAGATGAAAACATTAGGGGGATTGAGCTGATGAATATGATGAACTTACAAGAATTTGAATCTTATTTAAATTGACTAGATTGTTTATATTAATATTACTTGTTGTCAAAAGTCTAAATCCCAATTCCCAGCAGTGGGTTAACCAACAGAGTAGCTAAATGTCCATTACAAGGTCAAGAGCTGAATACAGGAGAGTCCATAGTCCACGGTTATATCAGAATCCAAAAGCCAAAGTCCAAGGATAAGCCCAGAGATCACGAATACCAAAGCGCAAGAGTCTGAGGTCGTGGCACTGATGTTGTAGCTAGCAACAAGGTACCACACTTGAGCTCCCCAAATGCTAAGTTCTCAGATTTTCCCTACTGCTGGCTTGCTTCTCAGCTAATCTCAAGGACCTGCATAGTTGAGGTCCTCTTTGTGGGTCCACAAAAGCTGGGACACTTAACCCTTCCTCAACCTGCTCAGAGGAGCTTGCTTGCACTTGCTCTGAAGGATGAGGAGAGGTAGCTATTTCCATGAGTTATACTTCTATGCTTGGCTGAGGGAACTGATGAGCTCCAGTTCCAACACTGGCCCTTTAACCAGCACCCCTCGCTCTCTGGGCTATCCACAACACTTGTGGCTATATATTAAGTTTAAATATAGTTGTCTATATTTAGTAGAAGCTGAAATGTAACCAAGTAGAAACAAGAAGTATAATATAATATCATATGTCTTGCTTCAGAAGGAGACAAGTCACTTGTGTGGGGGTTGCTAAACCGGGGGGGGGGGGGGGGGGTAGAGAAGAGTTTGTTAGTTTTAGTTGGCAGACTATGGGATTATTATATTTGAGTATTTTATTTTCTATTTTAGTGTCTGTTTTTTAAAAATATTGGATTGAAGTTACATCTTTTTTTGAGTGAACAATTTATTATAGTTATGGTACATAACAGAAGAATAAATAATAGCAGGTTTGGTCAGGTAACAATAATTTTGATGTATACATACATCTCTATGTTAGTCAATCAGCTAGTTAATTTTGACATTGAGCACATATTAATATCAGTAACTTAACTTGAAGTTACATCTTTGAAAATCTATAAAACTTAATTTTTTAAAAAGAGAATTATCAGCCCTCCCTAATGGCAATACCAGCTGTCATTAAAGGTCAAGGCCATATAATATATTTAGCAAAATCCCAACATTGCCCATGGAAACCTCTTGTTTAGTTTGGAGACAGAAAGCTCTTCCTCATTGCAATTGTTACTATTTTGTTTTATTTCTTTTAAAAATCTTTTTCTTTTAATTGCAACTGGAATTGTATCCTGACAGTTTCAGGGTTAAAAAAAAAACATCCAAAAGAAGAACAGTTCAATTAGTTATTCATATTTACAGATGGGTTATGCAGCATTGCAATTATTATTATATTAGGAAAGAATTTCATTGTTTCACAAAAAATTAATTTGTTTTTGTAATTACCATAAGTATATATTTGCTGTGTTAATAAAGTTAATGCTTTAAAAACAGGCCACGTTATTTGACAAAGGGAGGACCCTAACAGCAACGTGCAAAGATGTCTCTCCAATTCCAAGCAGAAGTGCTGATGTTCAGAACTCCAGGCAGCTTCAGGCTGGAGCTTTGTGGTGCTCTCTAGGGAGGCAACACAGGTTTTAGAGCAGAAATGGGGAACCACAACACAAAGCTACTGCAGGCACCAACCAGGTGTTTAGCCAGCTTTGTCAAGAAGGATGAGAACCTACACTAAATGTTCCATCACTAATTGGACACAACAGAGGGGATTCCCCCTGTGTGCCACTCACCACCGGGAAGACTAATTCTCATGTTCTGGTTCTTTTCACCTCTGAAATGAGAGTTGCACAGAGATACATATCTGAATAAATCCAAGAGTTGGCAAAATGCAACAGCAAAAAACAGCAAAATGCATCCAGCATCCCACATTTAATATGAACCTAGTGTTTTTCTAATCTCCAAATGATCCATAATCCGAAAATATCAGAATCTCATGGTCCTATTCTGGGGCTATTGTTTTCAAATGTGTTTTCATTTGCAAACTAAAATACATCTGTATACATAAGGAATCCTCAGTATGTATATAAAAAAAACCCCACTTTTGTACATATTGGAATGGTTTCCTTTTTTCCAAATACTTATTTGCTCACCAAAGTCTGCTATGGGACGGAACAAGTACTTTCTCAGTAAAATGCACTCGCATATTCTTGGTGTGGGAGCAGCTGGCATCATAGGAAATTTAATGTCTGACCAGTATGCCAATATCTTCATGGGTAACTTAGATCAATATTTCCCCAGTTTCTGTAACAGAGATTAACTAACAACCCACTAACGACCCCTTTATCATCTTGACCAAAGATGTCATTTCTGCTGTCATCTGCAAACTTGATAAGCCTGCTCTCTAAACCTTCATCCAAGTCATTAATAAAGATTTTGAACATTACTGGGCCCAGGACTGAACCTTGGGGCACTCCGGTAGTCACTTCTTTCTAGGATAAAGAGGAACCATTGGTGAGCACCATTTGGGTTCGGTCGCTTAACAAATGACAGATCCACCAAATAGCAGCATTGCCTGGCCCACATTTGAGTAGTTGGGTCTTGGGGGACTTTGTTGAAGGCCTTACTGAAATCAAGATATGATACATCCACATAATTCCCTGCATCTACCAAGCTTGTAACTATCGAAAAAAGATATAAGATTAGTATGGCATGGCTTGCTTTTGAGAAATCCATGTTTCCTTTTAGTAATCACAGCATTCCTTTCTAACATTTTCCCAGTTTGGGACTCAAAGTGACAACAGATTAAAAAACAGAATTGCTGTTTTTGAATGTAACTATAAGTAACTATTTAGCTATGTTTGAATAACACAAGTAAATGTTTGCTAAAAATGTAATTATAGTACGAATGAATTACTAGGAGCCCTGAAATGGCATCCGGAACTAAATACTTTTGCAAAATACTTTCCAAACTGATGTCTACTCAAATAATATTATTGCAGACATTCCTAGAGATGACATATTTTGTTGGATGCAGGCAGGAAGGGCAAATACCAGTCCCTCGGGTGCAGGGCTAATATTTAATGGCTTTTAAAAAGTAATATTAATTGGTTTCCTCATGCCAGTGTAACAGTTGCTGTCTGTACTTTTTAGGATCCAATTTCCTTTTACTTTTTGCTATTTCCCTCTTCCCCATGTTTGTGTCTGTCAACTTGAGGTAACACTTAAAATATTTGAAGAGGACTCAAGCACCCAAAACGTTATGCCATAATATGTATTTCAGTATTTAAAGTGCTATAAAGGTTCTTTGTTGCTTTTCTAATAATAGCTAGAATAACTATCTTTTTCTCCTTTTTCTGTCAATTTGTTGTAAAACATGATGTTGTGGTGCTTAATTTGTAAAATCATAATAGGCTTTTCCTTAATCCCTCCTTATTATCCAACATTTTCGCTTATCCAACATTCTGCCGGCCCGTTTATGTTGGATAAGTGAGACTCTACTGTAATTGGAAATAGAATTTTATAACATTTGCTCAATATTTGATTAGCCAAATAACCAAACCCAAGTGAAGCATACAGAAACACACAGAGTGCAGCATTTGCCAGCACTTCATCTACACATTAGAAAGACAGACTGCTGTATAGCCCATAACTTATCAAGAGAGCCCTCTGCTTCCTTATCTCCTTTTCCCATTGCTCAGTGAGGCTTTATCCTAGTCTGAATTTCTTCTTGACTATTCCATCACTATGGTAAACACAAAACTTTCAGGACTGGCCCATCTGGCAGCAGCAGCAACAGGTAATGTGTTGTTTGGATTGAAAGGGAACAGAAAGGTGATCCCTCTCAGCTTCAGCAAGGCCTGCTTTGTAAACTGACAACAAGATGCAGCCTCCACAGATAAAACCAAGAGGGTCTAAACCAGGCCTGCTCAACCTGTGGTCCTCCAAGTGTTTAGACTTCAACTCCCAGAATACCTGCCCATTGAACAAGTTGGCTAGAGTTTCTAGGAGTTCAAGTCCCAAACACCTGGAGAGTCTGGTCTAAACCTAGCCCAACCTTTAGGCTTCCAGGTGTTTCGGACTTCAGCTTCCACAGTTCCTAACAGCTGGTAAGCTGGCTGGGATTTCTGGGAGTTGAAGTCTAAAACACCTGGAGGCCCAAAGGTTGGGAAACATTGATCCAGCTCCTTTGAATGGGCTTGTGGACACACTTATTTCTCCAACAAGGGGTTGTAATGCTTCTGCACTAAGCTTTGCAACAGACTGTACATGAGGGCAGGTTTGTGGATACAAACTCCAGCATCAAAAATGTAAACAACTAGTCCTGGTTCTGTGCCTTATTGCGTATGATGATCACCTTGCAAGGAATTATGAAACATTCATTGTAATCATTTCAACCAGTGGTTCTCAAGCTTCAATCATTTCAACAAGTGGTCCCCAGATGGTTTGGCCTTCAACTCCCAGAAATCCTAACAGCTGGTAAACTGACTGGGATTTTTGGGAGTTGTAGGCCAAAACACCTGGGGACCCACAGGTTAAGAACCACTGATTTAAACTATGGTTCTTCCCACTCACATTCCTTATTATATGAAGAGTGCAACGTTCACAGCTTGCAGAAAAGGCTGTCTGTCATGACCTCACTATTATTAAATTGAATGGATCTTTGATAACCTGGAAAGTCTTGGGCTCTTCCAAGTGTACAAGATAACACTGCTTTTCAGCTGTATACATTAATAATACATTTCCCCTAGTGACTCGGCAATCCCTTTACACTGCCAAATAAGAACACATCCTCCAATATATCCTCACTGTTCACAAGCCTTGCAATTAAAAAATGAAACCACCTGTTGCTAGCAGGACAGTTGTATTTCTGTCTAGGGAAATGCACTTTGACATGTTTAGCTACCCATATAATCCGTGAAGTTTCACATTAATCAAAGCTCTGCAAGCAGATCATTTAAGAATGCCTCTCCGCAATAATAACAACATACAGTACCTCTATACTCGTAACAAGGAAATGAAAATGTTAGGTTGGTGCTTCTTTCCCCATGGCAGTTTAAAAAGGAAGATGGGAGAAAGAAATGAGGAGAAAACTCATAAATTGAGATTACGATTCTTTACTGAAGACCTGCTGCCTGAGGAGCTATAGGATTTAGCACAAGCTGCATCACACCAGATATTCCATTAACAAGAAAGATATGCTTAGCACATCTGAAATGCCACACTGCAATTCCAGTGCAAAAAGAAGTTGACAGAACTACTGAAACAGTTGACATGGACAGCAAGGAGAAGAAACACACTTAGACCATATCCTGTATCACTTCAAAACATGGCTAGATCCCCTGTCCAAACAACAAAGGATCTTTACACCAGCTTCAGACTTAGAAAGGAAATTCCCCCCAGCATGGATTCACAAAACCACATAGATAAATTTCTCAATCAGATCAGTAATACTACATATTGTCTTTGTAGTAACTGAAGACCCCAATCACAACACAGAAATCTCACACAGGGAGATCATAACTTATACAATACAGCATTTATTGCAGACTTCTTTCAATTTATGCACATTAAGCGCTCATAAGAGAGAATTCTGATAATGAAAGACAAGACACATTGCAGAAAATAACTTGGTCTCATAAGGGAACCTGAATGTACTGCTAAGCTTTCACTTCCCAGAATATTGAAAGGCAACTCATCTTCAGAATCCAGATACAATGTCCAACCTCACTCCATTTCAACAATGAAGGGTGCTTAGACAGAGCATCACAAGAGCAAACAAAAGAAAGGGGAACAAGTTCTATAATGGTTAACAGCTGCACAGAGCACTTAGCACTCCACAAGGTGGTATGATCTTTTGGGGCAAAACTCTTTAAAGCCATTATTACTGTCAGTGAAATACTTATGAACTTGTCTTCCTTGCAGAACCATAGCCTGGAATGCTGGAGCAGAATAAAGTGCCATCCACATCCACTGCAATTCCCAAAAGAGATGAAATATAGAAACGCATATATTACAGACCCCTGGCCCCATGGGATGCGAGAGTAAAGTATAAATAATAATATACTTTATATGCCACTCTTTCTCCCCGAGGAGACTCAGAGCAGATTACAGGTACATATATGGCAAACATTCAATGCTGTTTTTTACAATTGGCAAAGACAAATAGTCTTCCCTCTTTTTTATCTCCAGCATCTGGAGGATGTGCTCAACTTGGCCATGGGAAGATGCTGTTGTTTCATTTTTCCATGCCAAAGAGCCTGTCATCCCTGGATGCCTTCCTGATCAAATTCCCAGCATGTTTTTCAGGGGCGACTTTTACCTCCCCGCCAAAGCGGTACCTATTTATCTACTCACGTTGCATCCAGATAACAGCACCCCCTCTTCTCCTTCATTCTCTCATAAAAAAACAATTGTGCATCCAAACTCAGACACTGAATTCCAACTGCTTCTACAAATGGTCCCTCAAAGACCCAAGATTCAGACTTGCCGTCAATGTGAGAAACCCATCCTCTGGCCAACTCAAATGGCTAGGACATTCTTGGCTGTTCTTTGAGGCTTTTAACTATGTAATTAGCCCAGTGGTGTAATGGATTAAACCCTTGTGCCGGCAGGTCGATCTTTCAAATCTGGGCAGTGGGGTGAGTTCCCCTCTGTCAGCTCAAACTTTCCATGCAGGGACATGAGAAAAGCCTTCCACAGGATTCTAAAACATCCGGGCATCTCCTGAGCAACATCTTTGCAGACGTCCAATTGTCTCACACCAGAAGCGACTTGCAGTTTCTCAAGTCGCTCCTGACATGAGAAAAGTACTATACATATTCCTGTCTAAAGTATGATGGTGCTCATGACTACTGCTGCTGCTCAATCACATAGTCGTTTCCGACTCTTTGTGACCTCATGGACCAGTCCACGCCAGAGCACCCTGTCGGCCATCGCCGCCCCCAGTTCCTTCAAGGTCAAGCCAATCACTTCAAGGATACCATCCATCCATCTTGCCCTTGGTCGGCCTCTTTTCCTTTTTCCTTCCATTTTCCCCAGCATCATTCTCTTCTCCAAGCTTTCCTGTCTTCTCATGATGTAGCCAAAATACCCCCTCGATGGATTGTCACCTTGCTGTGGTGAGGGGGCTTGCGTGTTCCAATTAACCTATGGGCACAACCACTGGAGTCACGCACTCCCAGGAGTGGCCACGGGGGAGGTTCCAGACCAAGCACAATCTGAAGACCTCAACGGCGGAGCAGACGGAGGATAACATGATACATGTTACAACGGTTGTGAAGGCAGAAGAAGGCTGCAAGAGACTGAGAAGCCACTCTCGTTGTGTTAACTACACCACTGCTGGGACCTCATTCTGTGAAGACTGTGTGTTGACCGGCCGTGCACCGTCCACACATTAAAAAAAATCACGCACAGGCGTCTTCCAAGAAAAATAAAAACAAACCAAAAAGTCCCATGGCGATCAGCGAGTGGCGACGGGGGCAGGACTGTGAAATCTGGAAGCCCCTAGTCACAGACTGGCACATGGGCGGTGGATATGGACTCAGTCGTTCTACCTCAAGGACCGAGGCAATTGAGTAGTCCGGTAGCTGTATCCATGACTGAGCAGCCCTTTTTAGGATCCACTCTGCTCACCCCACACGGGGAAGGGGCTAGAAAAGGTGCGCTAAACATAGCCTGCCTCTCTTACCCTGACTGGACTGCTGCATCCAGAGGGGTCACCACTCTGCGGCCAAAAAAGAAAAATGAACTTTGGAACATGGAACGTACCAACACTGTTGGATAACACTGACAGCGAACGCCCCGAACGCAGGACTGCTATCATTGCAAGGGAGCTGGGACGCTTTAAGATCGACATAGCAGCCCTTCAGGAGACCCGGAGAGCAGGAGAGGGACAGCTGAAGGAAGAAAAAGGAGGCTACACCTTCTTCTGGAAGGGGCTGCCTGAAGAAGAGCAGAGAATACAAGGAGTTGGCTTTGCTATCAGAAATAACCTGGTGAAGCACCTGACTGAAGCACCCACTGGCATCAATGAACGACTCTCAACCCTTCGAATTAACCTTGCCAAAAACCAACAGGCAACCATCAGCAATTTTAACTCTGGCCTTGAATTCGTCAAGCCCCGCACGTCGCATGATGTGTTCTGCATACAAGTTGAATAGGAAGGGTGAAAGTATGCAGCCCTGCCATACTCCTTTCCCAATCTTGAACCAGTCTGTTGTTCCATGATCTGTTCTTACTGTGGCTATTTGGTTTTTATACAGATTTCTCAGGAGACAGACAAGGTGACTTGGTATCCACATGCCACCAAGAACATGCCACAGTTTATTATGATCCACACAGTCTAAGGCTTTAGAATAGTCAATAAAGCAGAAGATGTTTTTCTGAAACTCCCTAGCTTCCTCCATTATCCAGTGGATATTGGCAATTTGGTCTCTCGTTCCTCTGCCTTTTCTGAAGCCAGCTTGTACATCTGGCAACTCTCGCTCCATGTATTGCTGGAGTCTTCCTTGCAGGATCTTGAGCATTGCCTTACTGGCATGGGAAATAAGTGCCACTGTACAGAAGTTTGAGCATTCATTCTTTAGCGTTTCCCTTTTTGGGTATGGTGCTCATGACATGTTATATTGGGGGACACTGTGATTGCTCCCCTCCTGCCTAATGAACCACTGTCCATGACTGAGTGTTGCTCAAATGATTGGCCAGTAGCTCCCCATGCCTGTGCTTATACTATTCCCATTTTGCCTGATGTGCTCCAAAAATGGTTATTGACAATGCCATCTGTGCTATATCTTGCCAAGGTAGGAAATGTTTATTGGGAATCTCTTTCATGTACTAAGTAAAAAACTGTACTTGTCCTTGTATCCCCATTCTTTATGCCCGTTCTTAATGTAATTCTGTGAAGGAGTAAGTGCTACTTCCATTCTTAGGGCCCTTACAGTTAGACTCTATATCCCAGTATTATAGCAGGGGTCCCCAAACTAAGGCCAAGGTCATGTATCTGGCCCCTGCTCTCAGTTTTATATTTAGGCTTGCCCTAAGTCTGAAATGACTTGAAGGCACACAACAACAATGTTCCTAATTAACCTGACTATCTCATCAGCAAGTAGGCCCACACTTCCCATTGAAATCCTGATAAGGTTATGTTGGTTAAAATTGTTTTTATTTTTAAAATATTGTATTGTTCTTTCTTCTTTTTTCTTTTCTTTTTTTTTTTTTGCACTACAAATAAGACATGTGCAGTGTGCATAGGAATGTGTTCATTTTTCTTTTCAAACTACAGTCCAGCCCCCCAACACTCTTGAGAGACTGTGGACCGACCCTCTGCTTTAAATGTTTGAGGACCCCTGTATTATAGCTTCTCCAGAAAGGGAACATACGCTCACTGCTTTCTGTGTTAAAAGTTGCTCTTTGAACACATAAAAAGAAGGGCAGGGCAAAGTACAGCTTGCAGGTAGTCTTTTTTCCCATCCTCTTCATATATCCCAGAATGTTAACTAAAACAAAAAAAAATCTATGGTATTTTGCCATTGAAATTCATTGGTCATGACACAGTCAAATGCAAGCCACTAAATATTCTACAACCAATGAGGAAAAGAACAAATTTCACTGTTCAGTAGTCACGATGATTTCATAGTCCATTTAATTTCTGTCAGTTTAATAATCAATATCATATTAAACTCAACTCAAGTATCTTTAAGGTTTGTTTAATCAAATATAATTTTAATAATTATTAATCAATTTGGAAAAATGCTAATTAACTGAATGTTCAATGAAGAATTTTTAATTCACTTAAGCTATTTTAACTTTTTTTTTAATATATGTAGCTACTTTTGTGTATTAAGCCTTGTAAACCCTACACCTGTAAGAGCCAAAATGAAAAATATCCTTTTCCACGTGGCCAAATGGAAAGTAGCCCCAGGCCAACTTAACTGTCTCTGATATAAACCAAGGCATTCACAGATAATGAGATGTCTGATCATATAAAGTTAAATGTGTATCAGAATCTTCCTGTTGTGGACTAAGGTAAAATGAGATTTTCTGAACATCCTACTTAATGCAGCAAAAACCAACTTAACTCAATGCAGTAACTTGTACAAGTCTGCAGTTGATAGCTTTGAAAACATTTTTGACCAACACAGGCACAAATTGAATAACTTAGATACAAATTGAGTAACTGCAGGTGTTGGGAGAATTGTCTATTTCAACCTCAGTTTCTGTTGTGCCTCAAATATTAGTTTCCAAGCAGATTGCACATACCGCTACAAAGTCCTACATCTGCATCAGTTTCACATCCAACCGGCAGTTCATTCATATTCACAATTAGTCTGTTTAAATTCACCAATTTCACTATACTGAGTAATACCCAACTCTTTCCAGAGGACATGGTGGTGAGACCATCAAACAATGCCACTCTGCATCAAGGAACTAGGACATAGTGAGCACATGATCTTACTGTAGCATAATGGCTTCAGCTTTCAACCAGATTTGCAAAGCATGACCACAGAAGAAAGTGACTGCAGTGAAATGAGGACTAATCATTAATACAAGATGTGATTCAAACTCTAGGATATGCAAGTCAAACATACAAAAACTTTCCAAAAACGCAGAGGGATAACAAACTAAATTTCAAAGATACTGTTTCAAAGCCCTTGATTGGTCTTGACCTTTGACTTTAGCTTAAGGCAATTTATAATTATATTTGGAGCTCAAATGTGGAGCTTGTTTCCAAAAGGTACCAAATCCATCTGAACAAAATTTACAGGAATTGAAAAAAACATACTGAGGACATGCAATTTTTGGAGCTATACAATGCAATTTCCCAAACCCTATATCAAAGTGATTTGATACATTTTGATAGTTTTGATTTGTACATCATACTCAACTCCTTGCCAAAAATGTGCCACTACTTATAACTAATTTTTTCAATTTTATTTCATTTTAATTTATTGGATTTGTTACGTTTTGGAAACAAACCCTAGAAATAAGCATACGTGTAACACTCGGATCTCCCTTTAAGACATAGGGGGAGCCTCTCGTATGAAATGCTTGAGGCCATAAGTGTTTTGGATTTTTTCATGTTTTGGAACACCTGCATTAGATATCTTGGAGCTAGGGCCCAAATTGAAATATGAAATTCATTTACAGTTCTTATACACCTAACCTGAAGATCACTTAATACAATATTTTTAATGATGTTGAGCATGAAACAAAGTTTGTGTCAGAAAGCAAAGTTGACACACTCTCAGCTTCCAATGTGGAAAGAATAGAATAACTTTATTGTCATTGTACATTATAGTCTGCAGTGCCTTTCATGTTCCTTCATTTGTGTTTAGGTACTGGGTTTGGTGGTCCTTATGTAGACTTGTCCACAGCTGCATGGTATACAGTAGACTCCTGCAGAGATGAGAGGATCCCTCTTGTCTTTCACTGAAAGCAGCAAAAAGAATCTGAGAAGCCCACCTCCTCCAAAGTGAACTAAACTGCCTAAACTGGGCTCTACAGGCCAATGGGTACTCCACCACAGACATCAGAAGAGCTGCAAGGCCAAGAAAAAGCCATGAGAGTGAAGACAAAGATCCACTCAAAGGAAAAGTGTTCTTACGATACATCAAGGGAACCACTGACTGCCTAGGTAAGCTGATGAAGAAACACAACCTACAAACTATCTAGACCCACTTAAAAAATCCAACAAATGCTACATTAAGCAAAAGACAAGAGGGATCCTCTCACTTCTGTAGGAGTCTACCGTATAGCATGTACCTGTGGACAATTCTACAAAGGGAGCATTGCCTAAACAGGAGTCAAGGAACATGAAAGGCACTGCAGACTAACTCAACCAGATAAGTCAGCCATAGCAGATCACTTGATGGACCAACCTGGACACAGTATATTATTTGAGGACATAGAAATGCTGGACCACTCTATCATGTCAGACTACACAGAGAAGCCACTGAAATCCACAAGCATGTGGACAATTTCAACAAAAAGAAAATGAACAAAATCTGGCTACCAGTATTTAAAAACTCTAAAATCAGAACAGTAAATAAATAACAACACTTTGAAAACAGAGGTATTCCAGATATGAATCAAACAGAGGCAGCTAACACCTCCAAACAAAGGATTCCCCCAGGCAGGAAGAAGCCAGGCCATGAAGCTGGCAAGGCCATTAATGCTAATCAAGATGATTAATTACAACATTCACACTGGCCTTCAACAGACAAGAGTTCTTTCTTCCACCCTGGACCTTCCAGATATATAAGCCTTTCTTGCTTAGTTTTCCAATATACCTCACAACCTCTGAGGATGCCTGTTATAGATATGAGAAAACGTCAGAAGAGACTGCTTCTAGAACATGGCCATACAGACCGGAAAACTCCCAACAACCCATGAAAGCTTCAGCATATTGCCACAATGCAGTTACCAAACTATGCACAAATGCACGTCAGGACACTCTCTACAATGCAGTGGTAGAAAGTCACCAGCAGTTTTTCATTCACTGGTGATTCCTTAGAAGTTTCAGGTAGTACAGTCTCTTCACCAACGATGCCAGATGGGTGCCCCACAATTATTATGTTAATGGTGTACAGAATGTAAAATAAACAGCAAAAGAGAATAAAATACACATAATACAGATATGCCATTCCCCCATGACTTCTGGCATACTCAGTGTGAAACTACTATCTAAAAAAAACCTATCCTTATCTTTCCATTCACAAATGTTCTGAGCTTTCTTAAGGCTGCGGAACTTATAAAATTCTTCCAAAAAGGGGAGAGGGCAACCAATGATTCTGAATTTTGGAGTATCTCGGATTTCTGAATTTTGAATAATGATGGTTCGGAAAGCCCTTGTAGTGCAAGGACAATAATCTGGTTCTTAATGTCAATAAGATCAAGAAGGTCATGGTGAATTATAGCAAGAGCAGGCCAGAAATTCAGTCCTTGATCACAAATGGAGACCAAGTGGAGTGGGTGGCCAGTTTTAGTTTCCTTGGTTTCACTGTGAAGGAGGATCTGACCTGAAGCACCCATATGGCAGTGTTAGTGAAGAGGGCCCTGGAGAAACTGCATTACCTCAAACTCCTAAGGAACCACTAACTCAGGGGTCCCCAAACTAAGGCCCGGGGGCCGGATGCGGCCCTCCAAGGTCATTTACCTGGCCCCCGCCCTCAGTTTTATAATATAATATTTTATATCAGTTTTAATAATATATTGTATATACATATAATATTGATAATAATCTTATGTTATACAATATAATACTAATAGTAATACCATATAATAATATTAATTATATGTTATATATTACATATTATATAATAGTATAGTGGTATAGTTCAATATAGTAATATATAATGCTAATATTGTGTTATGCTAATAATATAATATATTGTATGTAAATACAGCTGCTCTGAGTCCCCTTCGGGGTGAGAAGGGTGGGATATAAATGTAGTAAATAAATGCAGTAAATAAATAATTAATTTTAGACTTAGGCTCGGCCAAAGTCCAACATGACTTGAAGGCATACAACAACAACAACAATCCTAATTAACTTGACTATCTCATTGGCCAGTAGCAGGCCCACACTTTCCATTGAAATCCTAATAGGTTTATGTTGGTTAAAATTGTTTTCATTTTTAAATATTGTATTGTTCTTTCATTGTTGTTGTTGTTGCACTACAAATAAGACATGTGCAGTATGCATAGAAATTTGGTTTTTTTTTCCAAATGATAATTCAGCCCCTCAACAGTCTGAAAGATTGTGGACCGGCCCTCTGCTTAAAAAGTTTGGGGACCCTTGCACTAACTGAATGAAAAACAGCTATTGACTTTCTACCACTGTGCTATAGAGTGTCCTTACCTACTGCATCTGTGCATGGTTTGGTAGCTGTACAGTGGCAGATAGGAAGGCGCTCCAAAGGGTCACCACTTCTGCACAGACAATCATTGGCCGCTCTCTCCCCTCTTTGAAAGAACGTTATAATTCCCACTGCCTTAAAGAAAGCTCAGAGCATTATTGGGGATCCATCTGAGCCGGCATTTACTTTTTTGGAATTATTACCATCTGGCAGACATCACAGGGTGACAAAGGCAAGGACAGACAGACTGAAGTAAAGGTTTTCCCCTGACGTTAAGTCCAGTTGTGACCGACTCTGGGGGTTGGTGCTCATCTCCATTTCTAAGCCAAAGAGATGGCGTTGTCTGTAGACACCTCCAAGGTCATGTGGCCGGCATGACTGCATGGAGTGCCGTTACCTTCCCGCTGGAGCGGTACCTATTGATCTACTCACATTTGCATGTTTTCGAACTGCTAGGTTGGCAGGAGCTGAGGTTAACAGCAGGCACTCATTCTGCTCCCGGGATTTGAACCTGGGACCTTTTGGTCCGTAAGTTCAGCAGCTCAGCGCTTTAACACACTGTGCCACCAGGGGCCCAGACAGATGGAAATAGGGCTTTTATCCTTGAGTTGTGGCTATGTTGAACTCTGTGGTTTCGCAATGATGTGGCATTGAGGGCTGTGTGGTGGAGAGAGGGGCGTGGAGGGATGTGTGTGTTGTTTTGTGGTGTGTACGGGGGAAGGCAAAATTTTGTTGTGCAAAAGCTATTCCATTCCATAATGGTTTTTCTGTTTTTAGCTGTATCAAATAGGACGTAATTTAAAACATCTCATCTGTATCTAATATCATCTGGCAGGACATTCCAGAGGGATGGAGCAACTCCTGAAAATAACCTCTGTCTAGCACTCTTCGGATGTAGAGTATCTTGGGGCCCCTACACACAGACCTATATCTGAATATCTGAGTTATCTGAGTCCACACTCAGATAAAGTAGGATTTTCTACCTTGATATTCTGGGATATAAGGCTGTGTGGAAGGGCCCTTGGATGTTAGAGGATACTAACAATTCCCCACTGAACCTAATAGATCTCCCAGGGGTATACGCATGTCAAGGAAGAGAATCCACAATATAATAATAATAATAACAACAACTTTATTTTTGCATCCCACCTCCATCTCCCTGAAGGGACTCAGGGCTGCTCATATGGGGACAAGCCCAATAGCACAAGTTAAAACACAGATCAATTAAAAACATTATAAGTACATGAAACAATAAAACACATCAACAGAATTAAAACCAGGGCAATAATAATAACAACATTCAGAGGGTAAAATTGTGTAGAACTCTGAATAAGGCTCCTAGGAGGTATAAGGGAGATCAAAAATAGGGGCGGAGGAGCAATCTCAGTAAACACAATATCTGCTTTGAACTAGATTATCTAAGGGCCCTTCCAGATAGGCCATATATCCCAGAATCAGATAACAGGTTTCCTGTTTATCCCTGATTTTCAGGCAGTGGGGATATAAACCAGTTTAAAGCTGAAAACCTGAGATCCGATCCTGGGGTATAGGGCCTGTCTGGAAGGGGCCTCAGTCCACAACTTCAGAAGATTCTGATAGGACTTGTATTTTTTTTAACTATTTTGCAGATTTGAACAAGAGTATCGGGGCAATTTAGAACATGTACCCTCAAATTGCCTGGGCCTCCAACTAACAGAATTCCTCATCACTGTACAAGCTAGTTAGGGCTTCTGGGAGTTGAGAGGCCCAAACAGCTGGAGGACGCAGTTGGAAGATGCCTGCCCTAGAATGTGTTCGGAGTGTCAACTGCGGGCTTTAAAGCGCCTGTCTCAAGCCAAGAAGAGCAATATGAAGCCGCTAAGGAGCCTGGCCTGTCTCTTGGCGGGGTCCCAGAAGACAGGAGCCCTTTCTCCCACTCGTTGAGGGCCTCAAACCGGAGCCACACTGAAAGGCCCGCCGCCCTGATCTCTCCGCGGGTCATTACAGCTTCTCGGGACAGAAAAATGGGCGGGAAAAGCCTCCCCTGCCTTCCAAATCAAGCCCACCACTTACCCCGCTGCCGGACGCCATCTTGCCTGTGAAGCGTCCCGGAAACCGGAAAACGTCGCGCAAACTGGGGGCTACCGTAAAGCGTTCGAAGTGTCCTTCCGGTTGGTTCTTTCTAGCCAGAGAGTCCCCAGCCGAGGTGCTGCCTTTTCTATGCTTCCTGGGAAGCTTTTTCTTCCTGCGGAGGTAAGGACGTGTCTTAGAGCGTGTTTATGCCTCAGAAATTCATCACAAGCCCCTTCCAGACAGCTGCATAAAACCCCACATTATCTATTTTGAACTGGAATATATGACAGAGTGGACTCAGATAACACAGTTCAAAGCAGATATTGTGGGATTTTATGCCTCGATATTCAGAGATATAGGGCTATGTGGAAGGGCCCTTCTACACAGCCCTATAACCCGGAATATCAAGGCAGAAAATCCCACAATATCTGTTTTTAACTGGGTTATCTGAGTCCACACTGCCATATAATCCAGTGCAATGTGGATTTTGTACAGCTGTGTGGAAGGGGCTGAAGCCTATAGCTTTACCTCAAGAGCAAGGCAGGCAGAAACCCTTCAGGCATCACGTGTTTCTATTTCAAGTTGAAGCACAGCCTTGCTTCTGGCTCCATCTCCCATGTATGTTTGTGCAGCAAAAGGGCTGGAGGCCTGGTGCCAGGGGCCGCTCAGCCACAGTGTGACCCTTGGTTGGCCGCCATCAGCGTAACCTTTCCCTTAAACGGGGTTGAGCAAGGTGGTATCCATGGAACAGGAGTGCTGTGAAGCACGACGAACATCCGATTTACAAAGGACTCATAATTAAGAACAGGGGTGAGACAACAGGAACGGAGAGAAATCTACCCCCCGGAAGGGAAATTCACCCCTGAAAGAGTTACCATGGGGAAACGGCGTCTCCACTGAAGTGGGTTGCTGTTAATTTTCCAGGCTGTCTGGATATGTTCCAGAAGCATTCTCTCTTGATGTTTCACCCGCATCTATGGCAGGCATCCTCAGAGGTTGTGAGGTCTGTTGGAAACTAGGCAAGTGGGATTCATATATCTGTGGAAAATCCAGGTTGGGGGAAAGACAAGATGCAGCCAGGCTTTGAATCTGCAAGGCCATTAAATGCTAATCAAGGTGGCTATTTGCAACATGTACAGTTGCCTTAAACAGACAAGAGTTCCTTCTCCCAACCTGGACATTCCACAGACATATAAACTCCACTTAGCTACTTTCCAACAGACGTCACAACGTCTGAGGATGCCTGCTATAGATATGGGTGAAACATTAAGAGAGAATGCTTCTGGAACATGGCCATACAGCCCAAAAAACTCATAGCAACCCAGTGATTCCGGCTATTAAAGCCTTCGATATATCCACTGAAGGTTTATCCCCAATCAGTGTTTCCACAACAAGCCATTTTTTTTCAAATTCCAATTCTCACAGGGACAGAAAGTGAGCACAAACAGGAAAACAAACACCACAGGGGTGTTCACTCTTACCTATGCTATCCAAAGCGTTCTCTCTCTCTCTCTCTCTCTCTCTCTCTCTCTCTCTATATATATATATATATATGGTTGTAGTTACATTTAAAAATGTACCTACTCCAACTTACAAATTCAATTTAAGAACAAACCTAGAGCCCTTCCACACAGCCATGTAACCCAGCATATCAAGGCAGATACTCCACAATATATGCTTTTAACTGGATTATCTGAGTCCACACTGCCTTATAAACCAGTTCAATGTGGATTTTATACAGCTCTGTGGGAGGGCCCCTTCAAAACCTATCTTGTTTGTAACTTGGGGACTGCCTGTATATTGGCGAGTATTGCTGTTTCAGCACCCTGTGGTTGGTCAACTCTAGAAATTAGTATATATACCCAGCGTTGCCTGGAATTGCAATTTGTTTGTGGCTTACTTTCTGTCCTCCCTTTCCCTCATACACCTCCTCCTTCTCTTTTTTCCTTGCTATCCCCATATACCTCCCGCCTTTTCTTTCTCCTGCCTTTTTTCCTTTCTCTTCTTTTCTTTCCTTCCTTCCCCTCATGCCTTTACTCCTTTCCTTTCTCTTCTCTTTTTCTTTCTTCCCCATACCCTACTTTCCTTTTCCCTTCTTTTCCTTTTTCTTTCCTTCCTCTCATATATACGTCACCTAGCAACAGGCAATCTGCTTCACTCCCTTTCTTTTCCCAGTCACATCACAGAGGGCCACTTGACCTAGCAAAAGCCAATTGCTTTATTCCTTTTCTTTCCCCCAGCTCTGAGCCTGAAAGGGTTGGTTTTTAAAGCTCAAACCCCTTAATTGTTTTAACTAGGGTAATGCAGGGTATGTGTTCCATGTTTGGTCTAGATCCCATAAGCCATGTAATAGCCTTTGTGGTACAAACACATATACATAGTTTGATTTTTATATAGTGTAACTGCATTCAGTCCATTATCTATGGGGCAGGTATATGCCACTGGACAGTGTTCTACACTCTGTGTCACTTATGTGAGTATAAGTGACACACATCTCCCTGATGTGATATTCAGCCATCATTCTGTGTGACTTCCTTGCAAAGTAATTTTTTGTCATTGGATTTTATATCTTGTTTTTTCTTTCTGTTCTTCATGCTGGGTACGTCACAGATGCATCTTTCACTGACCAGAATGCAAAGGCTTCCTCTCCTGTGGTGCTCTGAAGATTTGATATGCCCAGAATAGGAAACATTGCTGGCAGATGCTAACTGTTGAAACTCCTCACCATGCATTGGATAAGCTTTTTCACAAAGGCTCTGTACAGGAGGCATCTTATGCCAGTGCACTTTTGTGTTCAAAGGAGACTTTCCAGCCATCTATCGAGCAAGGTGTGTCTTGTTTGCCACAACTTTATTCTTCTACAACTCTTCATGTCTTGTAGCTTTGAGTTTAGAAGTTTCTTCCTAGAAACATTTTGGAAACTTACACATAAAAGCCAAAGTAACCTACTATTCAAACTTCTGGGGGGTTGGGGATGGGCTGGAGCATTGCCATCATGAGAATGTTAAGAATTTAGGATTTCTTGAAATCTTACTCTGTCCTTACAATTTTGGACTGATATCTCAGCTGTCTTATATTAATTGAAATCTGTCAAATTTATTCATATTTCCAATATAGTATCACATTCGTTTGTTGCAATAAAAACAACAAATGATCCTATGTCACCTTAAAGCCTAATAGATGTATTACAGCATAATCATTAAAGAATGTTAGCTCACTTCATCAAAGGCATAACGTCTTATCCAGAATTCTAATTGGATTTAGTACACATGGTTGAGGATAGCATAGTAGACAGTGAAGTCAGAAAGAATTCACATGTCCATGTTATAATACAGTGGTTCTCATCCTGTGGATTCCCAGGATATGCCATGGCATCCTTTTTATCAGATTTGCTTTGTTCTCAGGTGACTGAAGATGTGGTAAATCAACCATCGCCACAGCTGAGCGATGCTAGAGGAAGAGAAAACATAATTCTCAAAACCCCCAAGGTAATCACCCATCTGTGTTCTGCTTCCTCTTCCAGAGTCCCCTTCGAGCACTGCTTAGCTCTGGTACTTCCTTCAACGGAACAAGCCGTACCATCATCCTTCCAGATGATCTTATAGAGCACTCAGCCCCTTTACCCCATTAGCTTAATCTACTGCTTTTTTAATGTTTCCCTCTCTTCCAATCATTTTCTATTATTTTTAGCAGTACTCGTTAGAAGATTTTTTTTGGCACAGAACCAAATGCTTAGTATTAAACAATTGAAGCATCTGGAAGCCCTTCAGCTGTTGGCTGCTGTTACTATTTCAGCTGTGTAGTTTTCATCAAGCGTTTCTTTTTTTAAAGAAACATGTCTTCTAAACCCTCATCTTTTCTTTGGTGTGGACTTTCAGGGCACCAGAGATTTCAGTCCAAAGCAGATGGCCATCCGTGAAAATATATTTGCCACCATTATCAGCTGCTTCAAGCGCCATGGAGCTGTGACAATCGACACCCCTGTGTTTGAGCGGAAGGTGAGGATGGATCAGTATTATTTTGGAAGTGCTATTTTATCTGACAAGAGCTTCACATTTAGAGTCTATTTCTGCTGAAGGCTGAAATTCTACACAAACGCTGCTTTCATTTCATCGATTTCAGCAGAACCATAGCAGCTTAACTGTGTCGAGGAGTGAAGCCGAAGTAAATGCCTGTTGTGTTGACCCCATTGATATTTATGCTTTTTTGTTGCAGTTAAGTGTATTTAGGATGGGGAACTGAGGCATGGTTGTCTTCATGAGAAGTGAAGTGTGCTTGTTTTTACATTAAACCTAAATTATGTTATCTACCAAAATCCTTGTCAAAGGGATATCATTACGATGGATCCTTTCTCCGGCCTGGCCATGAAAGTCCAACCCTTTGTGCTCCTGTTACTCACATTGCCCCTTAGGTTTCCTCCCTGGATCAGGTACTTGGACCACAAAGGTGTATAGCAGTGAACATATTGTTTAGTGGACTCACTGTCATAAGTGTGACCAAACTCTATCAAAATGTACCATTCTCCCAATGTCACAATTGTGGGCATAGTTTGCCTAACTGTGTGGTAAGGCTTACTTGGTTACCTATTCTCTGAGTAAACTTGAGTTACCTTTTAACAAATGGTTGCAATGTTAAGTTAAACAGTGCATGATTTGGTGTGCTGCTACTTCTGTCACATATTCCCATGTGATCCCAAATATAGTCATCGTTGCTATACCTCAGTGTCATCATTGCTACTATCTTTTTTATGAATTGCCCATCTCTTTTTATTTGGAAAAATAATAATTGATTTGTTAAATTGTTCATCTGTTAGTTCTCCCTCTCCCCTACATCTGGCTGAAATCCATAGATTGCCTGATTATCACTGCTGTTATACCTTAACAAATTAGTTAGACTTCATTAAGAGATGAGGATCAGTACAGTAAGTTAGGAGTCCTCAGAAGAATAAACATTGATTGGAGGAAATTCATCATATAGCTACACTGTCTTGTTGCCCTAAAATGCTACTTGCCGTGTGCTTTCAAGTAATTTATGAATTATGGCAAGTCTAAAGCAAATTTATCACAGAGTTTTTTGACAAATATTTGTTCAGAGGGGATTGCCTTTGCCTTCCTCGGAGACTGAGAGAATGTAAGGTTAGTGAGGATTTCTTTGTTCGCATAGGTGTTCGAACCCTGTTCTCTAGATCTGTAGTTCAGTGCTCAAACCACTATACCACTGTGACTCTCAAAAGGCTCACTACGTCATAGATTTTAAAAGCAAGAGAATGGAAAGGAAGAGGAATGATGAGGGAATGATGAAATGGAACTGGGGGAAGCAAGGGAGAATGGTTTGTGGCAGGAGGCCTTGAGGCAGCCATGGCCTATTCAAAACATCATGTTCTTTAAAACTGAAGGCTGAGGTGCCATTTCTCACCCCTCCTTGAGTGGTGTTGGAGTATTTCTGTATGGTGTTGAAGGGATATTGTGAGTCCCTTCAATTCTCTTCCTCTAATGTTGGCTGATTTTATTTCCTGGTGTGTGTGTTGCGTGGTATTTGGGCAAATCTTCAATGAACTCCTTTGTTTGCATTTAATTTGTTTACTGCTCTCACTGTGTGGAGGACATTTTCTGGTCAAACTTCTTTTCCACTTCTTGGCTTATCCCTCTCTCTCTCTTTCTTCACACTTCATTCTACTTTTTACCCATACACCCCTTCACACAATTAGAGGGGTTTGGTTGGAGCTGCTCAACCCATTTTTCTTAGGAGACAGTAGAAGGGAGAGGAGGTTTTAGAGCTTACCTATAGAGGACCAAGAATGCCAACCTGTAAATGTTTTGCACTACCTGAATTACTTAGAATCTACCAATTTTGGGCTCCTTCAATTCCTTCCTGAACCTTTGCTGCAAACATCTCACATCTGTCACATGAAAGGCTAAGAGACAATATGAATATGTTCAAACACCTGTGTATTTCACCTGCCTTACTGTGCATGTCATGAATACTTTTTAAGCAAAGGTTCTATTTATTGCAATTTCAGTGTGAGAGGGTTTATCAGAACTTTTACAAAACAATATTTTTACTCAAAGAACAACATTGGAGATACAGATTCTATGTAACTACACTGGATTAACAAACAACCTACAGTTACATTGGCTAACAAACAGAGGGGAATTACATTTTTACTCAGCATTCACACACATATGCATTCATTCATCCTCATGCATCCATCATGCATCCTCATTTCTCCCTCTTTGGAGAAGCGCCTGCTTAGGCCACATCCTTCTTTCCATGCACCTTGCCAATGCACAATTCCAAAACTTCCAAAATGCTTCTTAAACACCAAAAAGAACATTACTCTAAAACACACCTTTCTCTTCCCTTAAGAAATGAAGACAAAGGAACACCTCATCATTTCTAGTTAAGAATTATGTGTATGTACATGTCTTCAAGTTGCCTGTCGGTTTACAGTGAATTTCATAGGGTTTTCTTAGGCAAGGAATACTCAGAAGTGGAGTTTCCAGTTTCTTCCTCTGAAATACAGCCTCTTGCACAGGCATTTGCAAACTTTGGACCTCCAGGTGTTTTGGACTTCCACAATTCCTAACAGCCAGTAAGCTGGCTGGGATTTCTGGGAGTTGAAGTCCAAAACTCTGGGTCAAAGTTTGCCCATGCCTGCTCTAGCATCTGGTATTCATTGGTGGTCTCCCATCCAAGATCTGAGGTTGACACTGCTTATGATCCAAGATCAGACAGGATCTAGTGCCTCTATTCACCCTTGATTCAATGGGCGATATTTGCTGCCGTTTAACTATCTTAACTGCTTGATCAGTGTCCTCTAGCTGAAAATAAAACCCACAAAATTCCTTGCATAATTCTTCATTAGCTTTTAATGAGTAAAGTGTTTGAATGGATTTTAACAGTGTATATGTTGATATTGGGCAGAAGTAATTGAAAACAGATACAGATCAAAGACACATTGTAATTGGAGTAATTATAAAATGAGATTCCATGTTTTAGCCTTCCCTAACCTGAAATGTTTTGTACTCCACAACCTTAGCCAACAATCATATTATTCATTGATCTTGAAATAAGTGGCAGATTGGGAGAAGGCAACTTCAAAGAGGACAGTACTAAAATGTGCTTTAGAAATCAATGATGAGAACCTCCGCCCCATTCTCTAGATCCAATAACCTCTTCTGAAAATCAGCATCATGTGTAAAACATTAATGTTATCAGAACAAAGTATTGCAGTGTGTAACATTAATATCAATATGTTTCCCACTCTAACTTTTGGCATTGACAATTTGATTTTCAAAAGTAACTTTTCATGTTCAGATTTTGCTCCGTATATCTTTTAACATGTTAAGTAGGATTATGGAAGCCTAAGCAAGGCTTCATTCATGACTTTCTTCTGTTTCTAACCAAATTAGTCTTAAATGCAGGACTGAACTTTTCCTGCTAAAGTGTTTTTTCTCATTAAGCCAGAGCCTTTCAGAACCAGTTCAAATGCTTACAGCACTTGCCAGTGCAGGATATGCATTATTTATGGGAAGCAAGATGTGTAGTGTATTTGCAACTTTTTTCTTCTTCTTCTAGCTTTTATACACTATCATTTTATCATTTTATGATTTACTTGAGTCATTAAGATTTTATGGGGATAAATGGGACCTGGTTTCTGTGAAATCCAGGACACATGCCCTGATGTAACCAGGGATGCCAAGCATTGGTTGCGCATTGACTTTAGCTGTTTGAAAGGTTCACCCTGTTTCCTTTAAAGCCATGCTTAATTTCTAGTTCTCTCGTTAAGAAAACTTACATAAAAGATCTTGGGCAAAAGGAGCCATTTTTGTGGCCTCGGGTCTTAACGCAGCCACATGCTTGCTTTAGTCTGGAAGGAAAAACAAGTAGACAAGAATGGAGATGAAGGTAAAAGTGTGGCCACATGTACCTCCAAAGGTTTTTTTTTTATTTTTTTGTTTTTTTTGAGGTTCAGTGCCCTCCAGTCCTACTCCCAAAATTGGGGAAAAGTCAACATCTATCTATCTTCTATACACATAATAAAAGTGAAAAATGTGTGTGTATATGTGGTGGAGGTGTCCACTTACACAGCCTTCCACCTCCACAAACAGGCAGTAGTTTCAAGTGCTGAGAAGCCTCCAAAGGCACTACCCTCACTGACATTTCAGGTTATAGTGAGCGCCATGAATATGTAGCCCAAACATTGCCAATGTCATCCCCAATGTCCTACTGCCCACCACCCAAAGAATGCTTTCATTCAGGGACAATTTCATCCTAGATTTAACGTGTTTCCTCCACTACAGGCAGGCATCCCAGGGTTCCTTTCTCTCTCCATTGGTGTGGAATTTACCTCACCTTGCCCACTGCCTCTACCTTAACCCTTTCCTACCCTTTTCTATGGCACACAGCAAATAGAAAGAAATTGATCAGCAAGTGAACATTCTGGAGGGGTTTGGGGGACTGACTCAACAGGATGGAAGTTGTATTTCACCCTGCATCAAGGCAGAGCACTGTGACCCCTTTTGATTATGAACCTGGACCACATTTAGCACACAGAATCCCTATGACCAGGTTTTGCGGGAATTGACTTTGATTTATAGGAGTTGTAATTCACCTACACCCAGAGAGCACTGTGATGCCAACCAACAGTGGATCTGGACCAAACTTGCCATGGATTATGGGACTTGCAGTACCTTCACTTGATTCAGCTCCTACAGACCACTGCAACCCCCACACATGATGTACCTAGACCAAACTTGGCACACAGACACCCTGTAGCCCAATTTACATCCTGGTGTGATTTGGGAGAATGGGCCACAAATGATAGGATTTCCAGTATCTTCATCCACATCCAGAGACTACTGCAAACCCCATGAATGACAGACCAGGACCAAACTTGCCACACAGACTCTCCATGACACACTTTATGTTAATAATAATAATAATAATTTATTTGTTTGACCAGTCATATGACAATTTCAAAGTGCAACATAAATAAAAACAAGGCAAAAAGGATGGGAGGACAGGCAGCTGACCATCTATTTGCCGACAAAATCTTATTTTCCTGATTCTTCTTTCAGGAAATGTGCTCTTTTCTTGATAGCTTTCAGGATAAAAAGGCTTACTCTAATTATGGTGGATCTTTCTTGTCCTTGCAAGAGGGCTGTCAGAAGATCATTTCTGTTCGGAGACCTAAAATTAGATAGTAATGGATGTAAGTAACTGTGTCTAAGATCGGCATATGCTGGGCAATCAATCAAAAAATGTTTGATATCTTCCACTATTTGATCACCCCAGACACAGAATCTCTCATTTCTTGGGATGTTACAGTAGCGACCAGTTTGCATCATAATACCGAGTTGTTCAAACCTGCCCTGGTGTATATTCTTCTTAAGGGCAACGGAATTGGAATAGTCAGTGTTCTAAATGAGTATTCATTTTGTGGGAGGCTAAAAACTTTGTGGCAGAAGACCTACCTATACTTGCTAGGTCCAATTGAGCATAGATATCATGAGTGCGTTGCATGAGCACTTGTTTTGCCCTAGGTCCTAGATCATTCAAAAGACACACTTTATGTTCTGGTTAGGGTTGGGGGAGGATGGACCAGGGACGATGAGATTTGCAGTATCTTCACTCACTTCCAGAAACCACTACAACCCCCACAAATGATGCACCTGGATCCAATTTGGCACACAGACTCTCTATGACGCACTTTCCTGGTGAGGGTTTTGGGAAGATGGATCACAGATGATGGGATTTACAGTACCTTCAAACCCCACCAAAGACCACTGCAACCCCCACGAATGACAGGCCTGGACCATACTTGGGACACAAAACTCCCATGACCAACAGAACATACTGGAGGGGTTTGGGGAACCTACCCACCTGCATGGGAATTGTATTTTACCCTGGACCCAGAGAACTCTGAACCCCACTAGTGATGGATCTGGACCAAACTTCGAACACAGACCGCTGGTGACCAACAGAACATATTGGAGGTGTTTGTGGGGGGACCGACCCACCTTCTTGAGAGTTGTAGTTCACCCTGCATACACCGCACCATCAATGATTGATCTGGACCAAACTTGGCACACAGACCCAACATGCCAACTGTGAATACAGGCAGAGTTTGAGGGTGATTGCCCTCGGAATCTGGGAGTTATAGTTCACTTGTATCCAGAAAAACTGTGACCCCCACTGACAATGGACCGGGACCAAACTTGCCACAGAGAAGCCCCATGACCAACTGAACATACTGCAGGGAGTTATTGGAATTGACCTTGATTTTGGAAATTGTAGTTCACCAGCATCCACAGACCACTGAACCCAGCTGATGACAGATCTGGACTACACTTGGCACACAGACCCAACATGGCCAGCTGTGCATACAGGCCTGGTTTGGGGAGGATTGATGCACAATTCTGGGAACTGTAGCTCATCCATGTCATTATGTATTTTCTAATGGGAGCGTTCATAAAAATGAAATCCAAGACTGCTTTTTTCTAATAAAGTGTTGCTAATTAACTAAATGATATTACCCAACACCCCAAAACAAACAATGCATTTTTCAAATAACGCGGGCACTGCCGGATACACAAGCTAGTTTTATAATAAAAATGCCCCCTCTCACTCATATCATAGTGTATGGGGACAGTTTTGTCCTTCCCTAACTGTTTTAGGCTTGAGGGATACCAGAGGTAGCCCTTCCTACAGAAGGCCTAGGCAACTATTGACCCCTGACAGTTCTGAAATTAGCTTCATCTTAGAAAAGAAAAAGGAAAATGAGACAGTTTTTTTCTTCTTAAACCCCACAGTACCACAGTTTCGATATTATCCAGTGTCATAAAATTGCCAAGTAACATTGTTCATAAAATCTCCTCTTTGCTAATGCGCAGCACAGAGGCGTGTGTGAAGCCAAGAGGGGAGAAAATGTGAGGGAACCAATATATTGGGCCTAGAAGGCCCAACATTTTGCAAGGGCTATGACTACTGGTCTAAGGGTAAGCAAACAAATCATTCCTATAGCCCAATTTATTTTATACTAGGACTCCTTTTTCCTTCTTTGTTCTTTAGTTTCTTCCCACAACCTTTTTTACAGTGTTTCCAGAGCCGTCTCTGTCTCATTGTTCAAGACAGCAATGTCCCAGCAAGTAGAGTAGCATGCCTAGCAACAAGGACATATGATGCATTTCTTCTAATCCTAATCCTCCTTTTCTTGAGGCCATCCTGCTTTTCTGAATCTGTCAGAAGAGCCATCCGCTTTAATGAATTCTAATGTTCTAAAATCAAGTAACTCATTAAAGCATGGGATTAACTTCTGTGTCCGTCAGGCAATCTAGTTAGTTAAGCTACTTTTCTTTAAAGATGATGTTAATAGTTAACAAGCTAATTAACAACCGGTAGTTGTTTCTAAGCTCTGTTATATAGAGTCACTGATGAGTGTGAGGGACAATAATACTGAAGAAGTGCAGATGGTTAGGGGTAATGACTAGTGTGCTTTTGTTGTCTTTAACGATCAGTAAGTGTGTGTGTGTGTGCGCGCACACACACACACACACACACACACACACACACACACACATATATGGCTCTGCTTAACATTTATTTTAGCTAGTGGGATAGCCAATACTTAACATCCAAATAGATGCCCATGGGACAAAATCTTACTTTAACTAGCTAAAACCACACCATTTTTAAAGGAAAGACCAAGCATTTTGAATTGGGCCTGGAAACTCAATTTGGTGTGGCAGTGTGGTTGTTTCATTATGTTCTCTTTAGTCGGAGGGTATCATGCATTTTCATTGAGGTCTACATCAGCCTTATGGTTGCCTTCAAAGGGCAGTTGAATCCATGGACAGAGAATCAGTGAATACAGAGGGCCAATTTTACTTTTTTTAACATAGTGGCTGGTGCTCTTCAATTTTTACCCAATTTGCATCCCCAGATGTTACTGAACAACAACTCCCATCACGTTTGATTACATCTGCCATGCAAACTGGAGATAATGGGAATTGCACCCCAACAGCACTTGTGATTCTGAGGTTGAGGAAAGATTAAAGGACATTTTTAAGTCAGGCATCATATCAACAAGCCTTGTATCTAAATTAAAACCTCACTATACTGACTAAAGGAGCCCCGGTGGCGAAGTGCATTAAAGCACTGAGCTGGAGACCGAAAGGTCCCAGGTTCAAACCCCGTGAGCGGCCGCTGTTAGCTCCAGCTCCTGCCAACCTAGCAGTTCGAAAACATGCCAATGTGAGTAGATCAATAGGTACTGCTCCGGTGGGAAGGTAACGGCGCTCCATGCAGTCATGACCTTGGAGGTGTCTACGGACAACGCCGGCTCTTCAGTTTAGAAATGGAGATGAGCACCAACCCCCAGAGTCAGACATGACTGGACTTAACGTCAGGGGAATCCTTTACCTTTACCTTAAACTGACTAAACAGAACCAACTGTAATCTAGGAGTTTTGTCTTAAAACTCCTAACAGTTCTAATTATGATGTCTAATGATGAGGAATATTGGAGTTGTAGGGGGGGTTGGATAAAATAATGTGGGGGGGGGGGGTTGGATTTAGCTGACAGGCCTTGCGTTTGACACATGTGTTTTAGCCCATCCATGTTCTATAGTGCTGTTTTCAAGAACTCTTCAAAGGCAGTTCTATGTCATCTAGTCTAAATGTGATGAAATCACAGGTGGGAAACATGTGGCCCTCCAAGATGTGGGGCTACAGCTCTTACCAGCTCCTAGCCTTTATTGCCTGTGGTGAGGTTTGATGGAAGTTGTAGCACACAATATTTGGATAGCTACAGATTGTTCCTGCATTGGAGTACCATTATTGTGGCTACAGTGATAGCTTGAGTTAAGAGTTTAATTTGTTCCGTAACTGAGCTCTTAATTCAAATTACTCTTATCTCTAAGCAGATTTTATATGAAAATAGACTGAAATGCTATTAATCTGTTCTGGCCCCCTGAAACCCAACCCACCCCATTTTTTATTATGTGTCTTTAAATAAGAGAATGTAATTTATAAATAACAAATAATGTATAAATGCGCATTCACGTGGAACAATAAAAAAGAAAAATCAACTTTAAAATGATAGAAGCACAAAGTTGTGGCAAGGAAGTACAAAGTGAAGAGGCATAGGCATCTATTTCTTCATACTGTACTCATTCCAGCCTCCCTCCCTCTCTTGCTCTCTCTCCCTCTCTTTTTCTTCATGAAGCCAAACATACCAGGTATAAAAACCAGACAAAATCAATTAATCCAAAGTTCCTCAAAGCAGACAAGAGTAAATCTGACAAGAGCACAAAGCATGTGGGCTGCTCCCTTGAAGCCCTAAAGCCCCATAACTCTCATGTTAGCACTCCCTTGCACTCGCGCTTAACTTAAAATGTTGCTTGTATGTCAAAGCAAAACAAGGGCTGAGCGACAGATCATAATTCAAAACACTCTTAAGTTGGGATGCTCTTAAATAGAGGTTCCACTGTAGATTGTTTTATGTTTCTCAGGCATTATATGTCCATTTAGACAAAAAACCATTTAGACAGAAAACCTTTCTCTGGAGGATGTTATATAATCACACTGTTTCATATTACACAGAAATCCTTATATGTCAAAATATTTCTCATTTCTTGTTTTCTTTTTCTTCAAGGAATTGTTATTTGAGAACAGTGGAGATGATTCAGAGCTTGTCTATGATCTGAAAGATCAAGGAGGAGAGTTGCTGTCTCTTCGGTATGACTTGACTGTATCCTACCAAATACTTTACCTCATAGCTACCTCTTGGTTGCATGGGATGTTGGTTGCTTTAGGTGCATTAACTGTCTTCCTGGGATGAGATTGTGGAATTAGAATATGAGAGCTGCATTCCTTCTTCAAGAACAAGATTATGCCTGTATCATTTGTACCTTTGCTACTGAAGATGAGTTAAAAATTGCAAGTAGTACAGAATTGTAATTCCATTTTGTACTAATTTGTCACTAGAGGGCACAGAATCAAGGGCTCAAAATTACAGTGTTTATCCTATCTTTCTCTGGCCACAATTCAATGGGCTAGTGTTGAATTTGAAAGCCCTAAGTGGCCTGGGGACATGATGCTGTTCTCCAGGTATCATTCAACTAAAATGACCAGCATTTCTCATCACTATGTTGACTATGGGTATAACTCTTGTATTCCAACAGCATGTGGAGGGTTATATGATTCCTGTTCCTGCTTCAAGAAGGCCTGGGAGTGAATGTCCTTCCTTCCCAGCAAGGTTTCTTCAATGTCCTTTACATGCAGCTAATCCCTTTAAAAACATCTTATCAGGAGACCTAATAAGTAGAACAGATGGGAGACCACCTTATGGCAAAGCTATAGGCCAGAGGGAGGGGCCCAGTGGACAGTAAATTCCCCACCCTTGCTTTAGATAATGTGAAAATGTCTGAAAGAATCACCCATACAGTGTCTCGCTCACCACTCCCAGAAATGACCTCTCCTACATTGTGGTTAGATTTTATTAGAAGCTTCCATTGGCTGCAGGGTAGGGTTCATTAAAATCTGGTTTTCAGATCTATGAGGAATGGATGGAGTTAGCAGGTGGACTTTAAATGTTGTCTGCTGCCCAGTGATCCCACAGCTTATGTCAGTCTGTCTGCAGACTTGCTCTAACTTTTCTGTATTTCAGATTTTTGCCATTTGTTTGTCTGACCTGCTAAATCTTTGGGATTTTTTAGTATTTCACTCTGCTTCAATTGGTTTTGAAAAGAACTCTGTAATTTACTGTGAGTTTTCCTGGCTGTATGGCCATGTTCCAGAAATATTCTCTCCTGACGTTTCACCCACATCTAATGGCAGGCATCCTCAGAGGTTGTGAGGTTTGATGGAAACTAGGCAAGTGGAATACCCTGGGTGGGAGAACTCTTGTCTGTTTGAGGCAAGTGTGAATGTTGCAATTGATCATCTTGATTCGCATTGAACAGACAAGAGTTCTTTCTCCCATCCTGGACATTCCACAGATATATGAACCCCACTTGTCTTGTTTCCAGCAAACTTCATAACCTCTGAGGATGCTGGCCATAGATGTGGGTGAAATGTCAGGAGAGAATGCTTCTGGAACATGGTCATACAACCTGGAAAACTCACAGCAACCCAGTGATTCCGGCCGTGAAAGCCTTCAACAACACTCTGTAGTTTGTTTTTAAGGTTAGGTATGTGTATGCTGTCTTCTAAGCAGCATACTAAGCATTAAAAAGCATCAGTGGGGAATTCATATATTTCAATAAAATTAAAAATCAAGTGAAAAGAGTGAAGTGTCTTTATTTCTGAAATGAGCCTGTTTCTTTGTCTAGATTACTTTTAACATCTCAATGAGATTCCTAAAACTGGCTGATGTCGTGAAGTTCAGAATTCCCAAGCTGATCGATGGAGGCATGTAAAGGAAGGTTATAGTAAATTTTAATGTAGTAGAAATATAAATGATGCATTTGGCTGCTCATTCTTCTAGAAGGTTGTTACACAGCCTTTCAGAGGACATGGCTGCAACTTGCATGCAACCACTTATTTAATATCAATAGCACATCAGCCACTGGAACCAGCTATTCATGAAGTAGACTTGACACAATAGCAGCCTTTGGAATTCTGACAGAACCAGATTGTCATCACACTCTGAGCTGCCAGCGATTTTTCTTAACAAAGATTTTCCAGGTGCCGTTTGCGCGTTATTTGGCTATGAACAAAATTACCCATTTTAAGCGTTACCAGATTGGCAAAGTCTACAGGCGTGACAGCCCAACCATGGCTAGAGGGCGCTACAGAGAGTTCTGCCAGTGTGTAAGTGTTTGTTGTCCGCTCATTTTCCTATGGGGAAGAGATCAAAAAAGAGAGAGTGCTATACAAGTCTTTACCCTTAGAACCTGGCCAGAGGGTTCTGTATCTGAAATGACCAAAGTGCTGAAGCATTCTGCTGAATGTCATGATTTACTTCCCTTCAACCTTCAAGGAGGTGGGAGTTGTTTCGTTAATTACAATTACCCTACCTGTGTTACACTTTGGAGAAGTTAACCATCATATTTTGTGCTTCAGGACTTTGACATTGCTGGCCAGTATGATCCCATGATTCCTGATGCAGAGTGTCTGAAGATTATGCATGAGATCCTAAGTGCCCTACAGTTTGGAGATTTCCTGATCAGAGTAAGAGAGCTTGTTACTTATTCTTAGCTGGCCAGAATTTACTATATTATTGTATGCACTATTGATACTTAAAAAGGGGCCGAAGAGGGGTTATCAATAGGTGCACTTCTTTTTTAACCTCTATACATGATTTCTGTTGCACATTTCTTCTTTTTCTTTAGGTCAATGACAGACGTATTTTGAATGGGATATTTACAGCGTGTGGTGTTTCTGAAAAAAACTTTCTAAGTGCTTGTTCAACCCTTGACAAACTGGACAAGGTAAATGGTTGACTAACATTAATCTGATGTGTTAGGCCTGAACTATATTCTGACATAGCTCAGCTCTGATTAAATATAGAGTATAGTATCTCCTCAAGCCTTAGAAAACTAACATACCCTGTGTCTTCCTCATGGAGTAATTCTGTTACATATATATTGACATAACTATCTGTTTTAGGAGTGTTTTGCTAGTATGCATTGCTGGCAAAGAGATTTGACCATTTGTCAGAACATTAATTGCCTCTGAACTAAAAGTATGCTAAGCTAACCCATGTTTCTTCCAAAGATGACATGGGAAGAAGTGAAACGTGAGATGGTCAAAGAGAGGGGACTCTATCCTGAGGCAGTTGATCATCTTGGCGAATATGTTCGGTTGCATGGTGAGTTTCAGTGTAGACACGATGTAAAATTCCAGGACTTATTTCCTTGTCCAAGACAGCCAGTTTGGCTGAATTTCCATTCATAGCTCTTTGCACCAACTGACTTGCTGGCATTTCCTGTGGTCTAGCCCATAATTTCTAATAATAATAATGGCTAGAATCCTGTATCAGTAAAAACTTAATTAGGAACTCCTCTTGGTCCAACCCCCAAACCCGATAGCAGCGCAATTCAACTGTAGTCCGATCATCAGCAGAATGGCCCTCCTCCCTATGCAGTTTATGTCAGGTAAAGTAGGTTCAAGGCAGGTTACAGCTATAGCAGTAGTGTCAAACTATTGACTGATTGTGTTCACAATTGCTAGTCATGGGTTTGACACCATTGTCACAATTGTAAGTTGAAGCCCATCCTACTTTGCTAGATCCTGGTTGGATGATATTGCCATCACATTTTATGTTGTTGGGTCAGGAGAAAGTATGTAGTTATGTATAAGCTAATACAGGATTCCAAGTAATGCTGGTAATAATAATACCCTGCATTTTTCCCAGTCCAAGACTCAAAGCAGCTTACAAAAAATTAAAACATTCAATTAAAAATTACATCACAGGAAAGTTAAAATATCATTAAAGTATTGACAACACAGCATATGAAAAGTCCTTTATTTCTGAGCAGTCTGGCCCCAAATGCCTGCTGAAATGAAAGGATAGCAAGGAAGACAGCAATTCAGCATCTCTAGGAAGGGAGTTCAGAAGTCTGTGAGCAGCCACGAAAAGGCTTTCCTGCATTTTCCCACTAAATGTACCTGTGAGGATTGGGGGACTCTGGAAACTTGTTTAGTGCCCATGCACCATGCCCTCTAAATATTTCTTTTCTGCAGGGGGACTGTCTCTGATTGAGAACTTGCTTCATGATCCTAAATTGGTGCACAATAAGCTTGCCATGGAAGGGCTAGAGGACATGAAATTGCTGTTTGAATACCTTACCCTGTTTGGCATCACTGATAAGGTGAGCTGGGGTGTTGTATTATGTTTATCTGAGTAGAGTGTTCTAGTTTTTGGTTACTAATAGGGTTCCTTACATTTCCTCAGATTTTCTTAGATCTGAGCTTGGCTCGTGGTCTGGACTATTACACTGGAGTGATCTATGAGGCCGGCTTACTGCACCAACAAGATGGCCACTTAAAAGAGTCTCTCTGCGTGGGCAGTGTGGCTGGTGGTGGGCGCTATGATGGGCTGGTAGCATCATTTGATCCAAAGGAGCGAAAGGTACCCTGTGTTGGAGTCAGCATTGGTGTTGAAAGAATATTCTCTATCATAGAGCAAATTACAGAGGTAAGGTTTATTCCTTTTCATGAAGTCTGTGAGTATTTAAAGAATGTATTCTAATTAGTATATATATGATGGTGACGTGAATGTAGAGTAAAATTTTAGTTACTTGTCCTCTAAGTGCTTAGCCATCCCTCTACTCTGACTCATAGATCACATATTTTAACTATGAATGGATTTTTAAAGGAAGAGCTAAGAAGCCAGTGGCCCGTAGAACAGAGGTCCTCAAACTTTTTAAACAGAGGGCCGGTTCATGATCCCTCAAACTGTTGGTGGGGCTTTTTAAAAAATGAATTCCTCTGCATATTGCACACATCTTATTTGTAGTTCAAAATATGAAGGAATAGTACAGTATTTAAAATGGAGAACAGTTTTAACAAACAAACTTACCAGTATTTCAATGGGAAGTGTGAACCTACTTTTAGCTGATGAGATAATTAAGTTAATTAGGATTATTGTTGTTGTTGTGTGTCTTCCTCCGGTGGCTCAGTGTGTTAAAGCACTGAGCTGCTAAATTTGCAGACCGAAAGGTCCCAGGTTCAAATCCGGGGAGCGGAGTGAGCGCCCGCTGTTAGCTCCAGCTTCTGCCAACCTAGCAGTTTGAAAACATGCAAATGTGAGTACATCAATAGGTACCTCTCCGATGGGAAGGTAACGGCATTCCATGCAGTCATGCCAGCCACATGACCTTGGGGGTGTCTATGGACAATGCCGGCTCTTCGGCTTAGAAATGGAGATGAGCACCAACCCCCAGAGTCGGACATGACTGGACTTAACGTCAGGGGAAACCTTTACCTTTACTGTGTGTCTTCAAGTTGTTTCAGACTTAGGGTGACCCCAAGTCTAAAGTTGAGGGCGGGGGCAGGTAAATGAACTTGGAGAGCTGCACCCAGACCAAAAGCCTTAGTTTGGGACCCCTGCACTAGAACACTGCGTCTTATACGGTGGGTTCTGATTCGAAATGGAGCCCTTTTGGATCAGTGTTGGGGTCCTCAAAAATTTGGCAATAGCAAAAGTTTTCTGAACGTCACCTAGTAGCTATTTTAAACATTTACACAAATCTGGTCTCATCAGAAGATGCTTCGGTGGTACAGTTCTTCATAGAAAAGAAATTATCCTGTTTAGCAAGCCTTGTAAAAGCTGATTTGTTATCAGCAAATGCTTGGGTTTTATATACCTATATGCCTGGGGCCATGTCAAAATCTCTCAGACTGAAAGGGTTCCGAGTGGAAAAGTTCAAAAATTGCAGGATTCTTGTTCCTCTGAAACTCCACCAACCTAGAAAATGGTGAGGACAAGCGGAGTCAGAACTGTAAGATTTCCGGAAGACCAAAGACTTCCTTGCCTTGTTTTAAATCATATATTTGATTGGTTATGATTCAAGAACGTTTCATTCAATACACATGGAAGCTATTTTTCAACCAGGAGGATGGTAACAGCTGTGCTCAGAGAGAAATTAACTTTTTGTGCCAAGCCAATCTGTCAGTCATAGAATGACATTTAATCATGGGCGTTTATCTGCGGAAATGCTGTCAAAATGTGATGTAGGGACAAAATGTATATGTGTGTTGTAGTAGATGTTTGACAATATAATAAAGACATTTCATTTTCTTTAAAAATAATCTGTTGTGATAATACTTAGGTGGAATTCAGTTTTATTCCATTTTATCAGTTTTATTGGCTGCTAGAGGAATGGGTACAAGCTGATTGTTTTACCTAAATGGCTGCTTTCTTCTAGTTAAAATTATGTGCATTAAAAAAACATGGGGGAACTTCTGCTGTTGCAAAAGCTATGCAGTTATTCAAAATTCAATTTTTTAAGCAACCAGAGAGGCACTGAAAAATCAAACGTGTAGCCAATATCTTATGTCTGCATAAATTGTGTTACTCTGCAAATTTGTAAAAATAAAATCACTGTTGGTTGTTTAGCATTGTACTCAGAGACAGGCGAAACTCCATTAAGATCATATCGAGAAAACCCTTTTTGAGAAGGATTTGGATAATGCATGGACCATTGCACATTTTATCTGGAGAAGCGAAAACAGTACTGAATAAATGCCTGCCTGTCTTAGTAGTCCCTTAACTGTCCCATTAATTTGCAGTGGACCACTTCAAGAAACACTAATAGTGGACAAAAACTGAACAAACCAGTGGAAGTGACTCAAACATTGCTGCTGGACATGATGGAAAAACTGTGGTGTAATTCATAATCAAATTGCCATCTGCAGTGTTTGCTTTACCAGATTTTGCTCCAAGATAGAATTGGTTGAGGGACAATGGCTTTTCCTTACCTCTTTTCTTTTCCACAACCGTGAAGTCTGGTGTGTTGTGTTCCAAACCTTTGTCAGTCTGGATTCAACTTCTATTATTATTATTATTATTATTATTATTATTATTATTATTATTATTATTATTATTATTATTATTATTATAGTCCTACAATGTAGTTTTTCCTAAAACAATTATAAGTTCTACCTTGTTTTTCTTTGCCACTGCTCATTGCTTTACAAGTGACTTATTTATCCATTCACATAATGCAAAAGAGTGCATATAATAACTACTGGTGCTAATATTTCCAAAAACGGAGAAACCTTGGTTTTGTGTCCATAGTACACAGTAATCATGCAATTTGATTTTTTTAATTAATCAAGTGCAAAACAATACAGGTCATATCAACTTTCTGTCTATTCCATTTATAAGATCATACAATTTGCAAACTCTGTCGTTTATATACTGCCCATCAGTAACTCCTTGGGTTTTTTTTCTTGTTTGAAGTTCATCCTAATTAAGTGGAGTTTTTATAAACCCTTCATACTTTAAGTTATAGTTAAAACATTGGCTGTTCCAGGTGGCATTATAATACATCTAAAAACATAATAAACTATATACACTGTGACCAAAGAAGCAGTTCGTTATGGTTTCTGCCTTAACTACCCAAGTAATTTGTGCTTTTAACGCAGGTAATGACAGAGTCTGTCTAGGAGGGAAATGTTATTCTTGTGCTTTGATGCATAAAGTTCTTTTCCACTTAGGAATGAAAAGTTTATCTTCTTACTGATGTGAAAGGAACACGATATTCATGTTTATGTGTAACGGAAATAAGAAATTCTCTCTTTCCAGCAGCATGTGGCTGAAGTAGGCCATTCTCTCAAAATTAGCAGGAAGCTAGTTAAGAGACTGTCTTCAGGATACAGATGATAAAATCCAAGATTTCCCGTTGACAGCAGCAAAACTGCATATCTCTCTCTTCTTCTTGGCAGTGTTCAACAAATGCAAAAATCAGCTTTAATCCAGAGCAATCTTGCCCAATTGGCTTTAATGTCAAAAGAATTGCACAATATAGCAGACCTTTAAGCAATATGCCTCCTTTATTATAATAGGGCAGGAAGCTGTTAGTTATCTTGTAGTATTTGGGCACCAGGGTTGGAGAAAACTATTTGCAGGACTTTCTGCCTCATGTACATGAAAAACTTTGCTGGTTATGCACATTTAGTTGGTTGAGAGTTGACCATAGAATCATATTAGAGAATTTAAAGCAGAGCTTCCCAAACTCTGTGTCGCCACACATTAGTATGTTGACTGCAGTGTGTCGGTGTGTTGCATGAACATAATGAGAAATCACATCTTACAAATCATATATTTTAAAAGTTATATAACTGACATGTTTTCATGAGATATGTGTGTCCCATAAATATCATTATTACAATTTGCATGTAATAATAATAATAATAATAATAATAATAATAATAATAATAATACTTCTTTATTGGAGCTGGAGCTGATAGAGAGAGCTCATCCGACACAAGGGTTTAACCCATTGTGCCACCGGGGGCTCCGATGTAGAAGTGAAAGGAAGTCATGCATAAAGTTACACTGGAAGACCTTGAAATTTCTAGAGAGCGCATTTTAAATTGTTCCATGAATAATCAAATCTGCAGAAATCAAAATCACAATTCACTTCACTTCACTTTATTTCTTAATTAGTCGCTCTCCACCAGAGTGCTCCGATTGCAGAGGGACAATTGAGACTGTATATTATTTCAAAGTATGTTTGTGTTGGATTACAATCCATGTCTCAGAGTCAACGAAATGTGCGGAATTAACTCATGCAAGAGTTAGATGGATGATTTTTTTCCTAAGAGTAATTACACCTAGTTAAATTATTATTTGATTGCTAAGGGTTGCTTTACTGATTTTTTTTTCTGTGCTCCAAAATGCCCCAAGGAAGAGATCCGCACAACAGAAACTCAAGTGTTGGTGGCAACTGCTCAGAAGAACTTCCTTAATGCAAGAATGAAGCTAATCTCTGAACTATGGGATGCTGACATCAAGGTAACACAAAGAAGCCAAAGTTTTTCTGTTCTCTTCCTAAAAGTTAGCATTCCTTTAGACCAAAGTACAAGAAGGAATAAGTAGACCCCCTTTAACTTGTTCCATACAGGCCTGAAATCTCAATAATAATAATAATAATAATAATAATAATAATAATAATAATAATAATAATAACCCCTCTGCAGGTGCCACCTTGACGTGGTGGGGGGGCTTAACTGCTCCAATGATGACTGAGAGCTGTGCTGGCGGTAGTGTAACTACCGGTAGGTCCAACCAAGCCAGAGAGACCTCAGCTGAGGAGCAGAACTAAGAGCACCTAACCCATTAGCATTATGGAGAAACAAACCCAAACGAAGTCTATACTGGCTCGGTCGTCGCCCAGGATAAAAAGGACCGCGGTGGATGCTGCTGATTCTGGACATCCATTGACAAGTGGGCTACGGAATCATCAAAACCCAAATGAACAGTCACAGAAGCGGCAGAAATACACAATGCCAGAAAACCGCACAATTATGAAATGCTACTACAAATCTGAACCTCAAAGGCGTGGCTACCAAAAAAGGATGCATCAACTGTGGAAACAAGAGTATCCTGACTCACAGATAACAGAACCCCGACTGGCTGACCAACGAAGATTCATAATCAGAAACAAAGTGTTCAGTGAAGTTGAACTTGAAGAAATCCAGAAAATTTGCAAAGTAAATTACCATCAGACCACAGCACAGACAGCAGCAGAGACTCCGGCAACACTTGGAATGGTGGAACAGATTGAACCAGAAGAAAGTGTGGCACTTTTGCAAGAATTTGAAGAACCAGCACTTGAAACATCTGCTGAACCACCAGGAACCTTGACAACAAGACAACAAGAGCTCAAGGATAAGATCATGGCTCATGCTGCAGCAAATGCAATAAGACAGCGGCTCCCAACTCTAAAAACAGTGCCCAAGAGACACCTGGCGCCTCTCATGAAAGATGTGAATACAGTACTCTCCACTGTCCAGATAACATCAATTGAACAAACAAACCAGTATGCCTACAGTGCAGCAATGATAGTAACAGAAGAGCTTGGGCTCCTACAACCGAGGCAGCCCCAAAGAAAATCGACTGGAAAACCAAAGTGGAAGGTCAGGCTAGAGTTGAAAATCAAGAAACTTAGATCAGATGCAAGTAACCTGAAAAATATGAAAGAGAAGAAACTGAAGAATGACAAAATCAAGCAATACCTGATCCGAAAGTACTGGCTGAACACCAGAAAAATTGAAGAAGCTTTGGAAATCGTAAAAGAACAAATTACAGCAACAGCCAGAAAAATTGAAAGGTATGAAGCCAGAATCATCCAGTACAGACAAAATCAACTGTTTCAATCAGACCAAAGACGGTTCTATCAGAGCCTGAACCAAAAAACAGACACAGTAACCATAAAGCCAGAGAAAACTGCAACAACGATGTTCTGGAAAGAGCTTTGGGAAAACAATAAGAACTACAACAAAAACGCTGGGTGGATAAAGGAGTTTGAAGGAAAATTCTCACAGAACAAAATGGAACTGATGGAAATAACAACTGAAATGATCAGCAAACGAGTGCAAAAAGTCAAGAACTGGACATCGCCTGGTAGTGATCAACTCCATGGATTTTGGCTCAAACATCTGATTAGTTTACATGGAAAAATGGCCCAACAATTCAATGAGATACTGCAGAAAGGAAGTATCAGTGAATGGCTAACAACTGGAAGAACATACCTGATACAAAAGGATCCAGCAAAAGGAGCAGCACCAGGAAACTACAGGCCAATAACATGTCTGCCCACTATGTTTAAACTACTGACTGGCATCATAGCTGACAGAATTCAAGACTATCTTGAAGAAAAAAACATCTTGCCAGATGAACAGAAAGGCAACAAACGGAAAAGCAGGGGCACAAAAGACCAGTTATTGATTGACAAAATGATCCTGGAGAACTGTAAGAGCCGAAAAACTAATCTTCACATGACGTGGATTGACTACAAAAAGGCCTTTGACTCACTCCCACACAGCTGGATCATCAAGTGCCTGGACGCCATCGGGATTAGTAAAAACGTTGGCACCTTCATTGAAAACATGATGGAGCACTGGAAAACTGAACTGTTTGTTGGAAATGAAAGCTATGGACTTGTCAACATCAGGAGAGGAATTTTCCAGGGAGACTCATTGTCCCCTCTGCTTTTCATTATTGCCATGATCCCTCTGTCAACAATCTTACAAAAAACAAATCTCGGCTACCAAACATCTAAGAATTCTCACAAAATTTCACATTTGATGTACATGGATGACCTGAAGCTATATGGGAAAACGGAAACTGAAATCCAGTCTCTGACTAACACTGTCCGAATTTTTAGCACTGATATCAACATGGAGTTTGGTTTGGACAAATGTTCGACAGTGGCATTGAAGAAGGGAAAAATCATTGAAAGTGAGGGCATCAATATGCCCAATGGCCAAACAATAAGGTGTCACCAGCCAGAGGCCTATAAATATCTGGGCATATTACAGCTGGACAACATCAAGCATGAACATGTGAAAACTGTGGTCAGTAAAGAATACACACAAAGGGTCAGAAAAATTCTCAAAAGCAAGCTCAATGGAGGCAACACCATCAAGGCCATAAACACCTGGGCCATACCTGTCATAAGATATACTGCTGGCATTATAAACTGGACACAGATGGAACTGGACAATTTGGACAGAAAAACAAGAAAACTTCTGACCATTCATCATTCACTGCACCCTCGCAGTGATGTTGACCGGCTGTATCTGCCTAGAAGATCAGGGGGCAGAGGACTCTTGCAAGTAAAACAAGCAGTCAAAGAAGAAGAACATGCCCTGGCAGAATATGTAAAACAAAGTGAAGAACCTGCTTTGATTGAAGTCAAAAATCAGAAACTCCTCAAAGCACAGCAGACAAAAAACCAGTACAAGAAAACTGCACTACAAACTAGAGCTGAAAGCTGGCACAACAAAACACTGCATGGAAAGTTCCTTGACAAAATTGAAGGAAAAGCTGATAAGGAGAAGACCTGGCTCTGGCTCACGAATGGGACCCTGAAGAAGGAGACAGAAGGCCTGATCCTTGCAGCCCAGGAGCAAGCCATCAGAACAAATGCAATCAAGGCCAAGATCGAAAAATCAGCTGATGACCCAAAGTGCAGACTGTGCAAGGAAACCGATGAAACCATTGATCATATCCTCAGCTGCTGTAAGAAAATTGCACAGACAGACTACAAACAGAGGCACAACTATGTGGCCCAAATGATTCATTGGAACCTATGCCTCAAGTATCACCTCCCTGCAGTTAAGAACTGGTGGGATCACAAACCTGCAAAGGTTGTGGAAAATGAACACGCAAAGATACTGTGGGACTTCCGAATCCAGACTGACAAAGTTCTGGAACACAACACACCAGACATCACAGTTGTGGAAAAGAACAAAGTTTGGATCATTGATGTTGCCATCCCAGGTGACAGTCGCATTGAAGAAAAACAACAGGAAAAACTCAGCCGCTATCAGGACCTCAAGATTGAACTTCAAAGACTCTGGCAGAAACCAGTGCAGGTGGTCCCAGTGGTGATGGGCACACTGGGTGCCGTGCCAAAAGATCTCAGCCGGCATTTGGAAACAATAGACATTGACAAAATTACGATCTGCCAACTGCAAAAGGCCACCTTACTGGGATCTGCACGCATCATCCGAAAATACATCACACAGTCCTAGACACTTGGGAAGTGTTCGACTTGTGATTTTGTGAAACGAAATCCAGCATATCTATCTTGTTTGCTGTGTCATACAACGTCGTTGTGTCAATAATAATAATAATAATTTTATTCTTATATCCCGCCCCATCTCCCCAAGGGGACTCGGGGCGGCTCACAACAATAATAAAAACAGTGACAAATTACACATTGTAAAATCAAACATGAAAAGCAGTCATAAAATCAATACATACATCACATGTTAAAAACAAGGAGATAAAACAGTTCTAGGCCGAAATAGAGGGCTTCTGTAGCTTCGTGGCAGAAGTATTCAGCAAGGTATCAATAATCATGGCAGAACACTCTCTAATTAAATTAAATCTCATATTGGGTAAGAAGTATCTTATTAGATCAACCTGTGTTTTATATTTCTGACTATCAGGAAGTTCACATACCACTGCATTCTATATACAGTGTTGAATGTTCCACCTTCCATTTGTTATGAATATGTTTCAGGCAGAGATGTTTTATAAGAAAAATCCAAAAATGCTGAAGCAGTTGCAATATTGTGAAGAAAGAAGAATTCCTCTGGTTGCCATCATAGGACAACAGGAGCTGGATGACGGAGTTGTAAAACTTCGAGATGTAATTACTAGGAAGGAGGTCAGTACTAATTTTTCAAAAAGGATCTGAGACTAACACCAATCAATCTTAAATAATATTTCTCTGGATATAAATTTTGTCAGATATGCATTTAAATTTCTTATTGTGAAACCTACCTCAATTTGATTAATTATTTGTCTGTTTTTCAGATTAATGTTCCTAAAGAGAAATTCATAGAAGAGATCAAGAAAAGACTAAAGAAATAAACACTTCATTTCAAATTTTTAATAATACAAATTGCAAGTTACATGCTGTTTGAATGGATTTCTGTTCATGGTGAAGTGATTTGAGTGTTTGACTACAATTCTGGAAATCAGGATTCAAATCCCTACTTAGCCATAGAAGCCCTCTGGGTGACCTTGGCAAATCACATTCTCTTGGCCTCCAAGAAAGGCAAAGGAAAAACCCCTTGTGCAAATCTTGCCATGAAAATCCTGTAATAGGATTGGCATACATCAAAAATGACTTGAACACACAAACAATAACAAAGTTACGGGGCGGGGCAGGAGGAGGGGTATAACAAAGGAAACTGTAGCCTGCCATACAACAACCTTTTCACAAACCTGGACTTTCCACAGATATATAAACTCAATCTCCTTAGTTTCCAACAGACTTCACCCCTCTGAGAATGCCTGCCATAGATGTGAGGGAAACGTCAGGAGAGAATGATTATGGAACATGGCCATACATCCCAGAAAACTCACAGTAAACCAGTGATTCTGGCCATGAAAGCGTTCAACAACTTTTTAATGATTTCTACTTTTATATTTTATATTTTATATTCCTGCTCCAACGGCCACATGGCCTGGAGCGGTCATGCCGGCCACATGGCCTGGAGATGTCTATGGACAACGCCGGCTCTTCGGCTTAGAAATGGAGATGAGCACCAACCCCCAGAGTCGGTCACGACTGGACTTAACGTCAGGGGAAACCTTTACCTTTACTACTTTTATATTAACCTTTATGCTCACAGATATTTATATCAAAGATCTGGAAAAGATATATAAATATGTAAGTAAAATAGAGACAGAGGAAAATAACACTTTAAAGTAAAATGTCTAAACTGGTATGTATTGACCATTTTCATATAATAGTTTTCCTTATGGACTATTTATGAGTATTGTCATGAGACTGGACCAAATAGCTACAGTAGAGTCTCACATATCCAGCCTTCACTCATCCAATGTTCTTTATTATCCAATACAATCTGCCTCTCATCCGGATCCACAGCTGTTTCTCTAGACAGCAACGCGCTGCGGGCCAACACGGCCAACAACAACACAAGTGCAGCCACGCTCCCAAACAAGTGGCAGACTTGTTGTAAAACATGATGTTTTGATGCTTAATTTATAAAATCATAACTTAATTTGGTGTTTAATAGGCTTTCCCTTAATCCCTCCTTATTATTCAACATTTTGGCTTATCCAACGTTCAACCAGCCCGTTTATGTTGGATAAGTGAAACTCTACTGAACTGTTAAAGGCAGAGGAATGGGTCTAATACAAACTTCAATGTGAAATACATAGCACTCATCTTCAGATGCTGATGTTCTGAGAGAAAAGAAGAAAGAAATAATGTATAGGTAAAGTTTTTCTAAACTGGATGGCATTCTTAGTAAAATGCAGCTGTATTAAGGTGAGAAAGATCATGCAAGAAAATAGATTTCTAAAAATCTAAATCGTTGGTACCAGCAATTTAAACAATTAACTTCAGTCCACTCAAATGTGTATAATAAGTCTGTTTAGTATACTCTCATTCCTACCATGTGGACCAAAAACCATAAAGGTACTAGATCCCATCTGATCTTCGAAGCTAAGCAGGATCAGCCCTGGTTAGTATTCAGATGGGAAACAGCCACTAAATATCAGGTAGGCTACAGAAAAATCAACAACATCCCTATCTTAGATTGGGGAGTTTCCTCTGTACTAAATGTTCTGCAGTCTATAACATGAGCAGCAAGATGCTCCAGTTTGAAGTCTGCTTTATATCATGTGGAGAGGTTTTCTTGGCGTTTTTCAGCAATACTGAGAATCCCCCTAGTGGGGAAGCCTTACCTTTCTTGCTATTTCCCCCAGCAGTACTGCAGTTTGTTTTCTTCTGCTTTGTCACACATACAGTCCCCAAGTTATGAACAAAAAAAAGATATGTTCTGTAGGTTTGTAAAGTTGAGTTTGCATGTAAGTTGGAACAGATACATTTTTTCAATGTAACTCCATCCAAATGACTCTATATATATATATATACAGTAGCGTCTCACTTATCCAACATAAACTGGCCGGCAGAATGTTGGATAAGCGAATATGTTGGATTATAAGGAGGCATTAAGAAAAAGCCTATTAAACATCAAATTAGGTTATGATTTTACAAATTAAGCACCAAAACATCACGTTATACAACAAATTTGACAGAAAAAGTAGTTCAATATGCAGTAATGCTATGTAGTAATTACTGTATTTACGAATTTAGCACCAAAATATCACGATATATTGAAAACATTGACTACAAAAATGTGTTGGATAATCCAGAATGTTGGATAACTGAGTGTTGGATAAGTGAGACTCTGCTGTATGTGTGTGTGTGTGTGTGTATATATATATATATACACACACCATGTGCATATATATATAACATATACACACACACCATGTGCATATATATATACATGCTTTGGATAGCATAGAGAAGGTTTAACATCCCTTTTGTGTTTGTTTTGCTGTCTATGCCCTGGTTCAGAAGGTTTCCATCATTTTCTGTCACTTGTGGAAACAAGGATTTGATAAATTTTCAGTGGAACAACTTTTCCCCATGATAACTCTTAGGTGAGGCGAGGCCACCACCCCTCCCCCCCCCCGGCACACGCACACACACACAGAACCAATAGCCTGAGAAAAACTGTTCTAGAATACAATCTCCAGGGAGAATGCGTATTGTGGTGAAGCCATCATCTGCCACCCGTTTTCCGTAATATGCAGGTCACTTGTTGTTGCCAGGTGTCTGAATTGCTTGCTTGCAGAAGGTTGTTAAAATTGTCTCGGGGCTGCAAGTCGCCCACAAATGTTTAAACGTTTTATACATTACTTAACATTTATTGTATTTGGACAAAACTGGACAAAAGCTGAATGGATTTCTATGTTGTTCTTTAGGATGGAAAAGGTAGAATAATCTCCCATCTTCTCCCGACAAGCAAATGTTGCAGTTTTTGCTTAAAAAAAAATTGCAGCTTTTTCTTTAAAAAGTATACATGAGAAAATCAAAATCTGAAGGTTGTGAAAGTATCCAAATTAGTAAAGACTAACTGGGAATCATGGAAATGTGCCACAATCATGTATTGACCCTTTGCTGAAATTCTACAGTTACAGAATTTTGCCTCTTAGGGATATGATTGCCTGCTAGTCAAATGGGAGCAGTACCTATAGAAAGAACTGGTTGCTGAAGAGAACAGTGTGTAAAATGCTGTTAGGAACACCAAAGGCAGCAAGAGAAGAAGACAGAAGCAGATGCTTAAATCCCAAAGCCTTTGTAACAGCAACAGGAGCTGGAGGCTCAGAGATGACTGCAAGGCGAGGCTGAAATCATTCAAGAAAACAGCTGGAAAAAAGTCTGCTTGTGCAGAGAAAAACCTCAGGCACCTTGCAAGACAAGTTTTTTTGTATTACCGGTACTCTGGATTTTTAAAAGTATGATTGGAAAGAAAATATGGATAAACAAAATCAATGAACTAAATTCCACATCACAGGAATAAAATTGAAAGAAAATGTGCAACTTCAAATGCAAATTAGAAAAAATTCGATACAAAATTAATGTGTTGCGTTTCAAGACATAAAGAAACAACATGCCCAGAGTAGCCACAAAAGGCAGTAAACCTGAAGCAAGAGCAAATACTGGACCAAAAAGATCAAAATAATTCTTTTGAATGGTCCAATTACAAAATGTGTTCCCTTAAGGTCAACAATGACAATCTCCATGCCATTCTCTGTAAATCCCAGGATCTGGCCCCACACTATATCATTATTATCAATGAATTCATTAATTATAATTCAATGACTTGAACTATTTCAGCAATTAGCATTTATGGGAGTTAACTAATTTCCGGTTCCTAGTCTTATTCAATTTTAAACAATATTCTAAGCTTTAGGAACCTCTATGATGTTTTTTCATACCTAAACACAAAGTATTGAGAGATTTAAAGGGATAAGGAAAAAATAATCATTACCAGCATTGAAACAATATTTTTAAAAGGAGTATAAGCTTTACTTAAAATTAAGTTATTGGTAACTGTTGGTGGATTTCCATTGTTCCCTGCAGTGTTGGGGGTGATAGCACGTAATGAAGTATTGTGACACATATTGCATATATTTTGGAAATATATTTTGATGCAGTCTGTATCTGAGTGATAATTTTAATCTATGTCAAATTAGAATTTATAAAGTTTTGAACACTATATACAGTACATTCATCTGTGCAATGTTGAAGCTTCGCTGAATGAAAGAAAAAGAAAAGCAGTGGCAACTTCACATGTAACAACAACAAATCTTTATTTATATACCGTTCTATCTCCAGTAAGGACTCAGAGCGGTTTCATGTAAAGCATGAAGAAACCTAGTATGTTTAGAGCTGGTCTATTTGTGGATATGACCAGATCATGCCCAATCAGATATTGCGTGGCCATCATTTTCAGACTGCATAAGTTGTCAAATCTTTATGATGATAAATTGCACAATGAGCTTAATTTAGTCTTCTGTTCTAAGCATGGCAGCTGTGTAAGCACTTTAGCTCCCTTTCTTACATTTCCATAGCTATCAAGGAGAATTTTGAAGGCCAATCTGTTTGTGTCCAATTCTGACATAGCATTTTTTGTTAAGTTTTGTACACCTCCATGGAGATTATTTTTTAAAAAAAATGCTTTGTCTTTTTGGCAGTCCACAGTGTGTGCAAACACTCCTCCAGCATGACATTTCAAATTAATTTTCTATCTTCCTGACAGCTTTCTTCACTGTCCCAATTTTTTATAATTGTTATGGAAAACCAGGACACTCAAATCCATGACCCAAAAGCATCTGACCAGATGGCCACAGGGGGTCCCACCAGATGACAACCCAACCTTTCCCCATATACACAGTGGCACAAACACTCAGAAACATGGGGCTAATTTCATTATTCCTCCTGGCAGTTGACATAACCCCCCAATACCCATCCTTTTTGGCCAACAATGAATAATATAATAAGAAAACTTTATTTTTATCCTGCCCTATCTCCCCAAGGAGACTCAGGATGCAACCCTTCTACCCAGCAATGAATTCATCCTCAACATGGACAATCCTGACTTTGGTATTCAATGCTTTATCTTTACTCTTGAGAATCTCGTTCAGTTCCCTGAACTTCTCAGTTTTCTAATTTCTTGACTTCTGATTGATGACTGAACCAAGGTATGGAAACTCTTGAACCATTTCGATATGTTCATTGTCTGTTTTAAAGATATGCAAATCTTCTGTAGTCATTATTTCTGTTAATGTCCAACTATAAAACTGCTTTTGTTTGTCTTTATTGGCTTGCTTCAAAAGCCAGAGCATATCTTTGTTATTACACTATGTTACATGGTTTTTTGTTCCTGGGTTATAAATGTCCTTTTCTAATTGGTTCTATCATAAAAACATGAGGAAAGTTTATTAAACTGCAATCTGGTTATAAGAGGTTCAGAGTACAATATTGTCCCTTGCCCATTAGAAACTATTCTGTTTCTACATATTCTGTCCTCACAATAGCCTCTTGTCCTAAATATAGGTTATGCATCGTGATAGTCAAATGTTGTTGCCCACCCATTTATTTAAGAGCAGGTCCATTTTTTTCATGATCTATATCACTGTTGCTCAATCTCTGCTCCTCCAGGTGTTTTGGACTTCAGCTCCCAGAAATCCCAGCCAGTTTACCAGATGTTAGGAATTGTGGAAGCTGAAGTCCAAAACATCTGGGGGAGTACGGTTTGAGAAACTCTGATCTACATACAATTAGTGGGCTTGCTATTCCTCTGAAAGGTTTCTGTTGTGAATGCGCCTTCTGAGACTGTGAATGATAGTGGTGGGATCAGGAGAGGAAGGAAAAACCCTCGCGAGGAGGGCCCATTGGAGGATTTGCTCAGGAAAAGGGTTAGGGAGACTGATGGGGAGTCTTCTGAGGAGGATTAATGTGGGGATCTTGAGGTGGACATGGATGCTGGGGAACAGGTATTAACGGAGGAATTGGGCACGGACTGGGCACGGGCACCGGAGATGCTTGAGGAGGACTCGGGGCCTATGGATTTCCCTAGCCTAAATAATACATTTTAATATATTGGGTTTATGGTTCCCGTCCCCTTGATCTGGTCATGTAAGTGTGATTTATTGTTATAATTGTATTATTTTACTTTGTTTAGTAATGTGTATTATGTTGTTATGTACTGTTTGTGTTGCTTTTATGACTGTAAACCGCCCTGAGTCCCATCCGGGAGATAGGGCGGTATATAAATAAAGTATTATTATTATTATTATTATTATTATTATTATTATTATTATTATGGATGCTGCTGATGCTTGGGGAAGCTTGGGTGTCTTCAGAAGCAGATCCCACTTGGTCTGCTTGGAGGAGTGAGAGTGGGTCCACAGGTGTGGATAGAGTTGGGCGTGGGCAGGATGATTGGGACTCCAATGAAGAATTCGGGATGCCTGACCCAAGGGCGTTGGCTGTGTGGAGTTCTGATTCAGATTAAGAAGTTGGGACACCTGTTCTTGGGCGTGAGTAGTTTGGACGCCCAGGGAGACGTGGATATATTGGGGTTGTTTGGCCACTATACTTTGCGTGTGACAAGGTGTTGCTGGGCGCCATTGGGTTTCCTGTGTGTGTGTTACTGAAGACTGGACTGGGACTTTGCAACGGATGTAAGTTTAATCCAGGTTATTCTGCAACGGAGGGCTGGAATTGTGTGTGTTTTCCTGGACTGCACTGTTATTACTGTTTTGCATTAGCTGCTGTTCGCCCTCGTTGCTTTGGCTCTCTATGCCATTTCGTGTTGTGACTATCTTGGATGACTTCAACCTCTCGGACCTTGGACTGGAACTTGACCCAGCTTTGCTCTTCGTTCTCCAACTGCGGTTTGGCGTCAGTCTCAATTCCGTGGCTGTCTAACTACTGCCTTCATTCCTGATGTGGACGCTGACTGCTTATCCTGACTTCGGACTGGCTTGACGACGTTCCCCTGCTCTGTTCCTTTAACTCCTGGTTTGGAGTGAGCTCCAGCAGCAGTTTGCTGCGGGCTTGCCAATGACTCGCTCTCCCTCTAGCCTTGCTGCTAGTGACTGAGAGTTTGCCAGAACAGTTTGGGCGTTTGTTTTTGGACTCCTTTTTGAACCTTTAAGTTTCTAGAAGAGCTAGTGGGCTTTCATTCTTCTTGCTTTAGCTTTTGCCTTCATTGCTTAGCTCATTGTGAACTTCTGGGTCAAGTCCAGGATCTATAGGTTTAACCCGGATTATATATCTGGTTAATCCGGATTATTTGCTAGCTTTTGTTTTTGGAGTTTTTCTTGCTCATTTTGCTTAGTAACACTGAAGCTTAAGTGTTCTAAGTCTTTTTGTGTTCATTGAGCTATTTTTTGGACAATTTTTAAATAAACTCTATTTTGCTCTCTAACTGGCGTCTGACTTTTGACAATTTCAGTGTGCTTCATTATCCAATGTATGTTTTTCCGAATCCAGATTCAACATCCAGCAATCCCTATATGGTGAATATTGTAAAATGTGAAGTAAAATCTTGAACATCCCTTTGTTTACAAGCCAAAACAAGATAATGCATATCAATCCAAGCTAATTTTTAAGCAGGCTTCCTAATTATAAACCATTTTCCTGTAGTGAAATGGTAAATTAACAACTACGGTGGGGTCTCTTTTGAAAGAAAAAGAGGTACAGTAGAGTCTCACTTATCCAACATTCGCTTATCCAATGTTCTGGATTATCCAACACAGTCCGCCTTTTAGTAGTCAAATGTTTTTTGTAGTCAATCTTTTCAATACACTGATGTTTTGGTGCTAAATCCGTCAGTACAGTAATTACTACATAACATTGCTGTGTATTGAACTACTTTTTCTGTCAAATTTGTTGTAAAACATGATGTTTTGGTGTTTAATTTGTAAAATCATAACCTAATTTGATGTTTATTAGGCTTTTCCTTAATCCCTCTTTATTAGCAAACATATTTGCTTATCCAACATTCTGCTGGCCCGTTTATGTTGGATAAGTGAGACTCTACTGTATATAATTATGATGATCTCTTCAGAAGTTTTTAGAGCCTCAAACCCCATCTAGGCCCCTGCTAGGGCCCTTCCACACAGCCATATAAACCAGAATCTCAAAGTAGATAATCCACAATATCTGCTTTGAACTGGGTTATCTGAGTCCACACTCCTATATAACTCAGTTCAAAACAGATAATGTGAGATTTTATACAGCTGTGTGGAAGGGGCCCTACACTGCCATATAACATCCAGATTATCTGTTTTGGAAACTCAGATAATCCAGTTCAAACCAGATAATCTGGATTATTTTTTTATAATCTTGATTACATGGTAGTGTAAATCCAGCCTCAGAGCCTTTCTACACTCCCATATAAAATCCAGATTATCTGATTTGAACTGGATTATATGGCAGTGTAGACACATAATCCAGTTCAAATCAAATCATCTGGATGATCTGGTTTGATAATATGAATTACATGGCAGTGTAGAAGGAACCTGGGTGGCCCTTGAGAAGCATGTCTACATGGTAGAATTAATGCAGTTCCATGCCACTTTAACTGGTATATCGTAATACTGTTGAATCCTGGGGACTTCATTTTATAAAGGTCTTCAGCCTTCCTCTGACTAGCGCCCCTTCCACACAGCAGTATGAAATCCACACTGAACTGGATTATATGGCAGTGTGGACTCCGATAATCCAGTTCAAAGCAGATATAGTGGATTACCTGCCTTGATATTCCAGATCATATGGCTGTGTGGAAGGGCCCTAAGGCCCCCTTCTACACTATATTATAATCCAGATTATCTGCTTTGAACTGGATTATGAGTTTACACTGCCACATAATCCAGTTGAAAGCAGATAATCTGGATTTTATATGGCAGTGTAGAAGAGGCCAAAGAGTGCTAGTGTCTCAACAAACTACAACTCCCACCATCCCATAGCATAGAGTCATAGCAGTCAAAAAGTGGTGTCAAACTGCATTCATTCAAAAGTGTAGATCAATAGAATGTTGGCAGAGATAACTAGGTGACTACAGAATTGACGTCACTTCCCCTCTTTGAATCCCTTGCCATCCCAAAGCCTTGTTGCATCACCCGACACAGGCGAGAGCGGGTGGCTTCTGTGCAGTGCCGTGCGCATGCGCGGGGCGGGGACAGGGATGACGCGTGCGCATGTGCACTGCGGTAGAGGCAGGCACTGAAGCCGAGTCGCCGCTATGGCGGAGGGAGAGTCGGCGCTGAGGGCACAGGCGGATCTGGTGCGGCGCCTCAAGCAGGAAAAGGCCAGCCAGGAGGAGGTGAGGGGGCCATGCATTACTCTAAGTCACAACCTGCTCCTCTGGGTGCATCTACACTGTAGAATTAATGCTGCTTAACACCACTTTAAACGCCATGACTCAATGCAGTGGAATCGTGGCAGCTGTAGTTTGGTCAGGCACCAGCACTCATAGGCAAAGAAGGCTTAAAAGACCTTGTGGAACTCCAAATCCCAAGATTCCATAGCATTAAGCCATGGCAGTCAAAGGGGTGTCAAACTGCATGAATTATACAGTGTAGATGGTCCCCCGATTGCTCTGCTTTTTCCACCAGTGATGCCTCATTTAGCTGCCTCCTACTTGTTTAAAAATCTAGAAATTTATGTGTAATCAGTAAGTATACCATGGGGAAAAGTCAAGGGAGTGTCTTGGTTTGGAGTTATTACCATACTAGCTTGGGTACTCAGTGTTGCCCATGTTATTTGAAAAAGTCCGTTTTTAATTGTACAAAAATGCATAAGGTTGTAGGTGAACTACAACTCACATCATGCCAGGTTAACCCCCCAAAAAGCCCAATCAGTACTCAAAGTTTGTTGTATTGGGCATGTTTGCTCTAGATGCATCATCGGTGGGGTTCATTGTGCTCTCTGACTGTAGGGTAAAGTACAACTCCCACTATGGTGAGTCAGTCCCCTCAAACCCCTCCAGTTGGTTGAGTTAGTCATGAGGGTTCTGTGTGCCAGATTTGGTCCTGGTCCATCATCAGTAGAGGTCACAGTTTTCCTGGTCGTGGGTAAACTACAACTCCCAGAAAGGAAGGTCAGTTCCCCCCAAAACCCTCCAGCAATGAAATTTTGGCATATCAGGTATGTGAGCCAAGTTTGATCCAGATCCATTGGTGTTTGGGTTTAAAGTGCTCTCTGGATGTAGGTGAACTACAACTCCCCCAAATCAAGGTGAATTTTCCCCATAGACCTCCAGTATTTTTTTTGTTGGTCATGTAGGTTCTGTGTGCCAGATTTGGTCCAATTCCATTGTTTTTTGGGTTCACAGTGCTCATTGATTGCAGGTGGACTATAAATCCCAGCACCTACAACTCCAAAATGTCCAGGCGGATTCCCCTCAAATTTGGGCATATTGGGTATCCATGCCAAGATTGGTCCAGATCCATCATAGTTTGGGTTCATAATGCGCTCCTATAAATACCTCCAAAGACCTCCAGTATTTTTTGTTGGTCATGGAGGTTCTGTGTGCCAAGTTAATTCCAGGTCCATCGTTGGTGGAATTCAGAGTGCTCTTCAATTGCAGGTGAATTTATCAATCCCAGTACCTACAACTATAAATCATGGTGAATTCTCTCCAAACCTCTCTAGTATGTTCAGTTGCTGATCAATTCCTCTGTTTGCTGTGTGCCGTCGAAAAGAATAGGAAAGGGTTATGGAAGGAGCAGTGGGCGGGGTCATGCAAATTCCACACCAGTGGAGAGAGTAAGAAACACTGAGGTATCTGTGGTGGAGGAAACACATAAAATCTATGATGAAATTGTCCCCATATGAAAGCCTTTGCTTGGGTGAGTGGTGGGCAGTGTGGTGTTTGAGGAGGGCATTGGCAGGGCTCTTGGACATGTTTACGGTGCTCGCTATAATCTGTAATGTCATTGGAGGGAGGGACATTGGTGTCTCCTGCGTAGTGGGTAACTATATATGTTTGTGGAGGCAGGAGCTTGTCTGTGTAAATGGACACTCCAGCCACATACATACATACATACATATATATTTTCACTTTTATTATGTGTATAGATGTACAGTATTTGTATCCGCTTTTTCTCTCGCAAGAGAGACTGGAAGAAAAAACCCCAAATCAATTGAAAACCAATAAGGAGAGGATCTCGTACTCACATCCATGTGGCGAACTTAAAATAAAAGCGTTATTAAATAATGAAGTAGCCACCATGGTGTAACCTATATATTGGTTAAAATCTTCTCTTTCAGATTGCAGAGCAGGTTGCAAAGCTCTTGGAAATGAAGGCAACAATATGTCCAGAGGACGGGAAGCATAAGTTTGTGCTCAAGACACCAAAGGTACGTTCCCAGGCTCTTTCTCACTCGCATCAAGAAGCACCAGCATATAGCTTAGCTAGATTTCAATTGGCAGGTGTGGTCTTTGGCACATTCAATGTATGTTTTGGCATCATGTCACAGAAATCTGGCAAATAAACCTTAGCGTCCATCTACACTGATGATTAACACAATTCGAAGCTAGCTTCATGCCACAGTGACCAGACGACAATCTCATTTAAAACCGCACAAGAGAAAACCCTTAATATGTATCAGTGCTCTGTGGTTTCTGTAACCACCATCTGGGCCTCAAACTGGTTCCAAGATTTTCTGTATATTCATTGGCACAGCAAAAGCACTTCCTTCACTTCCAGTTTAAAACTGCATTAGATGGTTATTGTATATGAACCATTTGACTCCGTAATGGGTATACAAAACCCTTTGATGTCATTCAGGGGAAGAGTAATGGCCATTACAGTACCATTACAATACAGTCTGCCTCAGTTGCGTGTGTCAGGCCCCTTCCACACAGCTGAATAAAATGCTACGTTATTTGCTTTGAACTGGGATATATGACAGTGTGGACTCAGATATCCCAATTCAAAGCAGATATTGTGGGTTTTACTTCCTTTATATTCTGGGTTATATGTGTGCAAGGGCCCTCGGTGCTGTTATCACATCAAAATTATGGTGCTTCTGTGAATTTGGAGGCAATGATGTACCTAGAAATCTTGGAGTTCTGATCTTTTTTCTAGAAAGCAAAATAGTCATTTTCGTTTTTGTTAGGAACCAGAATAGTTTCCTTTTTGCTAGTAAGCTAAATAGTCACTTTTCTGTGCGAGCTTAATAAAGCAGGAAAAACAGATTGTATCTCAGGTTTGTTTTAGAAGTCAGCTTTGAATGTACCAATTGAAGAACAGCTTGTTTATTTGAAATATATGACATTTTATTTGGCTGTGACATGTGAGTAAAGTATTCACATAGGTGTGCCTTCAACAAAAGTCTTTCTTTGAATCCTTGTAGCTGTTCTGCTATCCATTCGGTGACTTTCGTTTTCCTGAATATATCTTGAGCTTAGTGGGCCAGAATATTTTGAGTTCTTCTCAGTCATGGATTGGCAACCATATGGAGAGCAATATTTGACTTCACAATACCACTGTGGACTTGGAACACCACAAAATACAGTTGGGGTCACATGTAGCCCTCAGGCCAACCCCCTCATCCCTGCTCTGACTTTATTCTTTCCACTTCATGCTTTCAGGGAACTAGGGACTATAGTCCCAAGCAGATGGCCATCCGAGAGAGGGTCTTCAGCATCATCATCAATTGCTTCAAACGCCACGGAGCTGAAACAATAGATACACCAGTGTTTGAATTAAAGGTGAGGTAGTGTAACTAAGCAAAAGTGATAGTAGGTCAATCTAAAATCCACATTGTAAGTCTGTAATTTTATGGCAAGTGATGGCATGGTGATGAAATTCTTTGAAGGTAATGTCACGTGGAAGATACCGCCTCTCAAATACAGTAGAGTCTCACTTATCCAACACTCGCTTATCCAACGTTCTGGATTATCCAACGCAGTTTTGTAGTCAATGTTTTCAATATATCGTGATATTTTGGTGCTAAATTCGTAAATACAGTAATTACTACATAGCATTACTGCCTATTGAACTACTTTTTCTGTCAAATTTGTTGTATAACATGATGCTTTGGTGCTTAATTTGTAAAATCATAACCTAATCTGATGTTTAATAGGCTTTTCCTTAATGTCTCCTTATTATCCAACATATTCGCTTATCCAACATTCTGCCGTCCCGTTTATGTTGGATAAGTGAGACTCTACTGTACTTAAAAGACAATCCTGTAGCCACTTATACCCACTGAATTCTATTGGATTTATTTACACATGCATGCATATTACCTGACACAATCAACTGAATAAAGTTATTATTTTTTATTTTAAAACTCACATCTTGCTTTTTACCAGGGGAAAATGATGGGAAAATATTTGCTGTTTTTGTGTGCCTTTCTGAATTAATATGACCATAAGACAAACCTACTATGTGATTTTCTTGGCAAGGTTTTGTTCTGAAAGGATTTGGCATCATTTTCCTTTGAGGTTGAGACAGTGAGACTTGTAATTTGCCCAAGGTCGCCCAGTCAGTTTCCATGGCTGAGTGAAACAATAAAAAGGGCCAGCCAATATTCACTTAGCCCTTAAAGCTTGAAATACATTCGTTGGTTCTTATGGTCACCCATTTTTGCTCCATTTGGTGTTATATTATGGTGTTATATTAAGGCTCAACATCGGGGTGGCCGATGGAGTATGGGCTAGTTTTTGCTCCTACATCCCTTTGCCAGGCTACACCATTAAACTTTCAACAAGAAATGTTTCCTAGAAGTAACCGGAAGTTATTTCTATTTAGCACTTCCGATAATCTTAGCCAGTTTCTTCATTTTTGGTAAATTAGTAAAACTTTGCTTAAGATAACCAAAAAATGAACTGTACCATGGATGGTTTCAGATCTGATTAGTATTACCTATACCTTATACGCAGCACAACTCAAATAACACAGCCATTCACCTCTTTTGCAGGCTTTTCCCCATTATCATATTAATCATAATATCCCCTAGCCTCTCTTTGTCCCTTTCTCCCACAGGAACAGTCTTAGGACTGCTGCGGTTTCCCACAGTGGTCTCATAAATCTGCCAAACAAAGAGAAGTATTCCTAATTAGTGAGAACTTGCCCTGCAAGCCTTTACTAAAGCAAGTTACATCAGCATATTAAAAAGCATAACACCATCCATCTTCCAGAATGCATAGGCATAACTGCATAAGTAAATAAATGAGCAGATACACAAATACAGTATAGCATGTCTCAAGCCCTGACGGGCAGAGGGAAGTATTGTAGTTCCTGGTGGAAAATAAGCCACCATGTTGGGGGACACATTTGCTGGCTTTAAGGACATTTGAGTGTAATTTTAATGTAGAGATTAAAGGTCCTTTTGTGGGCTCAGAAGAATTTGGAGCAGCAATTATTTTGTTAGGGCAGCACCGAACAAGCTACCCTTTTTCTGAATGCATCTACACTGGAATGAATGTAGTTTGACACCACTTTAACTGCCATAGCTCAGCGCTATGGAATCATGGGAGCTGTAGTTTGGCAAGTTTAACAGAGAAGGCTTTAGTCCTTGCAAAACTGCAATTCTCAAGATTGCACAGCATTGAACCATGTCAGATGAAGTGAAGCCAAACTATTAATTCTACAGTGTAGATGCACTGGGTTAGCCACGGGAGCACTTACTATTGTATCTCCTTAAGATGACCCCAAGAGTCAGCATCTTTTCTGTGGCAACTATACAGCTGAGGAGCTTCCTTCCAGTGGAGAAACATCGCACACCCTCTTTTATTGTCTCCTACCAGAAAGTAATGCACACAAGCATCTTTTGATGTGTCGTTTTTAAATTTTCCATGTGTTAGTTTTGCACAAGGTCTGATGGATGATTGGTATATATATTTGGTGTTGCATTGTGTTAAATTTTTATATATTGTATTTTATTATGTTATTTAATTATTTTAACTGTTTTATTCTTATTTTATTGTATTATGATGTACTGGTAGTGATCCTACCAGTTGTGTAAGCCGCCCTGAGTCCCCTCGGGGAGAAGGGCGGGGTAGAAATATTGGAAATAAATAAATAAATAAATTAGTTCTCACTGTATTCAATTTTTGTATTGCTGATATATATTATAATATGTAAAATGTTATGCTGATTGCATTGTTTTTGTTAATTCATTTGTAAGATGCTGTAGATATACAGTAGAAAGACATAAATAATGTAATATGTTTTTATATGCAGTTTTCCATGCAGTTTTAGGGCTTTATGAAAACATTTTGGTCCAAATATTAATTTATCTAAAAATTTAGTTTGCTAAAAAGCCTGACAGTTCCCATCGTTGCTCTTATGTTTTACTTACCACTCATTTTTCTGTCTCCTCCTATTTGTACATAGGAAACGTTGACAGGGAAGTATGGAGAAGACTCCAAGCTCATCTATGATTTGAAAGACCAAGGGGGAGAACTTCTGTCTCTTCGCTATGATTTGACTGTATCCTTAGAACAGTGGTTCCCAAACTTACTTGGCCTATCGCCCCCTTTCCAGAAAGAATATTACTCAGCACCCTCTGGAAAGGGGACCTGGCATAGAGGGGTGGGTGTGGCTCCTGCTCAAGAGGGCGAGGCTGAGCCTTTCTCCAAGATGCAGGGCTAGGAGGGGGATGTGGGCGGGGCCACAAATGGGTGGCCAGGACTGGGATGGGCGGAGTTAGGAGCTCTGAGGCAGGGCTGAGCTTCTATCCCTGTCCTGCGGTGCCTGCCAGGACTAAGGGGGCGGGGCTAGAGGAGGTGGTGGGGCCTCTTCCCAAGTGCCTGATGAGGCTGAACCCCTATACCCTGCCCCTGTGTTCTAACAAGTGCCTCAGGAGAAGTATACAGAGGCTCAGCCCTGTCTCGGGCTCTTGGGAAGAGGCCCCGCCACTGCCCCTAACCCCGCCCTTTAGTCCTAAAAGGCCTCTCAGGAGAGGTATAGAGGCTCAGTCCTGTCTCGGGCTCTTGGAAGGAGGCCCCACCCCCTTCCCTAGCTCTGCCCTCTGTGTCCCAACAAGCCCCTCAGGAGAGGGATAGATTTTCAGCCCTGTCTCGGGCTCTTGGGAAGAAGCCATGCCCCTCACTTGGCCCTGCCCCCATGTCCTAATAGATGCCATCACTGCCCCCCTGGATCGTTGCAGTGCCCACTAGGGGGCAGTAGCACCCACTTTGGGAATCACTGCCTTAGAACCTTGTATTCCTAGCTTGGCAGCTTAAGCCTCATATTCTTAAATTGAAATATATTATTCAAGCTAAGTATGTATATAAATGTTTGTAGCATTGTTTTGATTCTACAACTTCTTAAAAAGAGATTTTTCTTATCTCTGTCCCTTTGCCATGCATAGAAAGAGGAGAAAGATCTTAGAACCACAAAAAAGTCTGTCTCATGTTGCACAATCTGATGTTAATTTTTGAAACAGGAGGGGATTCCACTGTTATTCTTGTGTTCCATTTCAGAGGTATGTTTTCACTTCAAAAATGGATATGCATCTCAAAATGGTGTTAGCTCACTTAAAGCAGTATTTGAGATTAGCTTCTCCGTCTTCCTGCATCATTTGATATCATTTGCTTTGCTTATTATGAGATCAGGCATTTTCAAAGTTTCCACTATGGAAGCTGCTTGAAACCATATCTGTGACTTTCAGGGAGTGTCATAACCAAACTCAGATCTCTAACAAAGTACAGTGATCTTGTGAGCCCTTGGAAAGATGATATGGGGTTCCCTTGTGTTTGCTCTTCAAACTAGGACACTTCTGTCCTATCACAGTTCAGACCTCAGTATTCCTGCTTCTTTAGAATTAAAATCTTGGAGCTTAAGGACCATCTCCTGGACCACTCAGAAGCTTGGGGTGTCCTTGAATGCTAATGCCTGTGACAGAAAGCTTGCCTTTTGATGGTTCTTTTCAGTTTATGCCAAAGGAGGACTCTGGGACAAACCTCTCTCTGTCCTGGCAGAACCCAACAGGACCCAAATGTTTGACTAGCTCTGGATTTAAAATGTTTACACTAAATTAGCCTTTCTTGTAAGCCGCCCCGAGCCCTAGGGGAGTGGCGGCATATAAGTTCAAATAATAAATAAATAAATAAATAAAAATAAATAAATGTTAAAACGTTTCCTTAGCCTTTCTTTCCAGGTCCCATTTGCACGTTACTTGGCTATGAACAAAATCACCAATATTAAACGCTACCATATTGCTAAAGTCTACAGACGGGACAATCCAGCCATGACCAGAGGCCGCTACAGAGAGTTCTATCAGTGTGTAGGTACAAGCAGGGTGTCATTAGGGTATTTGTGACTATGATAGACTTCCTGGCCATTATTTCTTCCTTCCTTCAACCTTTACCTGACTTTTGTTCCACTTTACTTTTTAAGACCCTTATTGCCAACTGGTATCTGTCCATTCCTGTTCCCCAAATTTTCTTGATTATCATGACTTCTCCCTGTTTGAATGGTAAGTCTAGTTGGACTTGGAAACCTTTATACTGGCCAGAATAGAGTGCTGGTGATATTATATTTGTTGCTACAATGATTGCTACTGTTGATATGCTGACTTGTTTCAGAAGTAGGCTACGGTGTTAAGCTAGGGCTAGAATAACAGATAGGGCTATGGTCTAAAGCAAGGGTCCCCAAACTAAGGCCCGGGGGCCGGATGCGGCCCTCCAAGGTCATTTACCTGGCCCCTGCCATCATTTATAATATAATATTTTTATATCAGTTTTAATAATATAATATATTGTATATACATATTATTATTATTATTATTATTATTATATTTATTGCGACATTTATATACCGCCCTTCTCACCCCGAAGGGGACTCAGGGCGGTTTACAAGTATATATACATACAATATATTATATTATACAACTATATTGCAATATTATTAGTAATGATATTGATAATAATATTATCATTTTATACAATATAATATCAATAATAATACCATATAATAATATTAATTATATGTTATGTATTACATATAATATTACAGTATAGTGGTATAGTTCAATATAGTAATATATAATTGTGCTATGCTAATAATATAATATATTGTATGTACATACAGCTGCTCTGAGTTCCCTTCAGGGTGAGAAGGGTGGGATATAAATGTAGTAAATAAATGTAGTAAATGAATAAATAAATAATTTTGGACTTGGGCTTGCCCAAAGTCTGAAATGACTTGAAGACACACAACAACAACAATCCTAATGAACCTGACTATCTCATTGGCCAGAAGCAGGCCCTCACTTCTTATTGAAATCCTGATAGGTTTATGTTGGTTAAAAATATTTTCATTTTTAAATATTGTATTGGTCTTTCATTGTCATTGTTGTTATTTTGCACTACAAATAAGGTATGTGCAGTGTGCATAGGAATTTTTGTTTTAAAATAATAATTTGGCCCCTCAACAGTCTGAAGGATGGTGGACTGGCCCTCTGCTTTAAAAGTTTGAGGACCCCTGGTCTAAAGAGAAACAAGGGCGCAATAGCTGCTTGGACGGTGTGATGAAAAGGGTGGCGATGGCCTCTAGTGCTATCCTTATTATCAGGAATCCCTCCAGCGGGATCCATATAAAGCAGTGGTTCCCAGCCTGGGGTCCCCAGATGTTTTTGGACTTCAATTCCCAGAAATCCTAACAACTGGTAAACTGGCTGGGATTTCTGGTAGTTGTAGGCCAAAAACATCTGGGGACCCCAGGTTGAGAACCACTGATGCAGAGTGACAAATCAGTATTCTTAGGGAATGATTGCTATGGAGCTGCAGGCCAGCACTTCATTTTGAAGCACATCCAGCTAGTCAGAAAAGAACATGTTCAAGGAGATAATTTGGGGGGAGCATATGGAAGGAGGGAGAAGGGGCTTCGAGAAGCAACGTGACAGACCAGAGGAGAGGCCAGGGAGCTAGAATAGGTATTATTCCTCTTCTGGGGCATATTTTGCTGTGTATGCATAGCGTTTTAATGATTACTGTGTTAGTGTGAATTTTAATGGTTTTTTTTAATTGTTTGTTTACTGCTTTTTTATTGTCAGATTTGTTTTTGTCTTTGTAAGCCATCCTGAGTCCCTCCAGGGAGAGAGGGTGGATTAGAAATAAAAGTTGTTTTTGTTGTTGTTGTTAAGGTGTGTGTTAGCTTGTTTTCTTCATATGTATATGTTTTGCCTCTATGTACTTACATAATTAGTTTGTTATGCCTGCGTTGATAAAGAGCTCTTGCCTGAGAGTGCATCAATTTGTATTTCACAAAATGAGTATCATATTCTGCTTTGTCAGGGCAAATATGATTAACCACATGAGACTCAAACATCATTTCTGTCTTTTACTCACTTTATTGGTCACGTTTAATCATTTTCCTTCTGTTAAATTAGTGTTTCATTAATGTATACAATGATGTATTCTAAGTATGCTCACTTTGGCTTCCCTATCTTCGAATGCCCGTTCTCGCTCCTCACACTGTGACATCCAGAATTATACCCTTATGTCCCTGAAGAATACTGTTTTCCCTCAATATTTGCAGATTTGATTTTTACAGCTTTGATCAAAAATTTCTCTCTACGAAGTTTATCATAGAGTGACACTGGAGACATAGAGAAAGGACACATCTCCAGGAATCTCTCATTCTTCCAGTGTGCTTCTATTGTGAACTTCCGACAGGCTGATCATAACCATTTTGTCGTTTCAGACTATAGTCATTTTTTCTCAGTCATGGGTAGGCTAAATGTTTTCTTTAACCAGGTCTGACACCTTTTTATTTTTATTAAATTCTTTCATTTAAAGATTCGAAACATACTACGAATGTTTTAGCTCACCTTGTATTACCAGACCTATATCCCCAACCCTCCGGTTACTTACATAGCATTATAAAAATACAACACTTGTCAATTCTATCCATTATATATAATTAACATAATCTACTCATAAATTCATCAAACACAATCTTTCTTGGATATTTGATTGTTTAAATTCACCATTGCTTTTACACATGAAACTAATCAAACTTTTCAAGTTTTATCAAATAGATCTTTTTTCAATTCACCTTTTGCTAATCTTAATTTATAGGTTATTTTTACTGATAGAGCTATTGCCCATATCCTGTTCAACCAATTCTTTATTGTCAGATTCTCTTGCTCTGACACCCTTTTCAGAGTTTATATTTAGGGCTACACTGCAAGACCAAGCTGCTATGTACCAAATCACTGCCTGTGTCACTTGTTCTCAAGACTTCTGCATTGAGCAGGCTAGGGGCCATGACTCCTACAGGGCAGTTTCTGTATTAGGAATTTTCATTTCTGCATTTTGTACCATAGGACTTCGACATTGCCGGCCAGTACGATGCCATGATTCCTGATGCAGAATGTCTAAAGATTGTGCATGAGATTCTGAGTGCCTTACAAATAGGAGATTTTCGCATTAAGGTGAGTATAAGGATATAGAATCATAAAATTAAGGCTTGTATAGGATAGAACAATAGAATCACAGATTCATAAGGGAAGAAACTGCAAGAGCTGTGTAATCCAACCTTTCTGCCATGTAAGAATCACTGTTAGAGATGGGTCCTTAGACTTTTTAGGCAAAGGGGTGGTTCATGGTCTCTCAGACTGTTGAGGGGCCAGAGTATATTTTAGGAAAAAACATGAATGAATTCCTGTGCACAATGTACAGTAGAGTCTCACTTATCCAAGACTCGCTTATCCAACGTTCTGGATTATCCAACGCAGTTTTGTAGTCAATGTTTTCAATATATCGTGATATTTTGGTGCTAAATTCGTAAATACAGTAATTACTACATAGCATTACTGCGTATTGAACTACTTTTTCTGTCAAATTTGTTGTATAACATGATGTTTTGGTGCTTAATTTGTAAAATCATAAACTAATTTGATGTTTAATAAGCTTTTCCTTAATGCCTCCTTATTATCCAACATATTTGCTTATCCAACGTTCTGCCGGCCCGTTTATGTTGGATAAGTGAGACTCTACTGTACATATCTTATTTGTAGTGCAAAAGAATATAATATTTAAAATGAACAATTTTAGCCAACGTAAACTTGCCAGTATTTCAATTGAAAGTGTGGGCCTGCTTTTGGCTGATGAGATAGTCAAATGACTTAGCATTGTTGTTGTGTGCCTTCAAGTCGTTTCAGACTTAGGGTTACTATAATCTAAGTTTAGGGCAGGGACCAGGTAAATGACCTTAGTGTGCAGAATCCAGCCTGTGGGCCTCAATTTGGGGACTCTTGTATTAAAACCTCCAATTGAAGACAGTTCACCACATTCTTTTCCGCTGTTACTATTAGGAAATTCTTCCTGTTTAGGTGGAGGATCATTTCTTGTAATTTGAATGCATTTGTTTGTGTCCTAACATCTGGAGCAGCAGAAAAAGAGCTCAGTCCATCACGATATCCCTTCAGTTGTTTAAAGATGCTATTCTAAAACTGTTCACAAGAATGTAAATAGAAAATATGCATCTGCTTAATAATCTTGGGTTTTGCAATGAAAATACCATAAGAAATGCAGTTTAATATGTTGTCGAAGGCTTTCATGGCCAGAATCAATGGGCTACTGTGAGTTTTCTGGGCTGTATGGGCATGTTCAAGACACATTCTGTCTTGACGTTTTGCCCATATCTATGGCAGGCATCCTCAAAGGTTGTGAAGTCTGTTGGAAACTGGACAAGTGGGGTTTATTTGTGCAATGTCCAGGGTGAGAGAATATGTGTGAATATTGCAATTAGCCAGCTTAATTAGCATTAAATAGCCTTGCAGCTTCAAAGGCTGCCTGCTTCCTGTCTGCGGGCATCCTTTGTTGGGAGGTATTAGCTCCCAACAAAGGATGTTGTGAGATCTGTTGGAGGTTGTGAAGTCTGTTAGAAACTTGCCTAGTTCCCAGCAGACCTCACCACTTCTGAGGATGCCTGCCATAGATGTGGGTGAAACGTCAGGAGAGAATGCTTCTGGAACATGGCCATACAGCTCAGAAAACTCACAGCAACCCAGATGCAGGTTAGTTTCTTTCATCTTTATTTGCAGCATACATCACTATGCCTTCCTGTATTTGATGGTCTAAATGTTCCCTTTCTCCGATATGAGCTTCTTGTTTGTTTGGTTTTTTTGGTGTGTTTTTCAGGTGTGCTACAAGAATTAAGTGAAATTACTTATTTCTTGTATTTGCCTTTATAATGTACAAAGCTGCAACCGTGTTCTCTCTGTTTTAAAAAGATTTTGCAGCTTGTGAAGCTATTTCCACATTAGAAAAAGAAGTTAAAGCTTTTGTGCATAAAAGAGTTTGCATGTTATAGGATTAGGCCCAGATTTTCCCTAGGAGCCATTTAAGTACCAATTCTCAGAAGCTGTTAGTCTGGAAGGAATTCAAAGTTTATCCTGTCCAAACCTCTTCCAAAGGCCAGATCCTCCATGCTTTAAGCCCTATCTTAAAGATTAAAGTGTGAAGAGGGTTTAATTAAGTCTCACACTAGAGGTACCTTGCCCAGTTTAATGAATTAAAATGGCTTGGATAAGGCACTATAGGGAATGTCATATCTTGAAATTATTTGCTCCAACTAGTTTTAATTAGGGGGTTCTAGTGAAATTTTGTTGACTTTTATTTATTTATTTATTTTTATTCTTGCAAAATGTGTAATAAAATGTGGCTATACAGCGCTACTGTATTTGTATTTGTTTGGCCAAACACAAAAGTTGCTCACCAATGGCTCCTCTTAATCCAGGAAAGAATTGACTATTGGAGTAGCACAGAGGCTTGTCGTGGACCCAGTGCTATTCAACACATTTATAAATAAATTAGGTGATGAAATAGAGGGCATGCTTGTCAAATTTGCAGATTTGAATCAAATTAGGGGTGAGATTTTTCCAACTGTTAGGATTTCTGGGAGTTGAAGGCCCAAAACATCTGGGAACCCCAGTTTGAGAACCACTGGCCTAGATTGAAGGAAGCCATGATGCCCCTCTGTTTTGCTTTGGTCAAACCTCACCTGAAATAACACTGTGTCCAGTTCAGAGCACTGCAAGTCAAGAAAGATATTGACGAACAGAAACATCCAACCAAAATGGTCAAAAGGTCTGGAAACCATGAACTATGAGTAGTGGCTTAGGGAGCTGGTTATAATTGGCTTGGAGGAGAGAGGTTTAAGAGTGTAATGACAGCCATATTTAAATATTTGAAAGGGTGTCATGTTGAAAACATAACACACTTGCTCCAGAGACTAGCAACAGATTCAAACTATAGGAAAAGAGAATCAACCTAAGCCTTAGGACAAACCTATATGAAAGTGGAACTCACTGCTTGGGAGTGTGGTGGATTCTCCTCTGGAGGTTTTTAAGCAGAGGCTGGTTGGCCATCTGTCAGGTCTTCTTTGATTGTGTGTTCTTGCATGGCAGATTGGAGTTGCATTGGATGGCTTTTGGAGTCTTACCCAATTCTACAATATTTTGCATGTTCTGTTTACTTTTATAGCCAAGAAATGAGCTATACTAGACATGTTGTCAGATCTGATTACTATTATCTATACCATAGATTTATAGACAGCGCAATTCGAATAATATCACCGCATTTGTCAGTGCGGGAGTTCAGTGCCTCTTTTGTAGCCTTTTTCCCATTGGCATATTAATCATAACATCCCCGAGCCATCCCTTGTACCATTCTCCCACGGGAACAATCTTGGGCTGCTGCAGATTTCCACAGTGGTCTCGTAAATCTGCCAAACAAAGATAAGTATTTCTAATTAATGAGAACTTGCCCTGCAAGCCTTTACTAAAGCAAGTAATATCAGCATGTTACCTCTTGGTAGCTTTTCTCTCAGATCAAATTTCCTTAAGCCTGCATTGTAACCTGCCTTTCACAACCGGGAACAGAAATTGTGCCATTTCTAGGATGATTTTGTTTTAGCAACAGTTTGCTAAAGCCTTCTCAGGTCAGACCTTCTTACGCTGAGCTCTGCATCTTGTTTCATCACCTTTGCAGCACAGATTCAATTTGGATTTCCTCACCTTGAGCCTTTTTTTATACTTGAGTTTGACCACTCTTCAGCCAACACCACTTAACTTCCCCTAACAGATTTCCATTTGACCTTTTTCAAATCCTCTGGCAGCATAACCTTTTGTTAAAACATGTTCTATATGGAATTTCTAGTTGCCAATCACCTTTGTTGCCCTTCCATCATTAATCAGACCAAATAATGGCACTGTCCCCCACAAGTTCAGCTAGAAAGTGTCCTTTCATAGCAGTCATAACCTAGGCAGTCATAACTGACTTAGAACAAATAATGAAAATACAGATTGTGTCTTGTGTGTGTGTGTGTGTGTGTATGTCACTTCAAAGAAAAATTGGAGATCCAAACTCTTTTTTTTGTAAATTAAAATATTGAATAGAGGGACAAAAGAAGATATAAGTATATAATATATTTTCATCACTGCTGTGCATGATTTTTGCAAGAAACGCCAAGGCTCTGCTATTTCTGTAGCTTCCTATCCTATTCAAGTATCCCTGCCAGGAGGCTGAGATTGAATTTTAGGGCATGTGATTGTAGTATCCTTTAGGCTCAACTAGCTTTGGGCTTCCTTTCCCTGATGATGGAGGAAGCAGCAGAAATTACTCTTCCAACGCTGCTGTAATACCATCACAGCTTGTGCTCTGGCAAAATGTTGAGAGAGGAAGTACTTGACCATGACACAATTGGTTTCAGTTGCAGTGCTTTTAGTTCACTAAGTCAAATGCCTTAAAAAGGCTTACTCTGGTTCCTTGAAAGTAATATCAGAAAGCCAGTGAGGCTGAAACATCTGCATTTCCTACTCCCTCTTCTTTTTGCCCACCGTAAAGAATTAGTGTGAAGAAATAGGAACTTCAAAATGTTACTGAAAACAATTTGATTTTGTTGTAGGTCAATGACCGGCGTATCCTTGATGGGATGTTTGCAGTTTGTGGTGTTCCAGATAGCAAATTCCGGACCATTTGCTCTACTGTAGACAAACTAGATAAGGTAAGAACTCTTTAAGCTGAGAGGGACCTTAAGCTGCTCAAGGCTGTCAAGAGTGACCCAGGTTGCATCTATGTTGCCATATAATCCAGTTTCAGAATGTGGGTTAAATGCATTGAACTGAATTATATGGCAGTGTGGATCCAATCTCAAGTGAATGAAAGCCATGAGGAGGAACTAGCTGGAACTAGATCCATCTTCCTGAAACATTTCTTCCTGTTAAGGAAAATTTACAATTGATTGTTCTTGGAGATGGATAGGGAGTTCTGGAGGAAGCCAAACATATGGCATCTAGAAAGTGTAGAAATAACAGATCCAGTGCTTTTTAGATATAGAAATACTGTATTTCATTGCATAATAGTTACAATCACATAATAGTCACATCCCCCATTTTGGGAGTCGTAAAATTGGTATTTTTGTGTTCCTCACATAATAGTTGCAGATTCCCCCTCCCTCCCTCCCTCCCTCCTTTCTTTCTCCAGTGAGCTCCATTTCAGAGACAGAAGGAAGGGAGAGGGAATCTTCACTTCTCCTTCCTCAGAGGCAAGGCAGTTTTAAAAAATAAACAGAATGGAACTGTTTGTTTGAGGCTGGATCATCTCCTCCTCTTCCTGTCTTGGAAGCAATGCAGTTTATTAAAAAAACCCTGAGAATCAAAGGCAGTTTTTAATCGCATAATAATCACACCCCATATGATTAAAAAGTGCAACTATTATGTGATGAAATGCAATATATTTCATGTTACCACTGTGCAGACTTATATCTATCTCACCACCATAGCAGTCTTCTCTTTGCTTACTTGTAACAACACTACTTGTTATTCAGGATATACCCGTAGTTCATGGACTCTTCTTTCAATACTCTTAAAAGGAGACATCATTGCCATTGAATCATTGTTGCCACTATAGACATCATGTGTCTATAGTGACAACTCGATCAACAGCACTATTGTAGCCTTCCCAGAGATACAGGTATATAATACAAAAATAATTTATTTGACTGATGTAGAGCTTACAGTTAACAATAACTTAACACATCTAAATCCTAATGGACTTTGCTAACTCTTTGCTCATCTCTGCATAATCCTAGCTAAATCTAGCTAATTGATCTGAGTCTAACTAATCCCCGTCTCTCCCCACGATTAACTATAACCTTGACAAACTCATGCTTCTCCATCTAACTCAGATCTCTCCCTGACTGATTTATCTAATCACATCTTATCAAACATTCCGCTAATCACTCTCAACATTTTCCCTTCCAGCTGATAACTTATTTTCAACCACAGTTTTCCTTACTTTCTCTAATAAGCACATATTAAAGCTCAACAAAAAAAAATCTTGGTTTTTAGACCTGTTTCTGGAATTATTTGGAGTGCAGATTCAGAAAATCGCATTGGATAGATCCCATCAGCGCTCATTTCTTATATATGATTATCCTCGTTTTCTCTGAAAGAGCAGGTGGTATATGTCATATGTTCTGTATCTCAGAAACTAGAACTGATGGGGGAAACTGGTTCCATTTTTCATGTCAAGGTTAAAAATGCCCAGAAACACGTCTAATATTTGAGGCATCAAAATGTGTATCAGTCAGTGTTATCATAGCCACAAAATGTGCACTTTTAAAAAATTGTTTAAAAATTTCCAGTAAAGTATAATAGAAAATAATTTATAAACCAAAAGGAGAAAAAAGTAATAGAAAGAAAGAGCGGGGGGGAAAGGAATTTATATTTGATTTCCAACTTTCTTAATGATAGATATGCATCTCACTATATGGAGCCCCCGGTGGCACAGTGGGTTAAACCCTTGTGCTGGCAAGATGATGACTTGAAGGTTGGGTTGCTGACCTGAAGGTTGCCTGTTCGAATCCAACCTGGGGTGAGTGCGGATGAGCTCTCTCTTATCAGCTCCATGTGGGGACATGAGAGAAGCCTCCCACAAGGATGGTAAAAACATCCAGGCGTCCCCTGGGCAATGTCCTTGCAGACGGCCAATTCTCTCACACCAGAAGCAACTCGCAGTTTCTCAAGTTGCTCATGACACGAAAAAAGAATCGTACTGTATATAATATATATTTCCCAACTTTATACAATTCATATACTTCTTTGACTTAACCAACCCTGTGAATGATCAAAACCTACATTTTGCATATTATTACATTTTACTACACAAAGACAAAAACAAGAATTCCCAGCCTAATAGAAAATAAAAATATCTGGAATAATAAATTATCATTTCTTTATAATATGGCAATCTTACTATATTTAATTTCTGCCCAACACATAAAACGTTTATCTGATTTTTCTCTTTACAATTAATGTAACCCAGAAATATCCTTTATATAAACTAGATCTTCTGCCTTGAGAAATCAAATGACAAACCTGTTGTTTCTATGCCAAATAAATCCAATCTTTTTATCACTTTAAAACACATATTTGACATGGGGTTTTCTATCAAATCTCAACTATATTAAAATTTGGATATAACTGAATAAATATAAAGAGTTCATTACTCCAAATACATAGTTCATTTTAATTTTAAGCACTTTCTAAGCAGATAGCCCCTTTCTCTTTTTATTTCTTTCATCATTCCATCCTGGAAAAAAATATTGTCAATAAAATCCTTCGCAATTACCATCTGCTCTGCTATAAAATCATTGCTCATAGCAACTTCCTCCATGTCTGACAATTTGTCATTTGTCTCTGATAATATATTGCAAATTGTTCTTTCTTGGTTACCTTTGTTCCATTTTGAACGTACCTATTTCATTTATTGGAGGGAGGGAGACTGCAGTCTGTGTCATCCTGATTAAACTCCTTTCAGAATTCCTCTCCAATTTATCATCATATTTAAATCCTCTTACTGATTTTACCTGTTTTAATATTTAATCCCAAATTGCTTGATCATCTGGGCATTCTTAACTACCTTCCACACATCTCCCATTTCTTCATAATTTTAATTTGGTGAGTTCTTTTGTGTAGTCCAAAGGTTAGATTCACTTGTATTGCTGTCAATATGACAACTCCAGCTATAACAGCTGTTCTTAATCTTATCATGATTCAGAAGTAAACAGATTGTGCTCTTACACTTCTTAAAAGTTGTTGCTTTTACTATTATATTTATAAAGAATCAAAGTCCCTTTGCTATTTTATTCTGGTTTGTAAAATTCTTCTTGCTCTTTATCAAAAGCTCTTTTTGAAAGTTTCAGAGTCAATTTATTCATATTCACATGAAAAAGTAAACTCGTGATAAGTTTTAATCCCCGCACTGGAGCCATGGTAGCACAATGGTTTAACCCTTGTGCCAGCTGAACTGCTGACCTTAAGGTTGGGTTGCTGACCTGATGATTGCTAGTTCAACTCCTCAAGACAGGGTGAGCTCCCATCTGTCAGCTCTAGCTTGCAGGCACATGAGAGAAGCTTCCCAGATATCACATCTGGGCATCCCCTGGGCAACGTCTCTGTTGACGGCCAATTCTCTCACACCAGAAGCAACTTGCAGTATGTTCTCAAATTGTTTCTGACATGATAAAAAAAAACTCACTGAAATCAGAAAGGCTCTCTTAAGCATAGTCTATTATTTTAGATTCCACTTAATAAAGAGAGTTGGTTCTTGTGTCTAATGGACCTTTTCTCAGGTGGCCTTCTCTCACGGTGGGGCTTGATTGTAGCCTCGGTCTTTCCTTCTATGATGGTTTTTCATAAGAGTGACAGTTTGGTCACCAGCGACGGGCTGCAGATCTTGGATCTCACTTTGGGAGAAAGGCAAAAAATCAATCCAACAAATAAATAGATTTGTGAGTCATCCCCACAATTCCAAGGAGGTCATTTAATCAATCCAAATGCCCTTTGGATAGCAACGGCTGCAAGGAGTAGATGCATGTAGGATGTGATCAGTAATCTGGAAGTCACACAGGGCGCCTACCCTAACACAAAAAAACTGTAATTCCCACCAAACCTTTGTGAAATATTTGTGTTAGTTTTCAGTGACTGAAATATTATGCTGGCATCTCAACTGTGGAAGGAACATAGTCTGAGAGTCTGCTAATGAATGCTAAAAACTCCTAATTATTCCCTCTCCAAATGTCATTTAATCCCCCCCCTCCAAAAAAACCCTAAGCCAAACTTTTGCAGAAGTTCAGTGCCATTCTGTTCAACAACCCTGGATGCTTAGTCATTGTCATCCCCCAAACACACCTTGCAGGCATGAAAATAACAGTTCCAGGCACATTCCTGCCAAATGCAAGCATCTGATATTGTTATTTCCTCTCCATACCTTTTGCCAAGTATTTGTGGCAGTTTGGGGTAGTGGGCAGATGAAATATGTGTTGTGCTATTCTCCTGACCCAGTAACTAAGCTAACTTACCAATTTCCCTCCAGAGCGACTATCCATGGAACAATCATGGGAAAAGTGCAGTCTCCATGATGGCATATGACCTCCAAGGCCCCAAATATTTGCACTCAAATCCCTCATGAGATTTGATGTGTGTGTGTGTGGGGGGGGGGGGGATTGCTATGTGTTGTGGATAGCCTCCTGCTGGAGAAAAGTACTCTCCTGATTCAAACTGGCCTAGAGAGGATCTGAAATATGGCAAAAGTGTCCCCACACACGTTGAAGCACATTTGGGAGCAATAATATTTGGAGAATTAGGGAGGTACGGCTTTCCAGGATCTCAAGGGAGGCCAAGGCAATTCCTTCACTGCCACAGTAGTCCATATCTTCAGTAAAGGCTTCCATCATGTTCCTTCGTGGCCATATAGTGATTAAATGTCGACTTTCAGATATTTTTGTCCTCTTGGCTTTACCCAGAATAGTTTCCCTTAAGCCTACTTACATATATCCTCTGCCCAAGGTTGTAACAGAAGCTTTCCCTTTGAGCCTCACAAATATTTAACTATAAATTCATTCCACAGAATTTTTTATTCTTATTAAATAACAATCAAGCAGTGGATTTATTCAGATGATAGAACTGATTCTAGGCCAAGCTGTGAGGCAGAAGTAAGAAAAAGTTAAATGAAGGGGACTGGGTGTCCACACCTAAAATGCATCTTATTAACACAAACTGTGGTGATGAAAGAGTTGCTTTCCTGGTTGCATTTCATCTCAGGAACTGCATAGAATATTCTGATTTTCCATCTGAAGCCAAAGGCTTTTGAACTATGGTCGTAGATTCCAGGCAGTAAGCATAGAATTGAGAAGGGGAAAATGCTGCCAGAAATAGCAAAGCAAGGTCAACGTGGCTCTCATTTTGCCTACAGATGAGCTGGGAGGATGTGAAAAATGAGATGGTCAGCGAGAAAGGACTCTCACCAGAAATTGCAGATAATATTGGCGGATATGTAAAGCTTCATGGTGAGTGTAAAAGCTGGTGCCATTTCTGTTCTGAATAAAACAGGCTGATCTAAATAATGTAGAAAAAGAAGCCTTGCAAGTTGAGCCATTCCATAAAACAGGGCTTCTTAAAATTTCACTATTTGTGATCCCTTTCCATCAGATAAATTTTTATGTGATCCCAAATATATAAAATAGATATAAAATCAAACATTTATTGATAATGAATCAGCATTTGCAAGGCTTGTTAAATAGGTTGATTTTTCTTTTTGTGAAGTATAGCTGAAACATTTTTTGCAGAGTCCGCTGTAAACACTGCAGGTTGTTGCTAACAGATTGGCGTAAATGAGTGCCAAATTTTTCATGACCTCAACTTTGAGTGAAGGGGACCCCATTTGGGGTCAGGACCCATAGTTTAAGAAGCAGTACCATAGAAAATTGCAAGAGGCAGGAGAACATAGAGATTTCACATGCAACATGGTGGTCTTTTCATCTCCAGATGTCACATAACCCAAAAGTGTGTACTTCCTAAGGTGAGATGGTATAGATGTGCCATTTGGCTGGCTACAGCACCACAGTATTCAAAAGGGAATTTTCAGAAGTCAAGCAACCTCAAAGGCAGGAAGAAGAATCACTCAGGTTGTTTCTGAGCTGTTGTTTTTCTGCAAGGTCATGATGTCTAACACAAATTTTTGCCTCGAATACCAGGTGGGTAGTAAATATACCCTTCACAGTATGTTCTTACCATTTGAAGCTAACCCATGTATCTTGCTTGAGAAAGGCCTCTGAAAGGGGTTGCTAGTCAGGAAAGAGTAAGGGCTACTAAAGATAACCAAGACCAGTCCAAATTCTTTTCAACATAGGGCATATTTTTAAGTTCTGAAAACACCACAAGTGTGGTTATTGTGTCAGCTGGATTTTTTTTAGTTGGATAGTCAGAAAACACAAACTCAGTACACCTCATTGTACTGCTTTGTTTGTTTCTTTGAAATGTTTAAAACACTAATTTTAAAAACCTGTTCTCGGTCTAGTTTATAATAATTGTGATATTGTTTTATTACTGTGCTAAACTAATAAACTAGATTGGATGTCGAGAGTTCATTTGTGTAAATACAAAGTATCCCGAACATCTCTATACATAGGAAAAATTAAGGTCATATTTTATACTTTCAGATACCTTAGAACTATCAACATCATGAGAATAATTTTGTAATTAATAAATAAAGATGTACTTAGCCACAGTTCCCTTTTCCCTATGTATGACACCTTGTATAATATATGTCATTTCCCATTCTTTCTTGACATTAAATATATACATTTCTAAAAAAGAGACAACAACATCAGACAAGGAAAAAATTGAATAAATTGTAGCATTGGGTTAGATGGAAGATCTTTTGAAGGATTGTTATTGCTGATGGTGTATCTTTCACACATTGTTTATATCCTGCATCTGTTACTTGTGCAGGTGGCCTGAGTCAGATTGAACAGTTGCTCCATGACCCAAAGTTGATGCAGAACAAGCAGGCCATGGAAGGTCTTGGAGAGATGAAGCTGCTTTTTGAGTACTTGGCCCTTTTCGGCATTTCAGATCAGGTAAGTGAAGTGAAGTAGATGGCATCCACTGCTCATCTCATCACATTGCCTTTAGCATTTTCTTCCTACTGATGTGGTTCCCAACCTATTGTGTAGGTGTCCTTTGACCTGAGTTTGGCTCGTGGCTTGGATTACTATACTGGAGTCATCTATGAGGCTGTCCTCCTGCAGCAGCAAAATGACCATACAGAGGAGTCTGTTGGCGTGGGCAGCGTGGCTGGAGGTGGCCGTTATGATGGACTAGTAGGGATGTTTGATCCCAAGGGGCGGAAGGTGCCCTGTGTGGGAGTCAGCATCGGCATTGAGCGGATCTTTTCCATCATGGAACAAAAGGTGGAGGTAAGGGGCTGCTTTCTGCTTTCCTGGGTTTGTCTGTCATTACAATAACTTAAACTCTGTTGTTGAAGGCTTTCATGGCCGGGACTACAGGGTTGTTGTATGTTTTCCGGGCTGTATGGCCATGTTCCAGAAGTATTCTCTCCTGACGTTTCGCCCACATCTATGGCAGGCATCCTTAGAGCTGTGAGATACTTAAACTCTTTTTCAGTCTGCAGCCATGGGACTTCCCCAGCTTTGAAGTCATTCTGTTCTGACAATTTAAGATAAGGTTTTTAGTCACGTGGCTTGGATATCTATCTGTCCAAGATGTTGCAGTGTATGACAAAAGTATTGAGAATAACCTGATAATTAGGATGAATTTATGACACTATATAGTCATATATAAGTAAATCAATATAGTAAAAAAAAAACTGGAAACCTGGGTCAACATCCATGGGTCATTGTGAGTACTGTACCTTCACTTTTATCATGGGAATATTGTTGCCCTTTCCAGAAATGGCATGCTGGAGCAGAAAACTAAGTTTAGATTAGTGATTTTATTTCTTGGGACATGCACCTCCCTCTGCATTATAATAATCTAATGGTAAAATGGATGTCTTGTAATTGCCTGCCCCACACCCCATGAGAGCCATTTGGTGCAAAAAGGCTAGTATTTCTCGGACCTTGCATGGATTTTGTGTGACTAGTTCCACAAAGGAAATTCTTAAAACATTTTTTGCTTATAGGCTTCAGAGGAGAAGATCCGAACAACAGAGACCCAGGTGCTTGTGGCATCTGCTCAGAAGAAACTCCTTGAAGAAAGGCTGAAGCTTGTGTCTGAACTCTGGGATTCGGGAATCAAGGTACAATGCAGTGCATCGTGGTCAAGCTCAGATTAGTGGCTACAGACCAGGCATCACTCTTGCCTTTGCAGTTCAGTGTTTGATATATTGTGGCATCTGTTTAATCTCATATTAATAACTAAATCTAAATTGTCAGGTCCCACCTTGATCCATCCTTATTTATTTTAAGCCTGTTTGATATCTTCCAACTAGAAAGAGTGGCCTCAAATTGCTGTCTTTGCTCATTCTGGGAACCGTTAGGCTCCTCTCCAAAGCTAACAGTTTTTCTCTAAAACAAATGTATGATGCAGTTGATAATCTGTGTCCAGATAATTACGGGGTATTGTGCCCAATTATCTTATTTCTTTAGTTATTGGTATCACACCTTGGCTTTCACCATTGATTTCCAAGGAGCATACTTCTATTTCAAAATTGATCCTCCAAGCAGGCTTAGTTTTAGCAAGATGGCTTCATTATCTGCCTTGTTTTTTATTGCAAATTCCATGAGAGTTGCAGGCCAACAATATTTGGAGGGACACAGTTGCCCATGCTCCCCTTTCAGAAACAATTAAAATGTTACCTATGCTCCCAGGCTTATGGAGAATCAAACACTTGAATATCTGGCTTTCCACACAATGGTCTATGCATAGGGCTTTAATGATGGATATGGTTTTTAATTTATCGATCTGGCTGTTAATCTTGCTTTTAATTGCTGCTGTGAATTGTGTTTTATTGATTTGTTATTATGATTAGTTATGATAAATTTATGTTAATTATTTGTATTTTAATATATTAAGTATTTGTATTTGTGTGGCATTGAATGGTTGCCATCTATGTTGTAAGCCATCCTGAGTCCCCAAGGGGAGCTGGGCCAGGATATAAATAAAATTTGATTTATTCTTTGATACTTTATCAGAAGCAGTCAGAATGTCACACAATAGATATCAGTTCTCCAGACCGGTTTGTTAGGTTAAGGATTAAGCATCCATAGAAGAAAACTGTAAAGCCACAATCTATATTTTGTCACATGGAGTGGAGGAGAAAATTGCATTGTCTCAGACACTTCTAAGTGCCACGTATTTTTCAGGTGTCTAAAACATCATAGTTCCAATTTATGAAAATACAGTAGAGTCTCACTTATCCAACATAAACGGGCCAGCAGAATGTTGGATAAGCGAATATGTTGGATAATAAGGAGAGATTAAGGAGAAGCCTATTAAACATCAAATTAGGTTATGATTTTACAAATTAAGCACCAAAATATCATGTTATATAATGAATTTGACAGAAAAAGTAGTTCAATATGCAGCAATGCTATGTAGTAATTACTGTATTTACGAATTTAGCACCAAAATATCACGATATATTGAAAACATTGACTACAAAAATGCGTTGGATAATCCAGAATGTTGGATAAGTGAATGTTGGATAAGTGAGACTCTACTGTATATAGTCCTGCAGTATCACAGTTCTGTAGCCAGCATGCAAATAAACGCAGAGATGATAGGGGCCTATAGCTAGCATAACTTCAGTTTTGTTTGTTTGTTTGTTGTTTGAGGAGCCAGCATGTTTTGGAGGAATGGAAGCAGTCCATATGGGCAAGTTGTAGGCAGGCAATGATCCTGACACATGTGAAGAGAAACATTGTTGCAAAAAATGTTGCTGTCAGGGAGTATCAACTTATCTGATAAAAAGTCCACAAATGTCAGTTACAGATATCTGGTGTGCTGCCAAGGGACATGATTATATTTGATTTATGTTTGATAAAGGCCAATTCATTTGAACAGAGAATACTCCTTGAAATTACACCCAATTCAGAAGTCCAAAAATATTAAAACAATGGGAACGGATCTTCAGCTTTACTTGCATAATTTTTAATCTTTTTTCCCAGGCAGAGATGCTGTATAAGAAAAACCCCAAGTTACTGAATCAGTTGCAATACTGTGAGGAAACTGGAATTCCTCTTGTGGCCATTCTGGGAGAGCAAGAGCTAAAGGATGGAGTAGTCAAACTGAGAGATGTAGCGACAAGAGAAGAGGTGAGTCTTTTCCTTTGTCTTAGGAAGAGAGTGAAAGCAAGAACATAGCATAACAATTGAATTCCTTTATATCTTGTACCTCAAGAGACTGTGTGCACACACCATAAATACCTGCAAAATATTAAGTGATCATGAGTCAGGCAATATACAGGGTTTTTAAAAGATGGCCCCAATTTGAAATGGCTATGAACCGCCCATGAATGAAACGCTTACCCCTTTAAAGGGTGGGGCAGAGAATTTCAAAGGAACACTGCTAGGTGCCTCTCCCAGCGCACAAACAGTCCCTGGCCTCAATCATTCTCAACATAAAGCCAAATGAGATATTATGAGAATTTTTAGATTTGTTTCTGGCTCAAAATAATTTTAAAACTTTGTAATTTGCAAACCATTTGTACGTTTTTCTATAATTGTAACATTGCTATCATGAACTATATTGAAGTTGGGTTCATCGTTTAGAAACATCCTATACCATACACTTAGGTGTATATATAGATCTGCACAGTCATATCCCAACTTCCTTCGAGGATGTCAGTGTGGTATGTCTGCTTCTCTCCGCTCTTTTTACAGTTCCTTTTTATACCAAGGAATAAGTTTACATTGAAAGATGGGGAGTGGGCCTAGTGAACATCTTAATGTGATTGGAATCTAATCCATCAGCCAACCATTAGACAAGGGTTGGGCAAATTGCAGTCAGTAGTTTGCCCTCAAACCCCCCTGGAATATTCAGATTAAAAATGTTCCCCAAAACTCAGGCCCTTTCTATACTGCCAAAAAAAATCTAGATTATCAAAGCAGATAATCCACATTATCTGCTTTGAACTGGGTTATACAAATACACTGCCATATAGTCCAGTTCCATGCAGATAATCTAAATTTTATATGGCAGTGTAGAAGGAGCCTCAGTCACCACTCCAAATTCACATATATCACTCCCCCAACTAACCCCAACACAAAAAAGCTAGAATTTGCACCCAAAGGTCACTTCTGCATGTATTTTTGAACCAAAATGGGTAGTGTGACCCATCGTGAATATACAGAATAAAAATTAACGCTGGCTGCAATCTCCTTCCCCAAACTGCATTCTACTCTCTTTAAAATTACACCAATCCTGCTGAAACTCTTGGTTGCTGCCTATTAGAATTACTACGTTTTATTCAGGAAAGAAACAATGCCAAAGGAGATTAAAATAAGGTATGAACCACCTAAGGGAGCTTCTTACCAAATATAAACCATAACTATTGCCATCTAAACATTGAGAGTTGATGTTGCCTCCCATTCCATAGGGACAACTGTTCCATTTCTTTGCAGTCTAGTATTTCCTGTTGCAGCTTCAGACTGCATCCTCATTTTGCTAGCAGTAGCAATGAGCAAAAAAAAAAAGCAATGAGCAAAGAGGATGGGACACCAAAAGCTGCATATTGTAACTTAAGTAGTTTAGGTATGCAAAGAGGTTGTTCTTGTCTGTTCTAAAATGTAGGCCGCAATGTTGAAAGGACTGCACAGGTTTGTTTTGAGAGCTGTATTTCAAAATTGTGTTTGCTTAGGTATGTTAGGTGGCAGTTTCCTCTTCCCATATACTTCTAAAACCTCATAACCCCATCCTGTCACATCCCAAAATGTTATGCAAAAACAGTTGTGCAACCTGTTGCTCCAGACACATGGAGCTTTGAACTGTCTCTCAAGTGTCTAGTAGAAATGAGTGAGAAATGTAGATACAAACTTAACATTCACTTCTGTTGTCAAAATGCAAACCATCTGCTTTGAAGTGATAGAAATGTGGCAGATTTGTTTTGACAGAAAATGTAGGCTGGCGGGATAGCTTATTAGAGCACAAAAACCACATATGTAGGACATTCAAAAGCTGTAGAGGTGTGTATATACCAGGGAAGAGGATTGACTGTTTAGCTTAATCATAATTCTGTTTTGTAGGTGGATATTTGCAGAGGAAAACTGGTTGAGGAAATCAAAAGAAGAACATGTTGTCATCCCTAGACATCCAATTTGCTGATTTTCCTTATTAAGGTCTGCTGTATCCGTCAGAACGGCAAATCGGTTTTGCCTATAAAGAAGCTGTATTTATTTTATTGTGAAGGTCTTTTTCATCAGGCTTGTGCAATGATGGGATGTACATTTTTAAAAATATATATAACTTTCATGTAAGGTTTCCGGAAGACGCCATTTGATACATGAGCACTTAGTGACTGTGTAGCGATGGTTCACAGTCAATGCTGCTCTGTTTCAGCATCCCTGCCCAGGAGGTTTCCTTGTTTCAACTTAAAAAGTTATGATTTTGAAAAATGTTATTGGGAACTTCAAATAAAATATATTCCTGCCCTATGCTTCCTGCTGTGTTAATGTTTTCTGTTTCAGTAAAAAAAATGTGTTGAATCATTTTTGTATTCTGAAACTAAAGTAGCATGTTTTCTCCTTTAAACAAATGCCCAGTAATTGTCTTATTAAATGTTCTGCCAATGCAGAGGTGGGAAAGTACAATCCCACAGGGGTCATTATTTCCTTTGCACAAAATGTCAATCATTGTGATGTGCTTCCAGCACATTTTGAGCCTCCTTTAGACTCCCCAGGGTTAGAGATGGTAAGGCCTGGGAAAAATTTGAAAGATTGGGGGGCTGTTTTTTCTCCAATTTTTCCTGGCCCTTACCATCTCTACCAAGGCTAAAATGAAAAATAATGCAAAATGTCCCTATAGGCAAAAAAAATGTATTCTATGCAAGAGCAGGTGCACCCCCTGGGCAAAAGCAAAGAAGAGCCCTTAATAAATAAAATTGTATTTATATCCCGCCACCACTTCCCAGAAGGGACTCAGGGCGGCTTACAAAAGCACTTAGTAGTGCAGCAGAATACACCAGATACAATAAAATACATAACATTTATAAAACAATAACGGAGCAAGCTATGTCGATTTAAAACAGGAAAATACTGAAGGGGTCAATCTTGGAAAACATCAGCTACTGATTCTCTGCCACAATATAGAGTGGGCACTTCGTATTCACAGGAATTGGTTTCAGGACCCCACACAGATACCAAAATGACACATGCCCAAGTCATTATTAAAAAATGGTATATAGGCCAACAGTGGCAAGCCCCACCTGCCAGACATCCCACAACGCGTGCATTCTTCAAGTTGCCTTCAAGAAGCAGGAGAGATAGACAAATGCAGCAAGGTCAGGGCTTACAAGTGCCTACTTAAAATGACACAAGGCAGCGTTGACATCATCTGTTGCCTGCTTCTCTCTTGCAAAAAAAACCCTGTCACCTTGAAAGCAGAAGCAGACAACTGACATGCTCTTCACTACAAACCAACTTACTGTATTGTGTGCATCTGAATCCGCATTAGGTTGAATCCACAGATCATGAGCTCACGGATACGGCGAGCTCACCGTACATATCCAGCAGTTTCTCCAAAGTCATGTCAATGAATACTTTGGCTTAGGTCATGAATGAAGAAGTGGGGATTACTTCTCCCAAAAACTTAAGAACCGACAGAGGGTGTTAAAATTTATTTTTTTATTTCAGGAGAAGAAACTAGACCTATGGAGTGCCATGATATGTAATTAGGGTAAAATGAATGTCCTATTCCATTCTTTATTCCTCACCACTGCTCTACCACAATATTCTATGTTTATCAGCTGTTATTATTTATTCATTTCTATCCCACTTTTTCCCATGGGTAGGATTCAAAGTGGCGTACAAAAGTTTAAAAACACAGATACATATACAGAAATACATAAAATACATAATCAACTAAAAACATACACCAATCTTTGGGAACCGTTAACATTGGCACAGTTCCCAAAAAGGTAGAAGTGCTCCATCAGTCCAACAAATCTGTAGACAACTTTGAAAGCAATACTTTCATGTATCATAGTTGGGATTTTAAATGTATGCTGGAAGATTCTGGAGCTGGACGCGTCTATCCAATGTTTTAAAAATATTAATCTCTTTGGTTTAACATAAATTACGCATGTAATAATACTGATGAATCCACACAGAATGTTCTGAAGCAATACCTCATTGTATGACCTATCTTTTTACTTTCCATTTTCTTTCCTTTAAACTAATTGGAGCATGATGAATATAATAGCATTAACATTCACAACTGTGAACTTAAAACCAAGACACTATGCTTTATGAGTGAAAAGGTAGGGATTCGTAAGTTTATTTTCCCCAAATCAGTAAAAAATATATTAGGGAAAAAATAAAGCTGGAGGTTGATGGAAGCCCTTCAAACTGATCTCCAAAGCAATTTTCTTTTTAAAAGTAAAACTTTTCCAGCAGAAGGCACATTTGCAGTGATAGTTAAAACTGCTTCAACATAGAATATTCTCCAGCAAAGAAACACTTATTAAGTTTGCTATTTCAAAAGCTTCAGCTCTCCCTAAACAAAGCATTCTTCTTTGTTGCTATGTTTACAGCACAATAAATAAGCTTCTATATGCTGGCAGTGAGACCAAACCAAGGACCAGGTGAAGACACATCAGCAAGCAGACTATTGAGCCCTGTCTAACCACTGCTGCCTTGTTGCACTGCAGCAATGAGAGAGGCACCTCATCCAAAAGGTAGTCCTGGTAGTCTGGAGGAGACCTGCATATGTAATCGTGAGGCCAATCAGGCAGCAAGGCCTTGTGGGTGGCCAGACCCTGGATCTCCCTGATAGTCTGTTTGCAGGAACAGTTGTAGGGATTGAGTCCAGCTCTTAAGCTCTTCAGGTGTTTCCAATGCAGGAGGTCTTTGGTAGGGAGTTGTGAGAGCTGGTTCTGATCTATACTGAGGACCTCCAAACCTGGAAGGTTCTTGATTGAGAGGATGGTTGACAGCCTGTTGTTGGACAAGTAGAGCTCTTTCAGCCCAGGAATGGAGAGGTCTAAGATAAAAATGCGATTGGCACTCAGATCTAATACTTCAATATTAGGCGGCAGAGCTCTATCCATGTGCTCTAATCCTGTGCTGGACAAATTGAAGACACGTAGTGACTGAGGCCATGAGCAGGAAGAGAAAGGTGGTCCAGGCAGGAAGTCATTCTGACTGAGGTCCAAGTGAGTGAGCCGGTTGAGATGAGCAAGAATCTGGCACACTGTTTCGTAAGACCTGAGGTTGTTCCCATGTAGTTTTAGCACCTGGAGTTGTGAGAAAGCACCTTTGCAGAATGATGTCTCTAGAGTCTGGTCCTGGAAATGATTTCCTGAAAGATCTAAAAGGTGCAGCGCTCTCAACACTGTGCTAATTTTGCAAGGGATAGATGTGACTTGTGACTCTGTTACTGTCAGGTTTTCTAAGATCTCCAGCCAGTTTTGCAGGCTGGATATGTCAAGTCTGTCATCCAAGGGAGCTGCTGTCACTTTGTGGAAGCGCAGAGAAGAAACTTTTAGGTCATACCCATCTATACCAAGCTGGTCAGCAGATTTAAGGAAAGTACAATTTACAAACTCCAGTTCAGAGACCAGAGGTGTGTAGGAAACAACTTTCAAGGCTACTGGCAAGGAAACTTCTGGCACAATAAGGTCTGTAAAGATCAGCTTGCTTACCAGCAAAGCCTCCAGAAAGGCTATTTCATTTGCATCTAGTTCAGTTCTAGAAAAGCCAGCGAACTGAGATAGGTTTCCACCCCGAAGTTCATATGTGGTGGCTGGGAGGCAAGTAAAGAATGTCCTCATATCTGACAGGGAACACACACAGTGCTGTTCAGTCAAGTAACACATGCCTTTTGCTTTAGGGAAGTTCAGACCCAGCAGAAGGAAGGACACAAAGGTCAGAGCTGCATACATGATGCAAAGGCTGAAAAAAAAAATTGAAAAGATAGTAAACTACAATATGGTATAGTGGTTTAAGTGTTGGACTATAACTAGAGTCTGAATCCCTGCTAAGCCATGTAAACTCACTGGGTATGGCACAAAGAAGGCAAAGTCAACTGCCCTCTAAACAAATGTTTCCAGATAAATCACATGATAAACTAATATCTTGTGTTTACTGTATTTTAATCTTTGTTCTGTGTATTTTAACATATGTATTTCATAGAAATGCATTTTAATATGTTTTATAATTATGTGTTTTTAACTATGTTTTTACCCCACCTTGAGCCTCAAGGAGAAGCAGATAAGCACTACAAATAATAATAAGACTGGCACGAGCCAGTCAAGGTGGTCCCAGTGGTGATCGGCACACTGGGTGCAGTGCCTAAAGACCTTGGCCTGCACTTGAACACAATCTACCAGCTGCAGAAGGCCACCTTACTGGGATCTGCACGCATTATTCGCCGATACATCACACAGTCCTAGACACTTGGGAAGTGTCCGGCGTGTGATCCAGTACAACAGCCAGCAGAGTGTCTGCTGTGGACTCATCTTGTTGTGTTTCAAATAACAACAACAACAAAAACAACAATTCAACCATTATCAGGGCCTCAAAATCGAACTGCAGAAGCTCTGGCATAAACCAGTACAAGTGGTCCCAGTGGCAATTGGTGTACTGGGTGCTGTACCAAAAGATCTCAGCCAGCATTTGAAGACAATTAACATTGACAAAATTACGATCTGTCAACTGCAAAAGGCCACCTTACTGGGATCTTCGCACATCATCAGAAAATACATCACACAGTCCTAAACGCTGGGAAGTGTTGGACTTGTGATTCTGTGATACGAAATCCAGCATATCTATCTTGTTTGCTGTGTCATGCGCTGTCTTTGTGTCAATAATAATAATAATAATAATAATAATAATAATAATAATAATAATAATAATAAGCAGCTTATCTTAGGGCCACTATAAGTTGGATTTGAAAACTTGTGAACTTGAAAGCTCATTACAATTAATGATTTCCTAAAGGTTTGTGACCATAATCTTCAGGACAATACATTTTCTTCTCAAGTATAGTATTAAGCAACATCTACCAATGAATACACCAGAATTCGGTAGCTTTTTAATGTCTTCTCCTTCTGAACTACTTTACCAAAATATATGAGAGGGAAAGCATTGAGTAATGACGACCTAAAGTGATCCTATAATAGGGTTTCCTTAGTAGAATTTGTTCAGAGGCTGGTTGCCCATGTATTCCTCTGAGGGAATGTGACTTGCTCAAGACCACCCATTGGGTTGAACCCTGGTCTCTCAGTGTCCTAATCCAGCACTCAAACCACCACAGCAGATTGTTGTATCTATTAATTAGCCTATTTTTCTTAAATTGCTTCCTCCCCTAAGACAGCAGATTTGGAAGAGGTATTTTCAAACAGCAGCATGTGGTAAGGAAAAGTTCCATTTTCTGGGTGAGGGTTTTAGCCCAGATTACTCCTTGGTTTATTTCCACATTAAAAGAGGCCTCCCTTCCCCCTATACAAGTGGTTCTCAACTGGGTGTTTTGACCTACAACTCCCAGAAATCCCAGCCAGTTTACCAGCTGTTAGGATTTCTAGGAGTTGAAGGCCAAAACATCTGGGGACCCACAGGTTGAGAACCACTACCCTATACTATGGTTATACTAGCAAACCTTTTTTAACAGGATGTCAGTGTGTGATTTAATAAACAGGGTGGAAACATCTATGGTGCAATTGCTACAAATCACTCAGAGGGTAGATGCCCACTTCTCAAAATGGAGAAGAAAACAGTGTTATTCCTCCTAGGCCAGCAATAAGGAACATCTGTAAATGTCCTACGTGGCCTTTCCATCTTGTTCCCAACACACCTCTGTTCTTTTCTGCCCTGCCAGCAATTAAGACCAGCTCTTACTACTGGGACCAGTAGAGAGACTTCTTAATGATGCATCCATTCAGAATAACTCTAATATTTTTATTAAATGGAAAGGAAGGATAACACTACCCTTTAAACTTTAAAGGGCCTAAAAGGGCAAGGGCTGCCCGAGGATCTCTCCAAGCGAGCAAATCACCTTCCTGCTCCATATTTCATTTCAAGCAGCAGCTCACCATTTCTCCTCCTCTCCATTCTCTAGCTTCTAAAATCTTTAAGGCAGTAGGAAGATTAGAAAGCAAAGCAACCATGAAATTCCCCCTATCCTAATCCTTCTCTCAAGGCATTCCTGACTTATTGTATCTGGCAGAGAGAAAGAAATCCATTCGACACCCTAATGCATTGTAACACCTTAAAATAACTAATTTGTGTAAGTGTCGGGAATGGATTGTTTAATGATTTGTGTTCTTTAGTGGTGGTTTACTTCTATCTTCAGTGAATGTGCCCAGGAGCTGCATGTTTTTGAAAAGCTGCACCCTCCGGAAACATTTCTTGCCAGCGAGATAACTAAGAACTTAATTTACATCAGAGCTTCAGGTTTTCTTCTAAAGTTAAATAATGTGTCAAAAGACAAGCTTACATCTTAAGTATCTAAACAATTATTCTACCAATAAGAATAATGTGCTTAAAACTAGAGCTTAGAAATTGTACTGATTTAGGCTAGTCTGACTTATAAGAAAATAGAACTAATTTTTACATTGGTTCATTTCAAGCTATTTATGTCTCCTTGCCTGGTTCCTTCATTTTTAGAGAGCTTATGGATTTTCCAAATATAATATATACCTCCATGAATCAACTGCACAAGCAACCAGCTTCCAAGATATATTATATTTCTCTTTATGCCCGATCTGAAAGTGAGGTGCCAGGAAAGGTTTATCTTACATGCACACACATACAGTTTGCAAATGAACACATAAGTACCGTGTTTCCCCAAAAATAAGACACTGTTTTATATTTATTTTTATTCCAGAAGACACACTATGGCTTATTTTCAGGGGATGTCTTATTTTTACTAAGTATGGTACAACAATCTACATTTATTCAAATATAGTTAAGTAATCTTCTTCTGGAACATCCTCATACCTCCCCAAACCCGGAATTCCATTCTGAATTTCTTGCGACTCCATTTCCTTTAAAACCAATGCCCCCAGTCTGTCATGTCAAGCAATAGAGCTCTCATTAAATGAGCAGCCCTTATCCATGTAACCTGCTCCGAGTGCATTGGCAACAACACTGTCAGTGATTTTAACCCTTGTTGATGAGCCTGCCCATACCTCTCTGGTCACCACCAAGATAGCAACTGTCATGAGGGAGCAGATGGGAAGGGTAGCCCATCTTCTTTACCACTTTCATCAGTACGCTGCATAGCCACGCCTATCTCTATGTCTCATTTTCAAGGGTATGGCTTATATTGCACAAATGCTTAGAAATCCTGCTATGTCTTATTTTATGGGTATGATTTATTTTCGGCGAAGCAGGCTACATGTTTGTTTTTGTCAACTATCAACTGACAGAATTTATTTTTATTAGCAGTATTTCAGTGGAAATTGATAACTTCTTTCATAGCAGCTATTTAGTTGCTGGACAAAGAGAAGCAAGGGCCAATGAGGTAGGATTGGAGAATGGATATAAAATCTTAGCTGTACTTGGAATTGCATTTGATGGTCCTGCCCTTTTTTTGCCACCAGATTTAATGGGTTTAAACCAGGGCCGTAGCCAGAAAAAAAATTCGGGAGGGGTTTTGAAAATTTCGGGGGGGGGGGGTTGAACCCCTAGCACATACCCCTCCCCGCTACAAACCTGTCAATATCTGCTTGAGATAGTGCCTGGAGGGACTCTTAATGTTTTGCATCTCATAGACTTAGCATGGGAATTTGGTTAACCAGTTAAAATTCATGAGTAAACGAGATTTTTTTTATAACTTGAAAAGTTTCGGGGGGGGGGGGGGGGTTGAACCCCTAACCCTCCCCCCCTCGCTACAGGCCTGGTCTAAACTGCCACTACTGTATGCTCAAAGAACAATGAAATCCCTTTACATAGATTTTCCTTCACAAACTAAGATTTTTTTAAATGTGCAGTATATCTAGTCTGATAAACAGAGGAGAGCATGCAGTCTAAAACACACTTTAGAAGCCAACTGTCCCACCCCCCTAATTTTTTTCATGGACATAATATTGGTAATGTCATTAGTACTCATAATATATTGCACAACTATAATTTTATTCCTCTACCTAACATTATGGAGCCTCCGGTAGCTCAGTGTGTTAAAGCACTGAGCTGCTGAACTAGCAGATAGAAAGGTCCCAGGTTCAAATCCAGGGAGCGGAGTGAGCGCCCGCTGTTAGCTCCAGCTTCTGCCAACCTAGCAGTTTGAAAACATGCAAATGTGAATAGATCAATAGGTACCGCTCCAGCGGGAAGGTAACGGCATTCAATGCAGTCATGCCGGCCACATGACCTTGGAGGTGTCTACGGACAATGCCAGCTCTTCGGCTTAGAAATGGAGATGAGCACCAACCCCCAGAGTCGGACACGACTGGACTTAATGTCAGGGGAAACCTTTACCTTAACCTTTACCTTACCCTAAGATTGAAGTGCCATTTAGTTTCTTCCCCTCTTGATTCAGTCCAAATGGAATGTATACAAATCCGAGGAAGTCAGCATCTTGGAGGAGGTCTTCTAATCTATGCACATAATAAAAGTGAAAAACGTGTATGTGTGTATGTGAAGGAGGTGTCCACTTATACGGACAGCCTACCACCTCCCCAAACAGTTATAATTCCCACTGAGCTGGAGACACCCATAGCCCTCCCTCCACTGACATGCAGGTTATAGTGAGTGTCATGAACATGGAGCCCAAACCCTGCGACACCCACCAGTGACAGAACTGGACCAAACTTGGCACACAGAACCCCATGACCCCCTTTACGTCCTGGTGCAATTGGGGAGGATGGACCACAGATTATGGGATTCCTTTTCTATGTTTCAAACTGTTGTGCTCTAATAACCTGATATTTACCCTCAGCCACAGAAGTGATGTAAGTAAGTGCATTTCATTCCTCTTGCTCTACATGGAAATGTATTCTTCTATTTATTACTATGGGAATCTTTTTCTATGCTTTAAACCGTTGTGCTTTGATAACCTGGTATTTACCCTCAGCTACAGACGTGATGTAAGTAAATTTCATTCCTCTTGCTCTACACAGAAATGTATTCTGTTTATGTTTATAACCTGATATTTACCCTCAGCCACAAAAGTCATGTCGGAAATGTATTCTTCTATTTATTACTATGGGAATCTGTTTATTTCTATGGGAATCCTTTTCTATGTTTCAAATTATTGTGCTCTAATAACCTGACATTTTCCCTCAGACACAGAAGTCATGTAAGTACATTTAATTCCTCTTTCTCTACATAGAAATGTATTATTCTATTTATTTCTATGGGGTTCCTTGTCTTTTTTTAAAACAGTTGTAATCTAGTAACTTGATATTTACCCTCAGCCACAGAATTTATTTAAGTACATTTAATTCTTCTTGCTCTACATAGAAATGTATTATTCTATTTATTTCTATGGGGTTCCTTTTCTATGTTTCAAATTGTTGTGCTCTAATAACCTGACATTTTCCCTCAGACACAGAAGTCATGTAAGTACAATTAATTCCTCTTGCTCTACATAGAAATTTATTCTTCTGATTATTTCGATGGGATTCCAGGGTTGAGGCTGAAGAAGGGATGTTTTGAGATTATTTTTCACTGAACAGACAAGAAACTCCCAGACCAGTGAAAATATCTGTTTACTGGGAAATTCCCAAAATCAAGAGGGGAAAATACCATTTCATGATCCAACAGCTGGAAGTTCTGTTTACATTTCGGGAAGATCAGGCCCATTGGCAACCATGGGGAAACTTATGAGGCTCTTCTTTCAATCATTTCTATGGCTATCAGGATGAAAATGGCCACACTTGGAGGTAATTTAAGAAAGATGCCTTAACTCTGCATCACTGGAAAGGTCTTGAAAGCAAATGAACACAGAGAAACTGGTGCCTTAAGAAAGATGCCTTAATTCTGATTCAGTGGAAGGGTCTTGAACAAACGACCCCAGAGAGAGTGGGGCCTGAAAAAAGATGCCTAATTCAGATTCAGTGGAAAGGTCTTGAGAGCAAATGAGCACAGAAAAACTGGTGCCTGAAAAAAGATGCCTTAATTCTGCTTCAATGGAAGGGTCTTGAGCGCAAACGACCCCAGAGAGAGTGGTGCCTGAAGAAAGGTGTCTTAACTCTGCTTCAGTGGAAGGGTCTTGAAGGGTTTTCTTTTCCTGAGAAAACACGCTTGTGTTCTCTCAGGTTTTGCTTTTCCCCTTGTCGCATTGCCAGAAAAAAGCAAAAGACTCTGGTGGTTGGCGCTCCTGGTTTCCAGGATGGGGTTCAAGTCCCTGCGGGGTCCTCACTGACCTCTCAATGCAACTGGGACTTCTTTTTCCAGGGGATCCAATATCAAAGTGGTGGTGAATCCACTGCAGCATTTAGTTTGAACCTGGAAGAAATTCTTCTAGGTACTGGACCTAGTTTTAGAATAGGTTTCAGCACCTTGGATCTCACAGGTTATTTGAAGTAATACTAGAGATGCTTATTTTCCATTCTCAATGTATTACTGTTTTATTTTCTCCTTTATTTTCTTTGTTTTGTAGAACCAGAAATATTCTATGCCCAGAGGAAATCAATGAACCAAATACTATGATTAAAAGCAAGAGGATTTAATCTGTTGTCCAAAATCTTGGGGGTCGGGACAGCCCAGCGTGTCAAGCTCCAATCGATCCAATAGAGATATACACAGAGTTTGAGGGAAGAGTCAGAGATCGCTTTATTGCTTCGTGTGATCAAAGAAGGGTGTTGGGGGAAATCTCCCAGGTATGAGCTTTACGTTCACAGACCTGGACATTTTATAGACATTTGTAAACAACAGATATTGCTTTGATTGGTACAAATTACAACTCAGTTATTTCATTGGTTTCAAGTACAGTAGAGTCTTGCTTATCCAACGTAAACGGGCCGGCAGAACGTTGGATAAGCGAATATGTTGGATAACAAGGAGAGATTAAGAAAAAGCCTATTAAACATTAAATTAGGTTATGATTTTAAAATTAAGCACCAAAACATCATGTTATACAACAAATTTGACAGAAAAGTAGTTCAATACACAGTAATGCTATGTAGTAATTACTGTATTTACGAATTTAGCACCAAAATATCATGATATATTGAAAACGCTGGATAATCCAGAACGTTGGATAAGTGAGACTCTACTGTACATTCAATGTTGTCATATTTGTTTGTGATTAGTGGAAAATTTAATAAAGATTTTTTAATTCAAAGAATTCTGGGTTCCGTTTTCTGTATCCGTGACTGTGCAAGTTCATTAGCAGAGGAAGTGATTACTTCAGGGGAAACAATGTTTGCTGGTTGATATCAGAGCTGGAAAAGGGAAGGTTCCTTGATTAAACAATGGATAGTAATCCTAGGATGATGGGCTTGGGCCTTCTTTGGGATGAATTCATTGTATCTTCATGGGATCAGAAAATACCTGAGTTCCAATCTCTGCCCTGTTCCAAGGCTTGGCCGAAGGTCCATTTTGTGGTGGGGAAGGGGAAAGGGGAAATTGTCAATGTTACTCAGCTTGGGATTAATTTCCAATGTTGGGCAGGGTAATTATAGGACAATCTTAAACCTCAATCTTTTTGGGGGGTCCCAGCTTCAGACAATAAATCTTTATTGGACATTGATGAGATATGTTTTTAAAAATGATAAAACATTTGGGGTTTCCGTAGTTCCGTAGTTCTCCGTAGTTTCCGTAGTTCTCTTCACTCAGAAGTGGGGATCGTTTTCTCACAAGGGCAAGGGATTTATTGTGTAAAGATATAATATGGAACACCACCGTCAGAATTGCCCATGCCATTGTGCTTTCACTGTCTGTGTGGTTATAAAAGTTGGATAGGGGGAAAAGCTGCTAAGAAGAGAACCCACTTATTTGACATTATAGTATCTAGAGCTGGAAGGGGGCTCATGGGCAATAAAACCCAACAACCTGTTCAGTGTAAGGTAAAGGTAAAGGTAAAGGTTTCCCCTGACGTTAAGTCCAGTCATGTCTGACTCCGGGGGTTGGTGCTCATCTCCATTTCTAAGCCGAAGAGCCGGCGTTGTCCGTAGACACCTCTAAGGTCATGTGGCCGACATGACTGCATGGAGCGCCGTTACCTTCCCGCCAGAGCGGTACCTATTGATCTACTCACATTGGCATGTTTTCGAACTGCTAGGTTGGCAGTGTAAGATCTCCCGCTAAAGCCGTGGTTCTCAACCTGTGGGTCCCCAGATGTTTTGGCCTACGACTCCCAGATATCCCAGCCAATTTACAAGCTGCTAGGATTTCTGGGAGTTGAAGGCTAAAAACATCTGGGGACTTTAGGTTGAAAACCACTGAGCTAAAGTATCCCCAGCAGGCAACCTCTTGACAAGCTTAGCTCACTATTTTTCCAAGACTGCAGTCTTGAACCCATTTCCCTGGGAGAAAGGCCTCTGAAATAAACAGGGATTCCTTGCATGTAGGCGCATTTGTCTCCCCTGCTAACATCCCAAAATTGAGCTCCTGCTCTAGAAGCAGGAGCCGAGGCTGTGAAAAAACACTTGACTCAAAGTTAATTGTCGCAAAATCACAGCCTTTGAGTCTCCTCTTCCCAGGTGTTGGGAGGGAAGGGTGATCTGCACATGTCCAAAGAAACTTTTTTGACACAGGTTTGAGTCTTATCCAGGGTGAAAGGAGCAGAGCCCAGACTCAGTCTAGTCCCCTACCCTCCCTGATTTAGATTAATCTGGAAAACCACTAATCTTCAGCAGTGGGGAAAATAAGACACCCCACCTAAGATATGTGACGTTGGAGGAGAGTCCTTAAATGACAGATGGAGGGATTCAAGAGCAAATCAAATCTAAATTCTCCCTAGAAGACAAAATGACTCAACTGAGACTTTGAACATATGGGAAGACAAGAAACATTTGAAGCAAAAGTGATGTTTGGTAAGGTGGAAGGTGGAGGGCAGCAGGAAAGAAGGGAGAGCATATTACAAGTCAATTGATTTAATCACAGAATATGTCTGCAAGACCTTAGCAGAGCTATTGGGGACAGGGGAACTTGGAGATCTCTCATTTCCAAGGCAGACATAAGTTTAAGTCAATTCAATGCCCATTAACAACAATCAAATCTTTGTTCCTGTTGTTGTATGCTTTCAAGTCATTTCTGACCTATGATGACACTAAGGCGAACCTGTCCCAGGGTTTTCTGGGGTTGAAAAGGTGTGACATGCCCAAGGTCACCCAGTGGGCTTCCATGCCCAAGCGGCAAATCAAACCCTAGTCTCCAGAGTCATTGTCTACTGCTTAAACCACTGTATTGCTAGAGATTAAAGACTGAAGGCAGAAGTTCCCAAATGGTGTTCTGTGGAATCCTAGGGTTCTGAAAAAATAACGGAGAGTGATTCCCACATAGAGTTGCTGTGAGTTTTCCGGGCTGTATGGCCATGTTTCAGAAGCATTCTTTCCTGACGTTTCACCTGCATCTATGGCAGGCATCCTCAGAGGTTGTGAGGTATGTATCTGTGGAATAAAACCCCACTTGACTAGTTTCCAACATACCTCACAACCTCTGAGGATGCCTGCCATAGATGCAGGTGAAACGTCAGGAAACAATGCTTCTGGAACATGGCCATACAGCCCGGAAAATCACTGCAACCCAGTGATTTTGGCCATGAAAGCCTTCGACAACAGATTCTTGCAGCGTTTTAATTTTTGTATACTTTTTATCATGTTTTTATCATGTTTTAATTGTTTTGTTTTTATAGTATATTTGTTGCTGGCCCTCGTGGCAGAATGTAAGCCGCTCTGAGTCCCCTCGGGGAGAAGGGCGGGGTATAAATGCATGTAATAAATAAATAAATAAATAGTTGATTTTTCACATTTTTATTTGAATTGTATAGTTTTGAGATGAAAGACATTTGGGATAATAATAAAACTTCTGATTTAAAAGAATTGTATAACAACGCACCAAAATGGTGAAGGCTGAATTAGAATATTTAGACCTCACCTACTAATGTACTCCAGACAGTCAGAGAATTTCTGTTTGGGCTTAGTCGTTTTCTATTTTCATGATCCAATACTTTGTAGCATGACTTTGGGGCCATGCATATTAAGGAACCCTGGGATGTTCATTCTGGAGGAAAAACAGAACATCTAGGATGAAAGTGTCTTCGCATGAAAGCAAAGTGGGGGGCAGAATAGTGGGTGGGGGGTAGAATAGTATTTGTGGAGGGCACTGGCAGGGTTTGGGCTACATGTTCATGGCACTCACTATAACCTGCATGTCAGTGGAGGGAGGGCTATAGGTGTCTCCATCTCAGTGGGAATTATAATTTTTTGGGGAAGTGTTAGGCTGTCTGTGTAAGTGGACATACACACATACACATTTTTCACTTTTATTATGTGGATAGATAGATAGATAGATAGATAGATAGATAGATAGATAGATAGATAGATAGATAGATAGAGATATAGACTGCTGAGCTTGGTCCCCATGTAAGGCCCTGAGTCCCCCTGGGGATATGGGGCAGGATACAATAATGAAGTTGTTGTTGTTGTTGTTGTTGTTGTTGTTGTTGTTGTTGTTGTTGTTGTTGCTGCTGCTGCTGTTGTTTTATTATTATTATTATTATTATTATTATTATTATTATTATTTAATACAGTGTTGTTGAAGGCTTTCCTGGCTGGAATCACTGGGTTGATGTGAGTTTTCCGGGCCTTATGGCTATGTTCCAGAAGCATTATCTCCTGACGTTTCACCCACATCTATGGCAGGCATCCTCAGAGGTTGTGAGGTCTGTTGGAAACTAGGCAACATTCAAAAACAAGGGAATTCCAGATAAGAAACAATCTGGTCCTGCTAATCACCTCCCAACAAAGAATTCCCCTAGACAGGAAGCAGCTGGACTTTGACAGTCCTGCCCTTTTTCCCACCAGATTTAATGGGCCTATACTGAGATTCCCCCAGGCAGGAAACAGCCAGGCTTTGAAGCTGCAAGGCTATTCAATGCTAGTCAAGGTGATCAATTGAACCATTCACACTTGCCTCAAACAGTCAAGTGTTCTCTCTCCCACCCTGGGCATTCCATGGATATATAAACCCCACTTGCCTAGTTTCCAACAAACTTCACAACCTCAGAGGATGCCTGCCATAGATGTGGGCGAAACATCAGGAGAGAATGTTTCTGGAGCACAGCCATACAGCCAGGAAAACTCACAGCAACCCAATTCTCACCTACCAGTATTTTGTTTCACCAGATGTTCGAAATCTGGCTTCTTATTCATGACACAACTGCTAAATTCCTTTTCCAGCAAAGATGGAAAATCTCACTGATGTAAGACTAAAGCTCCACAAATCTGCTATGCTAGACTTGGACAACAATCCTCTGCACACTTTTGAACAGTGAACACAATAGGGGCCTGGATTCAAGGGAAATGTGCCAGAATGGCTGTCTGGAGAGGAATTGAAATAAAACAAGAAAACAGAACTCACTCGGTATCCAAAAGCTCTGGTTGTGCCAGACGTTTGGCTCAATTTCTTCTGCTTCCAGGATATTCTGCTTGAAGAAACAGTTCGCACCCTGTGCCAGTTCTTTCCTTCTGGAAAAAGAGCAACAGAGCACAAAATACTTCTCTTAATATTTCTTTCTCTGGTGTGGACTGGTCCATGAGGTCATGAAAAGTCAGAAACGACTGAACGAATAAACAAAAACAAACCTTTCTTTTTCCAAACCACTTATAGTACATAAGCGCCACACTTCAGAAAGAGCTAAAAGCAGTCTCTTATCAGCACTTCTTCATCACACATCTCACTTGTTTTTTGAGGAACCTAGGCTTGCAGGAGGATATGGTTATGAAACTATTGGGCAACAGGTGCAATGACTGTGGAAATGGGAGGGGAAATAAGCCTATCCCAACTTCTGGGCCCTGTTCCTCTTTCAATTTTGAAACAGGCAATGATGCATGTCACAAATTGTCTAATGCAATATTCGTTTTCTGATTTTTTTTCAGACCTGCTGAAAGCAGGCTAGCTGATGGGTGGTGGTGGGGGGCACCCAAATTGATCCAACCTGCCATCCGATCCCAGACTGGCTCTCACCCAGAGCAGCCACTGCAGGTCCAGTTTTGACTCATAAAGGCAAGCTGGGAGATAGAGATAGGATAACATCAGATTTTAGGGATTTCCTAGCCCTCAGGGAGACAGTGTGCCTTGTTTTTGAAGCACAGTTTCTCAGACAGATAGCGAAGCATTTGCATTAAAAATCAGAGGCGCTCCACACATGCCCATCAATCCTGGGTGGGGAGAGGGAGGGAAAGCATATGTTCGCAGGGTTTCACTCTAAGCTATCAACACTTTTAAAACAAAAGGTGCAACACTGATCTTGCCATCAAATTCCAGATTTTAAGGGATATTTTTTCACACTGTTGTGCAGCAGAATATTATTCTACCTTTCAAATCAAAGTTAGCATGAATAGCTGTAAATATTTCCTCCTGAAAGCAGCATGGTGTAGTTGTTTGAACAATGAATTGGGCCCTTGAGACCAGGGTTTGAGCCCCAGCTCAGCTAGGAAAACTACTGAGTGATATTGAGCAAGTCACACTCTCTCAACTTCAGAGGAAAGCATAGGCAAAGAAACCCCCCATGATAGATCCTCCTTATATTGGAAAATGGCATTTATAGCCTTTCGGAAAACACTTTTTGGAGAACATAACTTTTTAGAAAAGCATGACCTTTCAGAGAAGAGCCAAAAACTATTTAGAGTAGAATCTTCTCCTGTGGTATGCAACCAGATATAATTATGCCAGGCAATGGTTTCAGTTGTTAGACTGAATAACCTATTATCTCTGATCTGTTAGGAAAACAGATTTTGCAAGTGCATATAAAACAGCAGTGCTTCAGAAGTGTTTTTCAGTACCTATATATATATATATATATATATACACACTCTCTCACATAAAGCAACTTGTTTTATATCATGCACTCATGAGACAAAAATGAAGTAGACCGGGATAAAAATAACATATCTACAGTGGAGTCTCACTTATCCAACACTCGCTTATCCAACGTTCTGGATTATCCAATGCTTTTTTGTATTCAATGATTTCAAAATATCGTTATATTTTGGTTCTAAATTCGTAAATACAGTAATTACTACATAGCATTACTGCATATTGAACTACATTTTCTGTCAAAATTTTTGTATAACATGATGTTTTGGTTCTTAATTTGTAAAATCATAACCTATTTTGATGTTTAATGGGCTTTTTCTTAATCTGTCCTTATTATCCAACATATTCGCTTATCCAACATCCTGCCGGCCCGTTTACGTTGGATAAGTGAGACTCTACTGCATTTGGTTTACTCACAACTTTCATGTGTTCAGCATACACGGGTACAAAACTTATCAGTCCAGTTTCATATATAATTGAGATAATTCTCTGTGCCATCCGGGCAAGGCATCTCTCTTATAACAAAACATAAATCAAGTGTGTGATCTGAGGTCTGAAGTAGTATTCAGTCTGTTGGCAGTCTCTTATAGTCTGCCATAGTTATCATTTGGTCTCCAGCCCCTTTTATAACTTTTCAGAAATCATAGAGCAGTGGTTCTCAACCTGTGGGTCCCCAGGTTTTTGGCCCACAACTCCCAGAAATCCCAGCCAGTTTATCAGCTGTTAGGAGTTGGAGTTGAAGGCCAAAAACATCTGGAACCCACAGGTTGGGAACCATTGCCATAGAGTAAAGGAATACATACAGGAAACAGTAAGCAGCAGTATCATAGATAAACATATTACTAGCGAAGACTTGAAGAAGGTTGTCATTTCCAACAATAAATAAACATTATTAGAGAAGGCTTGAAGAAGGTTGTCATTTTCAACACCGTAGGTTTGCTAGAAATTGGAACTAAGAAGCGCGCAACAATAACACATCCTTATTTGTGGAGTTTGTTTCCAAAAGGCCTCAAATGCCCCCCCCCCCCCAAAAAAAAAAAAACATGAGTTATATGTGGCAGCAAGTTGTTGGCTAGGAGTAGAATATTATTTGGATCAAAACGTATCAAATCACTTTGGTACAGGGTTTGGAAAATTGAATTTTATAGCAAAAGACTGCATATCTTCTGCATGTTTTTTTCATCAATTCCTATAACATTTTTTCAGATGGATTTGGTACTTGTTGAAAACAAACTCCACATTTCTGCAAAGCTGTACTGGAGAGTCATATATATCTATATATATAAATGAGTGATGGCATCACGGCGACCCACAAAACAACAAAACTACAGGCCCCCCAACCTCGAAATTAGACAACACAACCCATCATCCATGCCTCTAGGTTGATACAACAAAAAGAAAAGAAAAATAAAGTCCTAATTAGAGGGAGAGCAATAATTGTTTTTATCCAATTGCTGCCAGTTTAGAGGGCTAATCTCTACCCACTTGGTCTCCTAGCAACTAACTCAGCCAAGGGACAGCCAGGGTTCAGTTAGGGGACAGGCAGATTTAGGCCTCACTTAGGCTTCTTCCACAGATTATCTAATTTGCACTGGATTATATGGCTGTGTAGACTCAAGGCCCTTCCACTCAGCTATATAACCCATTTATAATCTTATATTATTTATTTATTTATTTATTTACAGTATTTATATTCCGCCCTTCTCACCCCGAAGGGGACTCAGGGCAGATTACAATGAACACATATATGGCAAACATTCAATGCCAACAGACAAACAACATTCAGTTTTAGACAGACACAGAGGCATTTTTAACATCTTTCCAGCTTCACGATTCCGGCCACAGGGGGAGCTGTTGCTTCACCGTCCATTGGTGGCTGTTCTTCCTCTTCTTTTCCTCGTGAGCAGTTTTATGGTGTTGTAGATTAGTTAAATTAGCCTCCCGCATAAAGCGTACCTAAATTTTCCCTACTTGACAGATGCAACTGTCTTTTGGGGCTGCTAGGTCAACAGCAAGCTGGGGCTATTTTTTTTTATGGTCGGAGGCTTAACCCGACCCGGGCTTCAAACTCATGACCTCTCGGTCAGTAGTGATTTATAGCAGCTGGTTACTAGCCAGCTGCGCCACAGCCCGGCCCATCTGCTTTGAACTGGATTATCTTGACTCCACACTGCCATATAATCCACTTCAGTGTGCATTTTATACAGCTGTGAAGAAGGGGCCTCATATGATCCAGTTCTAAGCAGATAATATAAGATTATCAATATACAATATACAATTCCTCAATACTTTATTTCCCATACCACCATACTTCGCCACAGCAACGCATGGCCGGGCACAGCTAGTATATATATATACTAGCTGTGCCCGGCCATGCGTTGCTGTGGCAAAGTCTGGTGGTATGGGAAATAAAGTCTTGAAGAATTGGTGGTAGTTAAGGTAAAGGGTAAAGGTTTCCCCCTGACATTAAGTCCATTATAAATGGGTTATATAGCTGTGTGGAAGGGCCTTGAGTCTACACTGCCATATAATCCAGTTAAAATCAGATAATTTTATAGGCAGTGTGGAAGAGGCCTAAGTGAGGCCTAACTCTGCCTGTCCCCTCGGCTGAGAGGGTTGCTAGGAGACCAAGTGGGCAGAGTTTAGCCTTCTAACTGGCAGAATTTGGATAAAAAACAATTATTCCTCTCCCTCTAATTAGGATTTTATTTTTATTTTATTTTTGTTGTATGAACGTAGAGGCATGGATGAGGGGATGTGCTGCCAAATTTAGTGTTTCTGGGATGTGTAGTTTTGTTGTTTTGTCCTAGGCCGAAATTTCATTACCCTTTTATATATATAGATATATACAAACATATATACATACACTAGCTGTGCCCGGCCACGCGTTGCTGTGGCAAAGTGGTGGTGGTATTGGTTAAAAATTGTGTAATTTTTATTTGACGTTATTTGTATTTTTTTTAATAAATTTTATTGTAAGTTATCTTTTTATTTATTATATTTTATTATTTTCTTGTATAATTTTTAGTTACTTTCTGTTATTATAGTATTTTATTATATTAATTTTTTTAGTGTTTTTAATTTTTTTAGTGTTTTTTAGTGTTTTTTATTGGGTTGCTAGGAGACCAAGTTGGAGGAGCATAGCCTTCTAACTGGCAACAGTTGGATAAAAGCAATTATTCTGCTCTCTCTAATTAGGACTTTATTTTTCTTTTCTTTTTGTTGTATCAACCTAGTGGCGTGGATGATGGGTTGTGTTGTCAAATTTCGAGGTTGGGGGGCCTGTAGTTTTGTTGTTTTGTGGGTCGCCGTGATGCCATCACTCCTATATATATATATATATATATATATATATATATATATATATATAGGAGTGATGGCATCACGGCGACCCACAAAACAACAAAACTACAGGCCCCCCAACCTCGAAATTTGACAACACAACCCATCATCCCATCTATCTATCTATCTATCTATCTATCTATCTATCTATCTATCTATCTATCTATCTATCTATCTATCTACTGTATTGATAATATTATAATGGAATACAATAATACACTACTAATAATACAATATAATAATATTAAGTATATATTATATATTAAATGTAATATTACTAATAATATTACCATATAATGATATAGTACAATATAGTAATTTAATGCTTATATTGTGCTATGCTCAAAATATATTGTATGTTCATTTGATTTGTAAGCCGCTCCGAGTCCCTTTCGGGGTGAGAAGAGCGGGATATAAATGTAGTAAATAAATTGATCAACTTGATTAGCATTGAATGGCCTTGCAGCTTGAAAGCCTGGCTGCGTCCTGCCTGAGGGAGTCCTTTGTTGGGAGGTGTTAGCTGGCCCTGATTGCCTTCCCTGACAAAAAGGGCAGGTGTCCCATAAAAAATGCAACTCCCACAAACCCATAGCCTTAAACTGGAGCGGTTAAAGTAGTGTGAAGCTGCAACTGATTCTACAGAGTAGAGCAGGCATGGAAAACTTGGGCCTTCCGGGTGTTTTGGACTTCAACTCCCACAATTAATTGTGCGAGTTGAAATCCAAAATACCTGGAAGGCCCAAGTTTGTCCAGACCTGGAGTAGAGGCACTGCCTAAGGCAACAACTAACTCCAAGAATGGCAACCTCATGCTCTGCTCCAGAGAGCGTGAAGCGCTGCCTCTTTCACGCATGCGCCGAACGGGGTGGGCGAAACCACCCTGTCCGTGAAGGCGTGGCTTCCAGTTTGGCAACCAATCAGTAGCGGCGGGGAGAAACTTCTAGGGTGAGGCGGGCTATAAAGGAAGACAGTGCGCATGCGCGGAGAGAAAGGTGTGGCTGTGAGGGTGAGGCGCGTGGGAGTTGCGCGTGCTGCTGTGGCATCATGGCATCTGTGTTGCAGAGGAAGAAGAAGGAGGTAAGGAAGGACACAGGCAGCGCTGGAAGCCTTTCCCTTATAAGTTGCAGTGTGCTATAGCAAATAGGAAGTAACTTCCAAAAAGTTTGGGAGAGGGGGCACATTCTCCTTAATTTGCCTCTTAGTAAAGACGCAACTCATAGCTTGGCTTGTTCAGAGGGCCCATGTAGTGCAGTGGGTGAAAAGATAGGCTTGTGACTAGAGTTCAAGTCGTGACTCAGCTATGCAAATTACCTTCTGCCCAAACCCCGCCCCAGAGAGGAAAGTGGGTGGGGCTTATAGGGTCTCCCCCACCATTCTAGACAAAGGGAAGAGGGAGGGAAAGAGAAGGGAAAGGTAGAAGCGGGGGGAGAGATCCTAAGGGCCATCTAGCCCAGCACGCTGCCCTGCAGGAACACACCATCAAAGCACTCCTGACAGATGGCCATCCAGCTCAAAGGAAACGAGGAAACAATGGAAATGAACAAATTCTGGTTACTAGTATGACAATAAACTCTAAAATCAGCACAGTAAATAAAGAACAACACTCAGAAAACAGGGTAATTCCAGACAGGAAACAATCAGGGCCAGCTAACACCTCCCAACAAAGAATTTCCCCAGGTAGAAAACAGCCAGACCTTGAAGCTGAAAGACTATTCAATGCTAATCAAGGTGACCAATTGAAAAATTCACACTTGCCTCCAACATGTCTCAGAAGACGGGAATTCCAGACCAGAAACAATCCGGGCCAATTAACACCTCCCGAAAAAGGATTCCCTCAGGCAGAAAGCTGCAAGGCTATTCAATGCTAATCAAGCTGGCCAATTGCGATATTCACACTTGCCTCCAACAGACAAATAATACTTTCTCCCACCCTGTACATTTCACAGATATATCAACCCCACTTGTCTAGTTTCCAACATACCTCACAACCTCTGAGGATGCCTGCCATAGATGTGGGTGAAATGTCAGGAGAGACTGCTTCTGGAACATGGCCCTACAGCCCGGAAAATTCACAGCAACCCAGTGATTACGGCCATGAAAGCCTTCGACAACACATCCAGGTTCTGCTTAAAGACTACCAGAGAAGAAGATGCCACTACTGCCCAATACTTATTACTTTAGGAAGGGAGGAGCTGAAAAGGAGCAGAAACTTTTGCAAATTTATGCTAGTCCTCTTCCTCAGATGGTTTTCAAACAAATTTTCTGCCCTTGAATGCTACAATAAAATTTAATAACACTATTACAACACAGTTTTCATTTCTGGGTTATAAATGTCATTTCCTAATGGGTTGTACCATCAAAAACAGAGAAAAGTTTATTAAACTGCCAGACTTTTGCAGGACATCCTGCAGCACATTTTTGTATAGTTTTATTTTTTAAAAAATGGTATACAATTTTTATTGGATATGAAGCAAAAAAAATTCCAATCTTCAAAACTGAACAGTCGCGATACATATTATTTCCCCAGTCTCACCATCTCCCCCATGTGAACCCCCTACGACTTCTAACATCAAGCCACATGGAACAAGTATCTTAACTAAACTCCATCCTTAACGTTACATTAATAAATTCCTCGTGAGACTATTTCAAAATATGGGTTGCTGTGCATTCTCTGGGCTGTATGGCCATGTTCCAGAAGCATTCTCTCCTTCTGTTTTGCCCACATTTATGGCAGGCATCCTCAGAGGTTGTGAGGTATGTTGGAAACTAGGCAAATGGGGTTTATCTATCTGTGCAAAGTCCAGGGTGGGAGAAAGAACTCTTGTCTGCTTGAGGCAAATGTGAATGTTGCAATTGGCCAGCTTCTTTAGCATTGAAAGGCCTTGCAACTTCAAAGCCTGGCTCCTTCCTGCCTAGGGGAATCCTTTGTTTGGAGGTGTTAGCTGGCTCTGATTGTTTCCTGCGTTTGATGGTCCCTTTGTAGACTTGTCCACAGCTGCATGGTATACGGTAGTTTCCTGCAGAAGTGAGAGGATCCCTTTTGTCTTTTGCTGAACGTAGCATTTGTTGGATTTTCTGGGGGGAAAGACAGTTCCTCAACAGAAAGGAGGAAACAATGAAAATGAACAAAATCTGGTTACTAGTATTAAAAAAACATAGCCCGAAAAACTCACAGCAACCCAATCTAGTTTGAAGTTCCATATTCCCATAATGCTTACCGGATTTCCTATAAGCATATGTAGTTTGAATAAGCCATTAATATAATTCCAGTAGCTTAAATATATGAGAAAAGTTGAAATTCTGGAACGGGGGATTTTGCTTTTTGCCTTCAAAGGTTCAGTCAGTGAGTATAACCTGCATGAATCTTTCTTAAAATTGTTCTATATAAATGAAGTAACTGCATGATTCTATGCAGAAAGTTTGGCTTTTCATGCATTGCCATTATTGCTGGAGTTGCCTATCTGCTCTGCTCATGGGTGACCTTGGAAGTGATGGAGTCACTTTGATCCCTGTTGTTTTTGCAGGTGGCTTCTGAAATGTGGAATGAGCAACTAAATCTGGATAACAAAGCTGCCCTTCTGGCATGGGTGAAGGATACTGGAGTCCGGTTGGTGCAGATCAATGGCCAGAGAAAATACGGTGGTCCTCCACCAGGTACTGTACGTAGAAAACTCAACGTATGAAAAATACATGCAGTCTTGCTCAGTGTTGCCAACTTTAGTGTGTAGTTGGGTTGCTGGCATCCTATCTTGTGAAGTGGCTTCCTGTTGTCACTGATGGCAACGAACTGCTGGGATATCTTAGCAAGAACAGATGTTTCTTTTATGTGTGTAGAGCAAAATCCAGTGATAAATCACATACCTCCCTCCCATACGGGTGCTTGTTAAAAAAGCCAAGAAGGCAAAATCTTACTCCCTACCTTCTCTGTCTCACCACTTTTTCTAGCCAGAGATTTACTTTCTCTCTTATTTGCTCACAGTTATACCTAGGAATGTATGTTGAATAGTTTTGCAATTAATAGGGCATTTATTTCATGAACACTGTCTTCTACCTTCGTATTACTTTTCATCTTCAGACTCTGTCATTAGCAGATGAAAGCCATCAGTTACTTAGTCTGTTCTCTTCTGAATCAAGCTTTACCCCCAATCACAGGGAGGGGGGGAAGCAGAACACAGAGAAACTTATTTGTACATGCAGTTAAATAAATGCATTTTTTAAAGTTAGACTGTCTTAATTTATAATTCTACGTGTTCAGATATCTGTTAGTACAGGGGTCCCCAAACTAAGGCCCGGGGGCCGGATGCGGCCCTCCAAGGTCATTTACCTGGCCCCTGCCCTCAGTTTTATAATATAATATTTTTATATCAGTTTTAATAATATAATATTGTATAATATTGATAGAAATATTATAATGTAATACAATGTAATAATAATAATAATACCATATAATAATATTAATTATATATTATATATTACATGTAATATTACTAATATTACAATATAGTGGTATAATTCAATATAATAATATATAATGCTAATATTGTTCTATGCTAATAATATAATATATTTTATCTATATATATAAAAGAGTGATGGCATCACGGCAGCGGACAAAACAACAAAAGTAAACACCCCACAACCTCGAAAATTGGCATCACAACCCCTCATCTATGCCTCTAGGTTGATACAACAAAAAGAAAAGAAAAATAAAGTCCTAATTAGGGGAAGAGGAATAATTGTTTTTATCCAATTGCTGCCAGTTAGAAGGCTAAGCTCCGCTCACTTGGTCTCCTAGCAACCCACTCAGCCCAGGGGACCCTTTACCTTAACTACCACCAATTCTTCAATACTTTATTTCCCATACCACCATACTTCGCCACAGCAACGCGTGGCCGGGCACAGCTAATATAGATATAAATTGTAAGCCGCTCTGAGTCCCCTTCGGGGTGAGAAGGACAGGATATAAATGTAGTAAATAAATAAATAATAAATAAATTTTTGACTTAGGCTCTCCCAAAATCTGAAATGACTTGAAGGCACACAATAACAATAATCCTAATTAACTTGACTATCTTGTTGGCCAGAAGCAGGTCCACACTTCCCATTGAAATCCTGATCAGTTTGAGTTGGTTAAAATTGTTTTTATTTTTTATTTTTAAATATTGTATTTTTCTTTCGTTGTTTTGTTGTTGTTGTTGTATTTGTACTACAAATAAGACATATGCAGTGTGCATAGGAATTTGTTCATTTTTTTTTCTTCAAATGATCATTCGGCCCCTCAACAGTCTGAAGGATTGTGGACCGGCCCTCTGCTTTAAAAGTTTGAGGACCCCTGTGTTAGTACATACGTGGGAGACTTGAAACATTAATTGTGCAGGTGCAGTTACAAAAAGGTATGTTTGAATTTCCTTGGCTTAGGTTAAAAAAAATCTAATCAGGGTGAGGGCAGCCTCTGAGAAGTGGCCCAAAAAGACAAAATTAGGAAGAGGGATGAGGATTCCCCACTAAAGGCTTTTAACATTTTTAGAAACAATTTTTTTATGTGTTGTTGTTTTTCATGACAGGAATTGCTGGGTTGCTGTGTTTTCCAGGCTATATGGTCATATTCCGGAAGCATTCTCTCATGACATTTCACCCATATCTATGGCAGGCATCCTTGGAGATTGTGAAGTTGTGTTTCTGGACATATCCGTGCAGCCCAGAAAACTCACTGCAACCTAATGTTTTTTTAATGGGAGAAGAGCATGGTGGGCAACTCCCAAGCCCATTTTTTAAAAAATGATTCTATATTTGTCTTATTTTTAGTCACCGATTAAACATAAGAGCTGGATTTCACTGAACTGAGCTGAAGGAAAGTGTCCAGTGATAGATGTATGGGGCTTTCCTATACAGTGCTGGAAGAAGAAAAATATGGCCTACTGAAGAAGCTTCTGTTGCCAAATGACAACTCCCATGGGTTGAATGTTTCCCATTGTAGGCTGTCTTTTACTTTAATGAGCTGACAACAGGCTGTCAGTGACTCTTATTCTCTCCGCAGGTTGGTTTGGCCGTCCCACGCCATCTGGTACAGAAGTTTTCATAGGGAAGATCCCACAAGATATATATGAGGATAAACTAATTCCTCTTTTCCAAAGTGTGGGAGAGCTCTATGAATTCCGCCTCATGATGACATTCAGTGGGCTTAACCGGGGCTTTGCCTATGCCATGTATATAGACCGGGACGGTGCTCAGAAGGCTATCAGGTTGCTCAATAAATACGAAATCCAGAAGGGCCACCAGATACTTGTTTCCAGAAGCACCAACAAGTGTGAGCTCTGCATTGATGGCCTGGCCCCATCGGTGAAAGAAGACCAGCTTCTACCGATGCTACAGGAGCTTACCACAGGAGTCATAAGCATCACTATACACCCAAGCCCTTTCAAGAAGCAACGGCAGCTTGCAGTGGTGAAATACATCTCCCATCAGGCTGCTGCAATAGCCAAGAAAGCTCTTGTAGAAGGTTTGTCTAATCTTATGCTTTAAGACAGTGTTTCTTGAACTTTTTTCCACTCGAAACCCCTTTCTGCTTGAGAAAGTTTTACATGACCCCAAGTATGTAAAATAAGTATAAAATCAAACCTTATTCAACATTTGTAAGGCTTGCTAAACAGGTTAATTTTGGTGGAGTAGAGCTGAAGTGTTTTCTGAAGAGTCCACCCTGTACATTGTTGCTAAAAAGCTATTTTTACTGTTGCCAATTTTTGAGATCCCAACATTGAACTAAGGAGACTTCATATGAGGTCAGGACCCATAATTTAAGACAAAGTGCTCCAAGGGATAAAAGGATTGTGCATTGGATGCTGCTGATAACAGTTGCTCCTCCAGATGTTGGACTGCACATCTATCACTATTGGCTGTGTGGGTTAGAGCTTACAGAAGTTGATACTCAGGAAGCCATGTGTTGCCAAATCTTATATTGGAGTGTTACATAGTGTGGGACATTAATTTTTGTTTTGAGTTAATAGCCCTTGTTTTGCTTTGACATATGAGCAGCATTTTGAGCTAAGGCCTAGTGCAAAGGAGTGCTAATGCAAGAATACAGGGCTTTAAGGCTTCAAGGGAGCAGCCTCCATGCCTTGTGCTCTTGTCCGCTTTACTCTTGTTTGCTTTGAGGAATTTGGGGTTAGTTAATTTAGTGTGGTTTTTATTTCTGGTATGTTTGGTTTCATGAAGAGGGAGGGAGGGAGGCTGGAAGAGGTACAGTATGAAGAAAATGATGCTTCTTTGCCACAACTTTGTGCTTCTACCATTTTAAAGTTTATTTTCCTTTTTATTCTTCCATCGTTCCATGTGAACACATTATTTGATATTTAAATAGTACATTTTCATATTTAAAAACATGTAACAGAAAAGGGTGGGGACAGGTTTCGGGCCCCCAAAATGGATTAATAACATTTCAGTGGGAAAATTCACTTTGAAATCAGAGCATTTTGAATTAAGAGCTTGGTCATGGAATTAATTAAACTCTTAACTGAAGGTATCACTGTATTAATGTAACTCAGTTACTGTTGCTGAAAAATTCAGTGGCAGTATTGGCCATCCAGGAAACGTAAACTGTATGCTTGTTACAATATGAGGTATACATGTAAAGACAGCTTAAGCTTTGTGACCTTCTCTTGGAGGATATATCTTTGAATAAGTTGTAAGATATAATGGCAATTGTTTCCCTCATATGCAGGTACTTTGTGTCTGTGTGGAGATCAAATTGAAGTAGACTGGTTGACTCCCAATATAAAAAACGAACTGCAGGTTTCCTCTGGCCAGGCTATCCCGCAGATCATGCCAACCCGCTATACTTGCAGAGATGTTCTTATCCAAGACCCTCCTGAGCCTGTGAACTGTCATGAGTTACCCACATTGGGTAGTATGTTGGATTATCTAAACTCACTATGTGAGAAAAAGCAGTTGGGGTATCCTGAATTCTTTACAAAATGTGTGCAAAAGAACCCTGAAGGCTGGCTCCAGGTCTGGTACCATGTAGCCATACCCAGGTGCACATTTCCCTTCAATGGCTTTGTCTGGATCAAGCCAGATGACTCTGGTCTGGAAAATGATGAAAAGGTCAAGAATGTTGTGGCATTACAGATACTCAGTGCCCTGGGTAAGTGTCTTATTCACACCTTCATATTAGAGGGAGGAAATGTTTTGTATTATATAAAGCCAAGTATTTAGATAATACTGCAGAGCAAGAACCACTGTTCTGAGTTTATTTTAGTGGGAGGAGCATTATATTGTAACAAAACTAATAGAAATCTGAGTTGCTGTGAGTCTTCCAGGCTGTATGGCCATGTTCCAGAAGCATTGTCTCCTGACGTTTCACCCACATCTATGGCAGGCATCCTCAGAGGTTGTGAAATCTGTTGGAAACCAGGCAAGTGGGTTTATATGTCTCTGGAAGGTCCAGGGTGGGGGAAAGAACTCCTGTCTGTTGGAGGCTAGTGTGAATGTTTCAATTAATCATCTTGATTAGCATTGAAAAGCCTTGCAGTTTCAAAGCCTGTTTGACACCTGCCTGGTGGTGTGTGAGCTGGCCTAAGTGTTTCATGTCTGGCATCTCCATTTTCAGAAACATCAGGAGAGAATGCTTCTGGAACATGACCATACAGCCCGGGAAACTCACAGCAACCCAGTGATTCCAGCCAAGAAAGCCTTCAACAACACACTAATAGAAATCTGTTACAGGCCAAAACAGACCTGTTTTGGAAGCGTATTCGCTTCTGTTAATAGTGTGAAAAGAGTACAGAGATGAAATATTGAAAGCAACAGCACCATACAGACTTAAAGAGCGGTTTACAGGAGGAAATGATCTCTTTCCAGTATACCCTCCTGTGGTGCATCCAATGGTGGTGTGAATCTGATTTCTCAGGTACATTTGATTTTTATATGTGTTTCTAGAGACCGCAGGGGCAGGATAATTAAAGAATGATAACAAAACAGTTTGATTTTATAGAGTTAAACCATGCAGCATACACCTTTAGGCTTGTAAACACACATCAGTCAAGCAATACTTACCAAGAAAGTAATTACTGGGGAGGTCCACCTGTACATCTAAAAAACCCTGATACCAACCTAACACAAGTGCTTTTTCCTTATAGTGCTGGTATATGCTTTAAATGAAAGCTTTAAATGAAAGCATATACCTGTGTGAGTATATGCTATTGTGAGTGGCAGTGACAGTCTTGTTTTCCACTCTACTTAACTGCTTGCTATAAAAAATTTATTGCATTCCTCTTGAAAGTATCTTGAGTGTTTGTCAATGTGCCCTCAACTTGAAGATAATGAAAAGAATGTTAAAAGCTGAGGATGTCAGGTTTTCATGCTCCTTCAGGTTAATAAATAGCAGGAAAGCTAAAAATGAAGGAATTGGGTGAAGAGATGGGCAAGTAAATATCCCTAGCCTTTCATATGAATTGTGTGACTCACTAGTGTAAGAATTAGACACACATACCTTGCAGAGTTGACTGTTGCTTGAAAAGGAGAGAGTCAGGTAAAAATTCATGGGTTCACCGTGGATTGGCAGGTAACTTCAAGGTATGGATACACTGTTACAGGTTGAGGAGTTGGAGCTAACTTGTCTTTATTTTGTTTATCAAATTGGCTGGTTTTTTTCCAAAAGGAAGTGACCCAGAGAACTACTTCTGTGTTGCTTCCTTTTGGGGGGAAAGGGCTCTTCCTTGAGCCTAAAATGTTCCCTTATACTTTTAGGGAATGTCTCTTGAGGTCCACAAGCATGCTGCTATAAACAGTGCATCAGAAGCAACTTCGTTTTGCTTGTGGGTGGAGCTTAGAAATATATAATCTTCAGAAATGTGGAAGTCATGGGGGAAATGGATCTCCCCCCCCCCCCCAAAGAGATTAAACATTTTGGAAAAGTGAAATAGTTACATATTATAAACTATTGCGGCTTGAACAACATAAAATGCCTGCCATACTGGTTTAACTTTAAAACATCAGGGTTTTCGTTTACACAAGAAATGTATAAATATGCTATATATTAAATACATGCAAACTCCTGTATCCTGTGTTACCTACTTGTACGTATTTTTTGCAGTCTGATACGTTGGAAAAGAATGGAAGCAGAAAACACAAATATTGGTTTAAAATAAAATGCATCATTTAGGTAACTACTGTCTAGATCCAGGGAAGTCATGCTACTCCTCTATTCTACCTTGGTCAGACCACACCTGGAATCACACTGTGTCCAATTCTGGGCACCGCAATTGAAGGGAGATGTTGACAAGCTGGAAAGCGTCCAGAGGAGGGTAACAGGTGCGGCTGGCGGGGACAAGAGACAGGGCCTTCTCAGTGGTGGCTCCTTGGCTGTGGACATCCGGCAGGCTCCATCCCTTTTGAGTTTTAGAAAGAAAGTGAAGACCTGGCTATGCGAGCGAGTGTTCAAAGAATAAGTTTTGTTGGCTTCGACTCGGTCTCGACTAAGGATTATGTACAAGGTTCTGTGGGTGAATGGCTCAAGTATTTTGTATTGTTTTAAATCTGTTTTTAACTACAGTAGAGTCTCAGTTAGCCAAGCCTCGCTTATCCAAGCCTCTGGATAAACCAAGCCATTTTTGTTGTCAATGTTTTCAATATATCGTGATATTTTGGTGCTAAATTCGTAAATACAGTAATTACAACATAACATTACTGCGTATTGAACTACTTTTTCTGCCAAATTTGTTGTATAACATGAAGTTTTGGTGCTTAATTGGTAAAATCATAACCCAATTTGATGTTTAATAGGCTTTTCCTTAATCTCTCCTTATTATCCAAGATATTCGCTTATCCAAGCTTCTGCCGGCCCGTTTAGCTTGAATAAGTGAGACTCTACTGTACTTATGTTTTATTCTTTTGTATTGTGTATTGGCATTGAATTCTGCCAGTTTTGTAAGCCGCCCTGAGTCCCTTCGGGTGAGAAGGGCAGGATAGAAATGATGGAAATCAATAAATAAAGGATCAAGGGTCAGGAGAACAAGCCCTATGAGGAACGGCTTAAAAAGCTGAGCATGTTTAGCCTGCAGAAGAGAAGGCTGAGAGGAGACATGATAGCCATGTATAAATATGTGAGGGGATAGGGAGGACGGAGAAAACTTGTTTTCTGCTGCCGTGAAGGCTAGGACGTGGAACAATTGCTTCAAACTACAGGAAAGGAGATTCCACCTGAACATTAGGAAGAACTTCCTAACTGTGAGAGCTGTTCAGCACTGGAACTCTGCCCTGGAGCGTGGTTGAGGTTCCTTCTTTGGAGGCTTTTAAGCAAAGGCTGGATGGCTATCTGTCAGGGGTGTTTTGATTTTGTCATCTTCTGCTTCTTGGCAGGGGGTTGGACTGGATGGCCCGGGAGGTCTCTTCCATCTCTATGATTCTATTAAGGAAAAGATTAGCAGCATAGTTCTATGTGTTGTTGAAGGTTTTCATGGCCAGAATCACTGGGTTGTTGTGAGTTTTCCGGGTTGTATGGCCATGTTTCAGAAGCATTCTCTCCTGATGTTTCACCTATACCTATGGCAGGCATCCTCAGAGGTTGTGAGGTATATAAGCAAGGGATTTGTATGCATCTATGGAAGGTCCATGGTGGGAGAAAGAACTCTTGTATGTTGGATGCCAGTGTGAATGTCATAATTAAACACCTTGACAAGCAATAATTGCCTCGCCAGCTTCAAGACGTGGCTTCCTCTTGCCTGGGGGGATCCTTTGTTGGGAGGTATTAGCTGGCCCTGATTGATTCATGTCTGGAATTCCTGTTTTCAGAGTGGTGTTCTTTATTTACTGTTCTGATTTTAGATTTTATAGCTATCATTTCCACTCATTCAGAATACTGCTGTGCCCACATGGTTCTGGAAGCATATAGGGGAAAGAAACTGTTTCTGCAAGCCAAGTATATGCACATGTTAATTTTTTTGAAGTAGCAGTGGACTTGGCAGGTGCTGTGAGAAATGCCTATATAACAAAGCACATAGATGTCATGTTGGGAACTCCTGGTTCAGATATTGACTTTTTGCGTGATGGAGGGGAATTGTATCTACCTCCCATGTGGAAGTAATTCAGCTTCTGCTCAGGTATTCATGCAGATTATTATATGTTAGACATCTTTGGAAAGACTTACTCATTGTCAAGAGTTGTTCAGATTTCTTTTTCTTTTTCCAACAGGGTGCCCAGTGGTGTAACTGGCGTGTGGCAGAAGAATGATTCCTGCATGTGCGGACAGTTGTGTGTCCTGCTTTTTCTCTTTTAAGTTGCTCTGTGGGCACACTCGTTTGAATACTGGGTGCCTGACCTCATTTGTTTTTGTTGAACATTGCTTCCTGTTAAGTTCTTTTAAATTGCTTGGTTGAGTTCATTATTTAAGCAGCCCCTGAGTTTTGGAAGGAAAGTATGCACATTTTGCTTTCTTAATAGATCTTATGGACGTAGTACAAGATTACATACATAATGTACAAATACTATGTATGCATGCGGAGGCCTGCACTAGAAGCTAAATTACAAATAAGTGGTAACTTATTTGCTTCTTATTGCCTGGTAAGTGCACAGGAGTACAACCTGGTGTATTGTACACAGGTGTAAGAGAAGCTTAAACATTCTTGGCTCAATTGAGTTTTCCCTTAATTTCTCCATCTGGGTCATAGACTGAAAGGGGAAAAAAAACCACATGTCTCTACTTCCCTTGCTAATGTACAGTGATCCTAAACCAGAGCCCAACCAATGCATTTGCCAAGATGTGAAAGGCGTTCTCACATGGGGTATTCAGTATAACGTTTGGTTCAACCATGAGATGCCAGCTATAGTCCAGTTTCAAGAGTAAGAGCTGTTTGTTTTCCTTTATGTTAAAATATTCTGACTTTTGTTTGAAATGTATCTTTTTCTGTTTGTTCATTTGTTTTGTTTGAAAGCTTGCATGATTTGCCATATAATAGCTAGACTGCTCTGGGAAGAGATGCATGAAACTTACTGGGAACAACATAAACCAGATACTAGTGGCTTCTTCTTCTTTAGGGGGAGGGAAAGATGTTTGTACTGAGTATATCTTCCTGTGTTAGAAGCCAGCTCTTCAAGCTAGACTGAAATGTACAGAATAGCATGGCTTTGTCTCTTATAAGCCCAGCATATCTCCTGCATTGACCAAGTGACTTTTTAAACACCGGAATCCTGTTTGCAATGAATGAATGTGTGTGACTGAGGACTTCAGAGCAAAGGATCTGTTGGATGCCTCAAGATTTTGCACTTTAAGAATGGTTAAAAATTATGGAAAAATATGTAACATAGTTATTGGTAGTTTAATATTAAAATAGTTTTGAAGTATTAAGTTTTCTTTGTTTTTCTGAAGTATGAAGAACTGCTACTTTAAGTGTCCTCAAACTAACTCCAGATCCAGCCCACCAAGGTTTCTTCCCTGGTCCCTGCATGCCCCACCCCTGCCATGTCACACAGGTACCCCCCCCCCCCCAATCGTGGAGGGAGAAAGGAAGGAAGATAAGAGAGAAAAGGAAGGGAGAGGTTGAGAAAGGAAGGAAAGAAGGGAAAAGGGGGGAAGGAGGGGAGGGGGAAAAGAATGAAGTAGCTGGGAAACGGAAGGGAAAAAACTGAGCAAGAAATATAGGTTGGAAACAAAGGGGGAAGGAACTGGTGTCATGGTTGAGCTTCAAACTTACATCTGAACCCACTGGAAGACAAACGAAAATCCTATTTGAATAAATCCTGACCAGAAAACTCTTGTGATAGGGTTGCTTTAAGCCTGGCCTAAAACTGAAACAACTTGAAGGCACACAACAATCCTAATTAACTGGAATTCCAGACATGAATCAATTAGGGCCAGCTAACACCTCCCAACAAAGGTTTCCCCCAGGCAGGAAGCAGCCAGACTTTGAAGCTGCAAGGCCATTCATGTTCATGAACATGTCCAATTGCAACATTCATACTTTCCTCAAACAGACAAAGAGTTTTTCTCCCACCCTGGGCATTCGAGAGATATAAAGCTCACTTGCCTAGTTTCCAACAGACCTCACAACGTTTGAGGATGTCTGCCATTGATGCAGGCGAAATGTCAGGAAAGATTGCTTCTGGTACATGGCCATACAGCCTGGAAAACTCTCAGCAATCCAGTAATTCCAGCCATGAAAGCCTTTGACAACATCTAATTTATAGTTTGTATAGAAACCTTTGCATTAGCTAAAATGTAGATCTACACAGCCTCCTTGACACGATGAGTCTCCTATGTAGAAGTGACATCTTAAGTAATTGCTGTATTCTGCTGTCTAGGAAAAAAGAAAAAAAATCTGAATTGAGAAAATAAGCATTGCCTCCCTGTAGAAACCCTGTACTAATGTTCTGCTGCACTGCAAAGAACCACGATAATCAGTTCTTAATGTAGCCAGATTTTAGTGATTATTTCAGATTTTCAATGACACATAATATAGATTGAAGCCACAGCAAAATGAAACTTTTATAAATTCAATATTTTATTAAATTACAGATTTCCAGCATCAATAATTCATCTTCAGGTAAAAGCAGAGGTGGCAACACCTAGAAGTATTGCCAGTAATTCTTCGTTTATGTATATTGTGTTATCTAACGACAGTAGTGATATTTTTTATTGTAACATAAGACAGGCCTGCCTGCTCTTCCATTAGTCAAAGAGTATTGGCTTAAGAATTTTCTAAGCAGAAATGCTCTCTTAATAGTTTCATGCAAGTAGAAGCAACTAATCAGTTTGATGTTAGCTGCATGATACCTGTATTCAAAATTATTTTAAACAAGTTTGTTTAGAATAATTACTGGTATTTTGTGAAGATATGTAGCTTCAAAACAGAAGCTTTCCTATTCACTGCTGTTGGCTCCTATGTACTATATCTCTTCAGTCTGAAGATGCACTTTTCCTAGATAAACATCTCTAAAAATGGGGTTTGCCTTACAACTGCAGGCATACCTTATGTACGTGTGTGTGTGTGTGGTGGCAGTACTGAAAAAGGGCTGTCTTACAATCAGTGATGTCTTACAATTGAAGAAATACAGGTGGTATAAACCTCAATTTAGAAAATACACAATGAATGAGATCTAGGTTGAGCTGAAAACTGCTTGCTTGTGTGGGTTTCATAAGCTGTAATAGTGTATCAGCAATATTTCCCTTAGCAAATAATGAGAGTGTTTAAGGAAGTCAATTAGATAAATTTTGTATCTTGAATATTATGTTTAGCGTTCTACCTCAAAATTGTTATGAGAACATGGGAGCACATAGGTTTGATGATGCACAGCATGCTCATTCTAGGATGTCTGACCAGATCTGTTTTCCAAGAAAGGCAAACTTTTTTCCAGATATATCTAAAAATTGCTTAACTCCATGCAACAGGTGCCCTTCATATAACCAGTTTTTTTCAATTATCTGCACAACCTGTGACCCTACAGGTGTTTGGGATTCTAGCTCCCAGAAACCCTAGCCAGCTTGTCCAATGATCAGGAATTCTAGGAACTGAAGTCCAAAACACCTAGAGGGCCACAGAGTGTGCAGACCTGACCTGACCTTCACCCTTGACAGATCTACAATCCAGTGCAATCTTCATTAGGCCAAAAGATAGCCTCAAATATTATCCTGAATTCACAGTACAGAAAGGCATGTCTGTGAAACCATGACTATTTCTGCCCAGATTCCTTCAGGGGAATATACTCACAAATATACTCTATATAATTTAGTCACTGTCACTCTCAGTGGCCACACTGTCATCTTCTTGGACTGCAGGCACCTCCCTCAAATCCGCAAAGAAGTCCTCCCCACTACCAAACGCTTTGCTACTCAATGCTTTTAGCTGGCCGCTTTTCTTCTTCTTTCTGTAGTCGTCAACAATCACTGAACGAAGTGAAGAGATGTCCCAAAACTTGACCTTCTGATCATGGCCACAGCTTGCAAGAAATGGGCCCGTGTGACATTGGGCCAGTTGCTCAATAGGCTCCCCTACATGCTGACCGATGCTGCCTATGACCCGGTTGGGCAAGATGTTTACTGCCCTGCAACAAAGGGGGGGGGGGGGATATCAGATCAACAAGAAGCCAGTTTTTTTCCCCATTTCTGTAAGCCATTCTGCTGCAGAATGTTCAAGTTCCAAGGTTAAGGAAGGAATCCCAGCTAGGTTTCTCAAATTTATTTTAGCTACTTAGACACACACATGCAAAATGACTCATTTTTTCTAAATGTTACCTGTGTTATTCTACTTTGCTTGACAGTGCAATATAGAGAGAAGGCCTTATATGCCATGAAATATATCCCCTTCTATTAAACTGTTAATGTATTAATTCTGTGTAAAATCATAATTAAGATAAGAATGGAGCCAAAAACTTATCTCAAAATGAGGAATAATGCGCTACCATCATAAAGTCCATTCACCTGTTTTGTATTTCCTCCACCACATTTATAGTTAAGTGGGTCAGTTACTAATTCTTGGTGCTCTTAGGCAATTAGTCCAAGCAATGAGGCACCACTTTCCTTAGAGCAGGGGTTCTCAAACTTATTCAGCTATGGAGCCCCAAGAAATGTGTATACAGTATATTATATATAATCTATCAGGCCCGGGCAAACTTTTTGACACATTGTGCTGTAAACTTTGGCAGACAGGCTGGGCCAGTGGCAATTGGATGGAGAGTGTTTGTGTGAACTAATAGGAGGAAAAAATGAACAAATTCCTATGTGCACTGCACATATCTTCTTTGAAGTGCAAAGAAGAAAAAGGAAAGAAATAACAATACAATACTTAAAATGAAGGAACAATTTTAACTAACATAAGCTTAACAGTATTTCAGTGGAAAACCCAAGGGCTCTGCACTTCCCTTCTTCTGCCATGCAGGAAAACCACAATCAAAGCATCTCCTGAGTGGTGACAGAGAAATAATTTAACGTTTTGGAAGCAAGCAAGGTGAGGGGGAAAGGACCTGGGTGGTGAGGAAGCCGATGAAAAAAGCCTTTTACCGGCAAGAGAAGCAAGGGAAAAGTTTTTGGCAGTGAGGGGGCCAAGGGAAAAAGGCTTTTGGTGGCAAAAAGATGAGGACAGCCAAGGTGGCGAGCAAGGGGGAGAAGCAGGAAAGAGGAAAACCTGGAGGAGGGAAGTGGTTTGTAGAACCCCTCAGTATGCTTTGCAGAGCCCAAGGGCTCCTCAGAGCACACTTTGAGAACTGCTGCCTTAGAGAATAGCTTCTGTAATTCTATTCAATCACCAATCTCGATATATTTGTCTCTTGCCATCCCCTACCAAGCGTTCTTACTACACCATTCCCAACTGGACACTGGAGCAGGACCTCTGCTTGGCTGCCTAATGTTAAATCAGACCTGTCTCTTGGCAGGACACCCAATGTGCTCTTCTCACCTGATGACTCCGTCCGTGGAGCCTGTGCACACAATGTTCTCTGTTACGGGAACCATGCAGTCGATCGATTCCGCCTTCAATGCAAAACGATCGCTGGTTGCACCAAAGCCGTCCCAATTGAAAAGGTAAATGGTCCCTTCACTAGAGCCACAGGCCACTTTCTTCCCCCTCTGACCAAGAGGAAACAAAATAGAGCTTAAATGGAAGAAAGCACCACATAACTAGAAACAGCTGGCTGCCACATGTCTTTTCTCTGAATACTTAGCAAGAAAATAATGAGGTTTACACCACTGTGACAAACCTTCATGCACATGGGCTCCTCTCTTTCACTGAGAATCAGTACTGACCTTCATCAGAGAGATGGCTGTTAGTTCACCATTCTGGGGCTCAGAAAGTAGCTCAAAGCGCCTTCTCTTAATGTTGAAGACTCCCATGGTCCCATCTCCACTGCAAGAAAGAGAAACGTACACAATGCTTACATGTATATATTTGTAGGATAGTTATTTCTCAGATCCCCACTTACAGTAGAATAAAAGCAGTATAATTGTATCCAGCTGAAAACGGTTTCTAGGCAGATATTTCTCTTTTATGTCCAGGAGAGGAATAACAACAGCAATTTGTGCCAAGGGCTCTTGCCACGAAGAAAAAAACACTAGGTTGTTGCAGAAGCTCTTGACTTTCAACTACAGAACCATAGAAAATTTTTTTAGTGATCAAAGCTTATTCCCCCGTCTGCTTAATAGACAAGTACAGAGATACCTGGTGGTGAGCAGCAGTTTCTTGTTTCCATCCACAGCCATGCCACTGATGTATTCCTCATGCTCCTTTGCTTCCATGATGGAGGTGCCTTTACGCAGGTCCCACACCTTCAGCTCCCCACTGTCATCTCCCGTAGCAAACAAGTTTTCATCTATCACCAACAGACTGTTCAAAGCAGAGCTGTGGAAATCCCAAAGATTTAACAATATAACCAAGGTATTACAGGATAACCTAGCCCCACTCAGAACTATGGCCTTCAGTAAAGTAACAATACTGAAGCCCTATATATATGTACTATGAACAAAATTGTCCTGAACCAGAAACATAGATTCTTACTGAATAAATTATCTCAGCATCTCCACATACATTTGTCGCTTCTTTTTCCAGTGCTTTTATTATCACTACATTCTTCAAAATGATGGTGCTACATACCAATTGTACTTTCTGCATTTTCCAGCATTATGATGGATGTTGGCCATACCCCAGAACATTTTACTTTGTATGCCCACTAATCAGGACTTAAAGAAAGTAGCAACTGTGACGGGAGGTTTAAGCCTGCTATTTACAGACTTGATTTCAACTGTGCTTTAGATCTTTGTTGCAAACAAAAGAAGCGAACTATAAACTGGCCAACACATATTTTGCTGCCTCAAATGCTAGCCCTGTTTCTGGGTATGTTTGATCTGCTGATTCCTAAAATGACACCAGTTTTCCCTCCATCAGCTCTAGAGATATGGAACAGTTATATGGTATCTAGTACTAGTCATATACTTGCCCATAGAAAACCATGATAACCATATCTAAGCAACTAGAGCAGATGCAGTCTATCCAATGCAATTTTCTGAATCAGTGCCCTAAATAACCCCAGGTACAGGCCTAAAAACCAAAACACGAAGAAAGTTCCCGAGATAACTTTCCTATTTTAATACCAGGCAGTATAAATATTCCACAATAGTTGAACCCTTAATAAAAATTATGCTAGATAACTGGGGAGGGGATTAGACTTAAAACATTAGAAAGAAAATAATTAAAACCATATCACATTTGAGACAGATTGAAAATTTATAAATTTCATATTCATTTGCTTAACTAAAGCCTGACTTATTTATGAACTTAAATTCTGCCTTACAGTATTCTAATTTCAATGTTCAACAATATTAAGTAGCTGCAAGGACATCTGTTCTTAAAATACCAATATGATTGTTACAATATGATGGTGTGAACTAAAGTTCTCAGTTGTCTGGAAGAAAATAACAGCTACCAGAATGAATCAGAATATGCTGTCTTTCTGGTCCTAAGAAAAAGATACCTATTTAGGATTCAAAAATATTTCTCAGTGGGAATGGTAATACTTATGTCATCAGACATTATTAGAGACTTACTTATGTGCTTTGGAGAAGCGTGTGACAAGACGACCCTCCTCAACATTCAGGATATGAATGGATTTATCCTTGGATGCCGTGTAGAGCTCTAGAGGGCATAGGGAAAATGACATAGGCCACTGTATTGGAAATAACTGCACCCAGTCTCTGGGCACATATCCTTTTGGACCAATCATAACCTTACTGAAAAGGAAAAATGATGTCATATCCATTTAGCAAATGTGAATCTCAATGAACATCTCTGAACTGCCAAGGACAAAGACATGCCACTAAAATATATTTGGCTAATAGAGTTTTAAAGATGTTTCTTTGAAGTTGAAATTGCAGTTGCCCAAAAGATATACATTCCCTTGAAACCTCTTAGTTAAAATATGCACTCAGAAATTAAAAAACAAAGTCTTACTTGAAAAATAACATACAGTATCTTGTTTACTCAGAAACATCTTGTATTAGTTCACCATACAGGCACATTTCTTATTAAACTTCAGTTATAGATAGGATGTAGTTCTCTCTGTGTTGAGTACACAGGGTATAATTCTTAATCAATAGTCCATAGTCTTTAGGTATAATTGTACTCATTGAAGTCCTAAAATAATATGTCTCTATCGAAGTCCAATCAGCAACATGCATCCACCTCCACTGAGGTGAAAAGCAGACAGAATAAAAAATGGAGTCCTGAGTATAAACATACTAATTACAATCACATGTCTATAACCTCTCCCACACCAAAGAGGTACAGTCAAACTGACAAATCAACATACACATAGAATACAGATTAGAAAATATATACATTAACAAATAAATATTGAAAGGCTTGGGAGGTTGCTATTTCCAACACGCCATATAGGGCTAAAATTCTACATTTACTTGGAACTATGAAAAGAAACTGAGTCCAGCATCAATAAATGAAAATACCATTCCAGATATGTTTTTAAAACAATGCTAAAATACACTTCATCCATCCATGGCCCTAAACTATGCCTACTCATGCTGATTTTGGAATGTTTTAAAAACAGGATGCAATTTATGGCACATTTATGAGCAAGTGTTACAGTCTGAATGCTGCTTAGATTTGCATTTTGCAAAATGTAATCCTGAGTTGCTCAAAACAAGGGCATTGTTTTACATAGCAATTACTGTTGCTTCATATTTTTTGTTATTTAAAGAGTCAAATGTTAGTGTGCTGAATTAATGTGCGACAAATGTTGCAGTGCTTTAAAAAGTAACATTATTTTGCAAAATCAGCTTCAGTGTGCTGTTGTAACCTCAAAAAACAGAACGTGGCAGGTTGAGTTATCATTTGTAACATGACTCAGAAATAAATGCTATTGTGTTAAATGGGAATTGCTTTCCAAAAATAATGAGTTCCAGTTTTAGAATTTCTTCTCCAGGAAGATGAACAGAAACAACTAGTCTTGAACAGAAACAACTAGTCATGACTTTGTACAAGCATAAAACAAGCCCTGCGGGGAGAATCACTTACTGTGTCCATCATGGGAAAAGGACACTTCCCGACAGGATTTCAAGTGATGTCCTGAAGACCAAAGCTCCTTGTTCCCACCTTCGAAACAGGAGTATGAATACCTAAAAGATTTTAAAAACAGGGAAGTTGTCGTATATCTAGAGTTAAAAGTTGTTTTGGCAAAGAAAAAAGGAACAGGGTTAGTGAAGCATGGGCATAGTTGGGAAAACATTTCAGTTTGAGGTACGGCACATCAAGATACTTATCCGTATCTGCCCCAAATTCTGTTTATAAATCTGTTGGCTGCTGTCACACTTATCTGGTCACATTCCAGGAGCTATGATACCCTGAACAGTAGAAGTACCTTGGGTTAGATTTATTTATCATATCAGAAATGAACTGAGAGTACAGTTGTAATGTTAAAAACTTGGCATTATACTAAATGTCCTTTGACCAGAAGCTGGCCACTTTGAGTGCCTCTGGTATTGCTATATGAAGGTCCTCCATCATGCATGTGACAGGGCTCAGGATGCATTGTAATAGGTGGTGTGTGGTTTGCTCTTCCCCACGCTTGCATGTTGTGGACTCCACTTTGTAGCCCCATTTCTTAAGGTTGGCTCTGCATCTCATGGTGCCAGAGCACAGTCTGTTCAGCTCATTCCAAGTCGTCCAGTCTTCTGTGGGCCCAGGAAGGAGTCTCTCATTTGGTATCAGCCATGGATTGAGATTCCGGGTTTTAGCCTGCCACTTTTGGACTCTCGCTTGCTGAGGCGTTCCTACAAGTATCTCGGCAGATCTTAGAAAACTATTTCTTGACTTAAGGCATTGGCGTGCTGGCCAATATCCGAACAGGGGATGGATGCCACAATGGTGCCCCTTTTGTAAAATGGCTAATTCATTGTTTTGGTACTTTGTGAGGTTTTTTATGGGGTGAGGTATTTTCAAGCTATGGATGGTTGAATCTGTGAATATAGACCAACTATACACCCAGTTGCATTAATGCGAACCTGGCAGGTCACATATATAAATTGTACTGATTCAATGTGTGTCCTACAGAACCTTTTGGAGGCCATAGCAAAGCTTGGGTGAACAGGAAAGCAAAGCACACACACACTTCTTACACCCAGGAATCCAGATCAGGATGATGGGAGGAGATGCTAGGTTAAAGCTGCCTCCTTCCCCTTGTAATCGTGGTCAAGATCACTGTTTCCCCATTAACAGGAACAGACCAACAGTGATCTTGATGTGGATTACAGCAGAAGGAACCAAGGGAGGTTGAAAACTGATCTACCACGACTGCAAGGACCAAGAGTGTTCTTGTTTGTGTATTATATTGTTTTGTTTCATTGTGCTGCAGAATTAAATGTCCCCTTTAGTCAGCAACAGAGATCAAAGGAAACAGAAGATGCACTACAAAAAGACCATTTATTTCTGAACTATTGATCAATTCAACTGTAAATACACAGATTCTGAAAGACTCTACTGAAAAGTATCCAAACTGACAATGACATTTTACTGGACTATTAATAGTGAAATGGGGATCACTCACGCAATTGTGCCGTCAATACAAATACATTCAAGGAAGCTATGCTCACACATAAACATCACCATCCACATCTCCAGCAGCGATGATATCTCGACTGGGGTGAAAGGCAATGGTGTTTGCAGCAGCTTCAAGGGAAATATCCACAGGGGTGTCTCG